>NW_006408768.1:1333005-1335136 GCF_000296735.1 Chrysochloris asiatica | reverse complement strand
CATTGTTGTTACTATATTCTGAATATATATTAAAATGAAAACTTTGTTTCAGTTTTGAAATTCAGCCCTGAAAGTTTGTCTGTACATTGTATATGCCTAATTTTCCAGATTGCATACAATTTCTATTAAGGATTTTTAAAATGAACAATATAGGATTAAAGTGTGTATCTGATATGATTAAATTTTTGTATATCACACACAAACAAAACCAGAAAGCACTCAAATGCTAAGTGGTCTAGTTGGCTGCTGTTACATCTTAACATTTGACTTTATGTATACACACACACACAGAGTTGTTTATATGGTGCTCATTTGTTATTCTCAAAGATAATGTGTCTTATTATAAAGTAGGAAGACAGATTCTACCAGCCACACTGCTTCACTACTTTTTAGTCAAAACTGGGTTCTATTATTCACTAATAAGAATCATAAAGTATTTTATACCAGAAGGCCAAAATCCCAGAACAAAGGATAAATAAAAGAGTGGATTTGCTGACATTCCATACTAATATACATTGTTTATGCTTTCTTTAAAGTAAATAATTAAAAAGACATAAAATCTCAGAAGTAGTTTGCTGCTAGTATATAAATACATTGTATGAAAAGGTGTATTTTGGTTTTGTTAAAACCCTTGTTGACTTTTCTAAAGTGAACATTTTTAAACTTGATTTAATAAAAACGTTAATTTTGGGGGGAAAAAGTCATTTAAGTTCTCTTCTTTTTCAGCAAACAAGGTTGTATCATCTGCATATCTGCAAGTTGTTAATGAATCTTAATCTAATCCTGATGCCATGTTCTTCTTCATATAACCCAGCTTCATGAATTATTTGCTCAATATATGGATTAAATAAGTATGCCAAAAGAAGACAACCCTGGTACACATCTTTCCTGATTTTAAGCCATTCAGAGTCCTCTTGTTCTGTTCAAACAGCTGCCTCTTGGACTATGTATAAATTCCTCATGAGCAAAGTTAAGTGTTCTGGTATATGCATTCCTCCCAATGTTATCCATAGCTTATCATGATCCACACAGTCGAAATCCTATAGTTAATAAGGTGCAGATAAACATCTTTCTGGTATTCTCTGCTTTCAGACAACATCCATCTGATGTTGTCTTATATCCCTTATTCCAAGCTATCTGAATCCAACTTGAATGTCTGTCAGTTCCCTATCAATGTACTGTTGCAACCATTTTAAAATTATCTTTAGCAAAATTTTATTTGCATGTGATATTAATGATATTGTTTGATGATTTCTGTATTACATTGAGTCACCTCTGTTTGGGATGGACACAAATACGGATCTCTTAGAATCAGTTAACCAGGGGTCTGTCTTACTAATGTCATTTCATAGATGAATGAGTGCCTCCAGTGCTGCCTCAGTTTGTTGAAATATTTCAATTTGTATTCCATCAATTCCTGGAGCCGTTTTCTTTGTCAGTGCCTTCAATGAACCTTTGACTTCTTCCTTCAGTACCTTCCTTCAGCTCTTGATCAAATGCTAACTTTTGAAACAGTTGAACATCAACCACTTCTTTTTTGGTACAATGACTCTTCGTATTCCTTCCATCTTCATTTGATGATTTCTGCATCACAGAATATTTTGCCCATGTTGTTGTAGTTGTTAGGTCGCCATTGAGGCAGTACCAACCCATTGTGACCTTATCACAACAGAATGAAACATTGCCCAATCCTGGGCCAACCTCACTACTGTTGCCATGCTTAATAGAATCCTTATTTCAAGTCAAGGCTTGATTTTTTTCTTCAGTTCTTTCAGCTTCAGAAATGCTGAGCGTGTCCTTCCCTTTTGGTTTTCTAACTCCAGGTCTTTGCACATTTCATCATAATATTTGACTTTGTTTTCTTGAGTTGCTTTTTGAAATTCTCTGTTCAGCTCTTTTATTGCCTCATGATTTTCATTTGCGTTAGCATCTCTATGCTAAAGAGTCTCTTCTGACATCCATTTTGGTCTTTTCCTTCTTTCTTGTCTTCTTAGTGACTTTTTGTTTTCTTCCTGTATGATGTTTTTAATGTCATACTACAACTTTCCTGGTCTTTGGTCATTCGTGTCTAATGCATCAAAGCTGTTCTTCAGATGATCTCTAAATTCAGATGGAATATGTTCAAGGTTAT
>NW_006408768.1:1330374-1331695 GCF_000296735.1 Chrysochloris asiatica | reverse complement strand
CTGTCAATCTCTGTTTGTTGTCTGTTCTTATTGGTTTTCAGTCCACAGAACTCCCTTTAGGATGTTTTGAAGTGCTGGGTTGGTTTTGATAAAATCTCTCAGATTCTGTTCATCCTTGAATGTTTTGATCGCACCATTGTATTTGATTGATAGTTTTGCTGGATAGACGATTCTTGGTTGACAGTTTTTTTTCTTGCAGGACTTTATATATGTTTCCCCATTGCCTTCTTGCCTGCATGGTTTGTTCTGAATAGTCAGAGTTTAATCTAATTTGCTTGCCTTTATAATTTGCTTCTCTTCATCCTGGCCGCTTTTAGTATTCTTTCCTTGTCTTTGATTTTGGAGAGCTTGATTATTATATGTCTTGAAGACTTTCTTTTGGGATCTATCCTTCCTGGGGTACGATCAACTTCTTGAATGTTTATCTTCTCATCTTTCAAAATGGTAGGGAGATTTTCTTCCAGAAGCTCTTCAACTATCTCCTCTGTGGACTTCTCTAATTCTTCTTGTTCTGGAATGCCAACAATTCTTACATTATTCCTCTTCATGTTATCCAGCATGAATTTTGTACTCTCTTCAAATTGTTTTATTCTTTTAGCTGCTTGTTCTTCTATCTTGGCAGTATTGAGAGATTTGTCTTCTAGCTCGATAGTTCTGGCTTCCATCTCTTCTAATCTTCTCCTTTCCCCTTTCAGCGTATTGTCCATTTCTGATATCTTATTATTTCTCATCTGGACATCTTTTTGCAGGTTTTGAATTGTTTCCAATGCTATATCAATCTTATTTGATTGCTCCTTTAGTGCTTTCCTTACTTCTTCCTTGTTTTCCTCCACCCCTTTTCAGAGCATTTGAATTTGTTTCCATATCATTCTTCTGAATTCCCTCTCAGGCATATCCAGAACCCGCTCTTCCTCCTCTATAAGGCCTTTGTCTGTCTCCAGGTCATTTGCATCAGCTACTCTCTTCTGGTTTTGGACATGTTTCAATAAGATTTGTTGTTTCTTATTCGTCATGATTATTATTTTTATTATTGTTACTATTATTATTATTATTATTTTTAAGTTTAAATGAACGCTTAAACATTGCTTGTTTGATTACTGAGTGTCTCCTCATGAATATGATCAAGGGATAGGCTTCCCTTATCGCCTGCAAAGTTTAAGAGGTGTTGTTGGGTGTTATCCCAGTGGTGGAATATTATAGGGTATGCTTAGGCTATATGGCCATGATTGCTGCCTTTTCTTAGGCAATGTAGGGAGGAAAAGCTCCCACCTCCAGGAAAGGTATGTGATCAAAACAACCCAAAGCAGAAATAATATAAACT
>NW_006408768.1:1318642-1329264 GCF_000296735.1 Chrysochloris asiatica | reverse complement strand
ACACAGGATAGTTTGGGTGCTAGTGGGGGGCGGGGCAATACACAAGAAGGGGGAGGGGAATGGAAGAACAAGGCGGATGGGAAAACAATTAGGCAGGTTTGCATGGGCTAAGTGGGACAGAGGTAAATAATGATATATGCACAACCTTGGAACAACAGGGCCCTGGGATACAGGGATTGAGACATGGTTTGAATGGGCAAAAGGGGGGAAATGGTGTTAAGATGTTTGCGTGTCTTTTTAATCTTGGTTTCCCTGGCATACCATTATAAAATGGACACTTGAGGGGGAGAGAAAGGAATAGACAGAAATATTACCTTAGAAATCTTGTAAGTCCATCTTCTGCCTATAACTGATCGGAATACCTAAAATGGGGCTACAGCATGCCAAGTGAAGGAGGCTTCCTGTGGAGCCTCTGCATTACCTAAGACCATAGGTGGAATCCTGAATCCCATCCAGAATCTTCTGAGGTAGGAAATTTCCACTTGAAAGGACAAGCAGAACAGCCTGAAGTGGCTAGAAGAACAGAAGATACTCCTTGAAAGAAAGACTGACAGGAAAAATACAAAACAATAAAGGCAGTCCAACTGATTACAAGAACAAGCAAGTTGCTTGCCCAAGAGACATCAAGGCAAGTGGTCAAGACCCCTCAGGGCAAACCCCCTTCTAAGACTAAAACTCAATGGGAATACACAAGCCCACATGTGCTCTGATTGGTGACCATGTTCGTCACTGATAAGGGGAAGTCAGGGAAAAACAGCAGTGAAGCTTCCAGCTAAGCCCTACAACGTTCAATAGACTCCTGTGAACCCAGGTGGAGACCTGGTTGGCCAGTAGTGTGGCAAGACCTGGGGACTCTGGGGCCCAGAGTCAGTGACATAGTCACAGTGAACTAGAGTGGAAAATGAAGCATCCAGCAGATAAGAAGTCAGGGCATATGCATGAGAACACCCACACTTGCAGGTAATACCCACTTGACCTGGCTTCAATGACTGGATGATCAGAACTCAACTAGAAGAAAGAAGAGGAAAAAAACAGTAATCTGATACAATTTGATGAACTTGACCTGAACCTATGGATGCAGTAGCCCAAAAGAGGGAATAAATCTTTACAGAAAGGATCATTTCCACCCCCTTGATACATAGGGTAGACAAGGGTGGACAACTTGGACATTGGCTACCCAGAATGGGGGGGTGGGGGTGGTGGCTACAAAGGCATGAAGTGTCTAGCTTACAGCTTTCAAGAGGGAGCCTAGATCCTAGAGCAAGGAGGAAGGTAGAATCTCTAGGAAGTAGTATACAATCTGTCTAGGTGGGGCTGATGAAAGGAGATGGGGATCTCACTCATGTGTTACAATAGTGAATAATTGTTATCAGGACTGACTGTGAAGGTTGGAAATGTAAAGGTAGAAATTTTGTAGCAAAATAAGGGGAGTGTTTGACTTTGCAATCCAGGAGCAGAGGTCCCTGGGACCATCAAGGGAGAAGAGCAAAATGTGGGACCCTATCCAGAGAAGCAGTAATGCCAGAGATGGAAACAGAGACAATGACATGGAGAGAGGGAGCAGCTGGGGACTCTAGACCCAGAGAGGGAGAGGGGCTGTGTGCTGATGACTAGGGGAAGCCTTATAGGGTATACCCTTTGGTTGGTTGATGATGCATGCAGGGGACTGTAACCATGGCAATGAAACTACATTTGACAGGATGAGTGTAAAGCTAATGTTCTCCCAAGTAAACTATCACATAATTCACAATAAAACATTTTAAAAAAAAAGAATATAAGCTGTTTCCTCTACAGCATAACTAGTAAGCTATCTACTCCATTGTTTCATCTGCTGAACTACACAAGCAACATACCTAATAAACAATGACTAATAAGTAACATCTTGTTCCAGAAGATCAGGTTTTCACAGATTTTCCAAAATTGAAGAAAATAAACTTGAAGATCATTTGCCATTGAAGTGTTAGAGTTGGCGCTTACAGAAGTATGTGTCTTAAGATGTAGTCTATTCATGGACTCTGGATGATGGGAGATCCATGATTAGCAGAGCACATGTGAACCATAGACCCGTAGGAATGATAGGCCTCTTGCTTTCTGTTCTCACAGTTTCTTTGTTCCGGAGGCTGCCTTTTCTCTCTCTGCCTGATAACATATGAACTATCACCCTGAGGATCTGTGTGAGCCTGACAGGTCTGTAGATCACAGCAGAAGTCTGATCAAGAGAAAAGATTGCTCTTGGAGGTAAACCCTATAATCCTGGCCACTAGCTGCTTTGAGATTTGACATCAATTGACTTGTAAATTAGGATTTAGCATCTGTATCTGTCAATCACTCTGACATCATTTCAAGTTGCCTCTCTTAGGGAAATAATTTTTCTTCTTTTTTTCCCCATTTTGAATGTAGCCCAAACTTGCTGAATCAGGTTAAGAGGACATTTTTAGAGGTAGTAACTGGTAGCGTAGTGGTTATGAATCGGGCTGTGAACCGCAAGGTCAGCAGTTCGAAACTACCAGCTGTTCCGCGGGAGAAAGATGAGGCTTTCTGCTCCCGTAAAGATTTACAGCCTCAGAAACCCTATACAGGGTCACTATGAGTCGGAACTGACTCCATGGCACACAACAACAACAACAACATCTCCTGGGAGAGGGATGCTACAGGAAGACCATTGCACGGTGAACTAGAATAGACTTGCTCCAAGAGTTTATCATTGATGATCTAGGGAACTTTGCGATGGGTAATAGTTAGCAAGTCTGACACTTGGGAAAAGTGAGTTTTTCAGGGGTTGGTAGGACTCCTTGAGCCTGTGTCTACTCAAACAACCAACTGTAAAGGGAGAATCTTATCTTATGTCAATGGACTGGTGTTCAAAATTTCTCCTTGAGTTGAGATGTTCCTACATTATAATAATGAGTTTCTTGGGAAGGAACTCATTTTAAGAGTCCCCCTTTTTATTGTTTGTATTACAAAAAATGTTTGCTTGGTGCTGTGAAAATATAGTTCATATGTACATAGTGTTGCTTGTGAAAATTATTAAATTGAAATTTACATTAATGAAAACAAATAAACACAGTTTACTTTCACCTATGTAAACTGCCTAATATAACAATTGTTGCTATTAAGTGCAGTCAAGTCTGTTCCGACTTATAGTGACTCTGGAGCAGAAAGCTTCATCTTTCTTCCTTGAAGTGACTGGTGGGCTCAAACCACCAATTTGTGGTTTGTAGTCCAGTGATTATCCTATGGAGCCACTGTGCTCCCAGTATAACAACGCTGTTGTTATTAAGTGCCATCAAGTTGGTTCCAGATCATAGTGACCCTGTATAGGATTTCTGAGGAGTGGCTGGTGAGCTTGAACCACTGATCTTGCATTTCAAAAAGACCTTGTAGTCCAGCACATTAACCCACAGTGCTACACCAGAACTCTAGTATAACAATAGAGAGAGGCAAATTCCGGTATAAATTATTGCTGAATTACTCCATAAAGGAAAATTATTGACAATTTTCTGTCAATAAAGGGAGTACAGAAGATGACTAGAGAGGGTCTACAACAAGATGAAGATGACAAAAATCCAACAGAGATGCAGGTCAGAGAGCTGGACTGCCAGTCCCCACATCTGGATAGATGATGACAATGATAGAAAGGGAAAAAGGAAGGAAGACAGATGATAGCTGTGGAGTGGACTCTGAATCATAATAACTGTTAGTAAAACAGAACAAATCATGGGCTTGTCCTGGTTCATCCTCATGATTTCCAGTATGTAGCAGCCCAGCATTGAAGATGCTATGCCAATCCATCAAACTGAGGGTCTCCCTTCACCCTCGCTGGTTCTCTACTGCACTACACAACATCCTCCTCTACTGATGATCTCTACTGAAGGCATGTAAAAACAAGTGAGTTGGAGAATGTTTTGTTGTATTTCATAGGTTTTCATTAGATGATTTTCAGAATTAGTTTGCTAGAGTTTTGCTTCATTTTGCTTTTCTAATCTGTCTTAGTCTGAAAGCTCCACTGAAACCTGTCCATCATAGGTAACCCTGCTGGTATTTGAAATGCTGGTGGCATAGCTTCCAGCATCACAGCAACACACAAACCATCATAGTACAAGAACTTGACTGACAGCTTTGTCATTTGGAGAGATTTTCTTATTCTTCAGGACCATACACAATTGAACATATAAAATTCAGAGTGGTCCACCCCAAAATGAGACATTTTTTATCTCACAATTAAGAAGACCCCTACTGTTTTAGTACTGCCCAAGTCCAGAATGGATGGGGGTTTAGATCAGAGGAACTTTTCCTGCTCCAAGGAAGGGAGGAAGACACTAGCAGGGAAGTTGCAAGATCTCCCAGTTTTAGTTCCATTTTTTTTTTCTGAGCAGAGGTGGGAAAAGAATAATAATAATAATAAAGATGATGGAAGCCATGAACAACAATGGAGTCCTAGTGTGGTGCTGTAGGATAAGCTACGGACTGCTCACAACAAGGTCTGCAGTTCAAGCCCAACAGCTGCTCCTTGGATAACCTGTACAGGGTCACTATGGATCAGACCCAATTCGATGGCATTTAACAATAACAACATGAGTAGAAACCTTTTAAATTCTGTTTATCTATTAGTTATATTGTAGGGTTGTTGTTGTTGCTGTTAAGTGCCATTGAGTCAGTTCCAACCCATAGTGACCCTGTGTATGGTTTCTGAGGACTGGCTGGTGAACTGTTCTTGTAGTTCAGCAGTTCAAGTAGGATGCTGAAATTGAATTGTTGTTAGTTGCCTTTAAGTTGCCAACCTATGTATAACGTTAATGTTCCTTCATGTAAGTATGCAACGTTGCCCATCCCAGGCCATTTTCACGATTGCCCCCAAGATAGACTCAAGAAACTCTGGTGGTACTGTGGATTAGATGTTGGATTTCTAACCACAAGGTCAGTGGTTCAAACCCCCCAGTTGCTCAGAGTTCTAATCTGTAACACCTGGGGCTGTTGTGAGTAAGAACCAACCTGAGGCAATGGTTTATGAGATCAGTCCCCCTGGGTCTATGTTAGGTACTAGAAGTTCCCTCTATATCTCCACTAAGGTTTCTATGAATAGCAACACCAGTTTTACAAGCTGTTCTGCTTTTTCTTTCAGCTTTTCATTTTCCTGCCAATGTGAGCATGTTTTCATTCCAGGACCTTTCTACATGAAAAGCTGGAGGCAAGGATTTAGAAATGATTTTACTAAGTATAGCTTATGCTTGAATGTGAGAGGTTCTTTGATTAATGTCTAATTAATGATAAGGCACAACCTTTAATTATCAAGGTTTAATGAAAAATATCATGAAAATAATCAAAATGTAAGTGACTTTCTGACTTTCATAAAAGAAACATATTTTTACAGCAACTTAAAGCCACAGGAAAAAAGGAGCTAAATAGACTGTCCTTAACAAAGTACTGTGCTATATATAAATATTTTAATCAGGAATTGGACCAACCTCTGATATTATAGCAAGCTTGGATACAATGAGTGTGGCTCTCTTTTCTACCTAGCCCACATTCTGAGAGACTACTAGGTTGAACATGGGGAATAAAAGGCATTTTCTGGGGGAGTGTGTATTGGGAGGTATGGGTGGCCAGGAAGTGGGGAGAAATATGTCTCTTTGTGTCTCCAACATTCTTCACACCCAGTATATTATTGTCAGTTGCTTTCAGGTTGGTCACCCACTCATGGCAACCTCGAGTATAACAGAATGAAATGGCAACCCCATGATCAATTTCAGATTGGACCTTTATGATCCATATGGCTTTCATTGGTTAATTTTCAGATGTAGATTTCCAGGCCAGGCTTCCTAGACTGATTTACTCTGGAAGCTCTAGAGCATCATGGCAACATGCAAGCCTCCACTGATAAATGGGTAGTGGCTGCACATAGGACACATTGGCAGGGAACCAGTCCCTAGCCATCTATACAAAAGATGAATATTTTGCTTCTAAACCCTCAATATCCCCTCTTTTCCAAGAAAATAGTCTGTGTTTTTTCCTCCCTCATATTTGAAACCTGTGCTTAGGGTTCTCCTTTTTCTTGAACATTGGCCTCTTATTAAATTGGTGGCTGTAACAATATCCTTTTTCATTTTACCTTTTTTTTTTTAATCCCTCCCAGGTATGTAGGATTTTTTGAACCTCATTAGTTTTTTGAACCTCATGAGCAACAAAAGTCATTTTTCAAGTCTGTGTTATTGAATCTTAAATAATACTGAGTCAGTATTATTTAAGATTCAATACTGGGTGAGTTTTCTATCTTTTTCTCCAGTATAACATCAAGAATATGTTTGTGTGCCTATATTTAGACTCCTGTCACTTTGCTCCATCTTCATGTTATCATTTGCTCTGTGAAGACCACACTAAACTCTAGAGAATCTGAAGAATTCAAATCCCACATTAATGCTAAAACATATGCCTAGTTGACATCACCAAAAATTCTCCTCACTTTTCAACCTGAAGAGAATCACTGTTAATGTTCCTTCATGTAAGTGTCTCCCCAACAATCAGTAACCACTTACTATTTTCCCCCTGTGAAACAATGAGTTTTTCTTAAAGGTAAATTCAACACTCTGGAAACTGCTGAAAATGCACAAAATAAAGATCTTACAGATTAAGAAAAAGCATTTTCAGTCAGACAATCCCACAACCAAGACAAATAAAACTTTATGCCTTCACAAAGACCTATGCATGAATTTATAGCAGCTTTTTTCCAGAATACTCCCAAACAAGAAACAAACAGGTGGTGAGTCGATAAATAAATTCTGATTAAGCAATTCAAAGGAATGTTGCTCATCAACAGAAAGGAAAAACTGAATAGTTGTTAGTAAGGTAAGTTAGTATTTACCTAACAGCCCAGATGAATCTCAGAACCATATGGTAAATGAAAGAAACCAGACTCAAAGGTTTCATACTGAGTTATGTGACATTTTGGAAAAGGTAAGTCACCAGCTCAGTGGCTTGCAAGGCCTGGGCTAAGGATGAAAGAACTGACTGCCCAGGACACAGGAGCTCTTTGGAATGATGGGAATATCCTTGATCTTGACTTTGGTGGTGATTGTATGGTATATATGTTTGTTAAAATGCACCAAACTAAATATACAAAAAGGTGAATCTTGCATGAAACCTGATCTTTAAAAGTTATTTAGTGTCAGACAACAGTAGGACATCATTTACATATATTTTACTTTTATAACACCTCACAACTTCCTGTTGAGCTAATGTTAGGTGCCAGTGTTCTTCACTTAAAATGAAGAATCTGAGCAGAAAAAGAAGCCATGTGACTTGCCTAACAACAAGGCAGTGAGAACATGAACACTGATGTGCTGATTCTCTGTCCAGCACTATCATTATTACTCCATACTGCATAAACAAGGAGGAATTGCTAATGAATAATGATATTTTATGAAAATGACTGATGTTGTTTTAAAAGAACAGAGCAGTGAAGTACAGAAAAGAAAAACTCACTTCAAATGGTACGATTCCTAATAAATCATAACATAAGGTAAGCATCATTCCAGACATGTCTATATACTTGTACTTAGAGAGAAGGGTAACTGCAATAATACTTACTTATGATATACTTATTGTGTGACCAGCACTGTCCTAAGCCCTGTGGTCACAGAACCAAGACAAAATCTCTCCCCTCTTGGACTTTGGACTTTGGATACTTAGAGAGAGACAGAGAGAAAAGAACTGAATTTAAAATAATATAATTTACTTTCATTCAGGAAAACTGCCATGAAAAACAATACAAATGGAAAAGACAATGATAGGAGAAATTTAGAGTGAATGGTAAATAAAAATTTCTCAGGAAATCTTTCCTTTTGAATAAAAACCTGAGTGGATGAAAGAGAGCTCTGCCTATAGGAACATTCCATGCTGAGAGGAAAGTGCAAAGGCCCTGAGGTGGCTTTTGTATCTGGTACACTGAAAACTGTCCCCTGTGTCTATAGAAAGTGCTCCCTTTACCCAGCCAACCTTTACCGTTCTTTTAACATTGGCATTGGACAGAATGCAGGCATAGCAAATATTCACTTTAAAATACTTCTCTTTACCAAAGTGATATATGTATTTACCAGAGAGTTTATGCTTTTACTACAGGCAGGTCTGTTAGCATTCTATCCCAATTACCCAGTGTGAAAGCGTTCAGCAACAATCTCTTCACGGACAGCTACTATAAGCTCTTTGTTAACTGTTTTTATCTCCATAAGTGTCCTTACTTTAACATACTGAATGTCAAGTAAAAGTTGCAACTTATTAATTAATATGAATGTAAGGAACCCAATGAATGATGACAAAAAAGAAGGAGAAGACCAAAATGGATGTCAGAAATTGCGGGAGTCCAGCTCTGGCAGGGTCGCAGGACACGAGAGGAGACGCGGAGTTGGCGAAAATGAAAGCAATTGAGGAGTCTCCGCTTAGTTGGCTGATGGAGCTCCCTCTCTCTTTTCTTCCCTTTTTTTCTCCCTGCCCTGGCTCAGCAAGTCTTTATTTTTATACTTAAAATTACACAGTACTTTGATTTTCCCTTGAATTATTACACATTTGTAATTGTAACATTCTTTTACCCTGTGATTACAGAACCTTAACAAAAGTATTTCCATGGTGTCCAACCTGACCTTTCCAACATCCTGTTCTTTTCTAACCATTAAGCATTCTTCTCTTAACATTATCTCCTCTCCTAGGTAAGTGATAGATTGTTTCTTCTTATCCCCACTGAAAGATCAAGTTAAACCTTACACCAATTGTTTCCACTTATCAGACCTCTGATTACATGCTCCTAGTAATACGTTGTTGTTGTTAAGTGCCATCGAGTCGGTTCTGACCCATAGCAACCCTGAACAGGGTTTCCAAGGCTATAAATCTTTATGGGAGCAGAAAGCCTCATCTTTCTCCCACGGAGCAGCCCGATTTGTAACCACTACACTACCAGAGCTCCTAGTAATATAAATTTCTATTAATCGTCAATGCCTACACTACTTTATTGTTTCTACTAGCTAATTGTCAAATTTCTATCCTACATAATGTACTACTATTTTCTATAACAAAAGAATTACTAACATCTACTCAATTATCTTGTTCTTCTAACGTATTCAGTAAATTGCCAAACCACAGTGTTCCTATGTTTCTTTCTTTTAAGGCTGTGGGGCATGTTAAGAAAAAGGCCCAACCTGACCAATTGTTGCAGGAACGGTAGATTATTAAATTTTGACCACCTTTCACTTATGTTCACTATTCTCTGCCTATTTACGTAGGTGCCTGTATGTAATAGTGGGGGTTTATGGATTCTGGCTGATAATTGATTGTGGTGAGGTCTATAGGGGTCTGTCAGCTTCACTTTAGTTTGTTATCTGCTTTTATGATCTCATAAATGCAGTTATTTTGTAGTTAGGGTTTCTGTGAATGTGAGTGGCTCATACAATTCCCTTTGAATTCAACCCACCAAAGTTGAAACAATAGTTGCTAGACTGTTTTTTTCCTAAGGTCTGCAGAACTCATAGCAAAAGCTGTGAAAATGGCAATATTATATATTTTTACAAGTGGATTCAGAGTTATCGTAGAGAGAAGATAGAAGCCACCTTCTGAGAATTATCTGCTTTGCACGATGTTTCTCCTTCTGCTGGGACTGTATCAAACAGCAGAAGCCAAACCGCTTCCCACAAGAAATGACTCTGAAACTTGTTCTCTAGCATTGAGCTGTTAAGCAGATGAATAAATGAGGTAAAAGAGCTGAATGGAAAATATCAAAGAGCAGCTTGATAAGACAAAGTCAAATGTTATAATGAAATGTACAAAGACATGGAGTTAGAAAACCAAAAGGGAAGAACGTACTCAGCATTTATGAAGCTGAAGAAACTGAAGAAGAAAAATTCAAACCTCAACTTGCGATACTGAGGGATTCTATGGGCAAAATGGAGTCCTGTTGAGATGCTGTGGGTTAATATGCTGCACTGTAACATAGGTTTGAACCACAAGGACAGTAGTTCAAGCTCACCAGCTGTTCTTTGGAAACCCTATACAGGGTCGCTATGGGTTGGAACCAACTCGACAGCACTTGACAACAACAACCATGGGCAAAATATTGAATGATACAGAAAGCATCAAAAGAAGATGGAAGGAACATACAAAGTCACTGGACCAAAAAGAAATGGTCGATGTTCAATCATTTCAAGAGGTCACATATGATCAAGAGCCAATGATTATGAAGGAAGAAGTCCAAAGTGCACTGAAGGCACTGGCAAAGAACAAGGCTTCAGGAATTTGTGGAATACACATTGAAATCCTTCAGCAAACTGATGTTGCCCTGGAGGCACTCACTCATCTACACCAAGAAATTTTGAAGAGAGCTACCTGGCCAACTAATTGGAAGAAATCCATATTTATGCCCCTTCCAGAGAGAGGTGACCTAACAGAAATTATCGGACAACATCACTAATATTGCATGCAAGTAAAATTTTGCTAAAGATAATTTAAAAATGCTGCAATAGTACATTGACAAGGAACTGCCAGAGGTTCAAGCTGGATTCAGACAAGGTTGTGGAACAAAGGATGTAATTGCTGATGTCAGATGGATCTTGGTTGAAAGCAGAGAATACTTGTACTTATGG
>NW_006408768.1:1315168-1317447 GCF_000296735.1 Chrysochloris asiatica | reverse complement strand
AGATTAACTACTCTCATCTACAAAACATGTACCTTTACAGTTGTGACAGTCGCAATTAGTCATGATAACAATTACTCACTATTGAATCTTAAGAATCTTATCTCCATCTGTTTTCACCAGACTCATCTAGACAAGATGAAAACTATTCAGTGGGGACTCTATCTTACCCCACACACTCTTAAACTAAACTCCCTCTTGAAAACTTGTAAGCCAGTCACTTTTTGCCTTCATCACCCCCTTTTAGGTAGCCAATGCCTAAGTTGCCTGCCCCTATCTACCCTGTATACAAAGGGGATAGGATTGATCCTTGATGTGAAGACTCCGTCCCTCTCAGTTGATATTTTGAGCTACTACATCTATAAGTGTAGGTCAGACAGTTTATCAAGCTACAGCAATTTACACTTGTTTCCTTTATCAAAAATTGTTTTTTTTTTAATCTTCCTCTAGTCTAGTTCTGATTATCAAGTTATCAAGGCTAGGTCAAATGGGTACTATCTACAAATTTTGGCATTTTTGTACATCTCTCCTCACTCCATATCAGCTGGATGCTTCACTCAACTCTAACCCTCAGTGGCTATGTCCTTGTCCATTGGCTCAGGAGTCCCCAGATCTCACCACACTCTGAATCAATCAGCCTGTCCTCTTCTCTCTTATCTCTAGATCAACAGGAGTCTATGGAACATGGATGAACTCAACCCACTTTTTCATTGTTGAGCCATGGTATTTTTAATAACCTCATGTGCATGTAAAAGCTGTACAATGAATTAAGTTGACTATTGGAGTCCTGGTGTGGCGCTTTGGGTTAATGTGCCAGACTTCAAAGCCATTTAAACTGCCAGGTCGGTGGTTCAAGCTTACCAGCCGCTCCTCGGAAACCATATACAGGGTCACTATGGGTTGAAATTGACTCAACGGCACTTCACAACAACAACAACACTGAAGAATTGATGCATTTGAGTTTTGGTGTTGGAGGAGAATATTAAAACTACCACAGACTGCTAAAAATAACAAATAAATCAAGGGCCAGGAGAAGTGGTGACAGGCAACGGAGACTTCTCGATGGATGTGAGAAAAAAAACAGAAAAGGTGCTTTGCCAGAGCAGTTTCGGAGTTTGGATCTGATATAAAGTTGGGGGCATCAGTTTTTGGTGCCCACCAGTGAAGAAATCTGCCTGTGGCAGGAATAAACAGTGATTTTGAAATCAACTAGGATACTCCCTGGGCCCACGGCCTAGGCAGAGATCAGAGGGCAGGGCCACAGCCAGGCTGATACAACCCTAAAGCCATAGAGTGATTTGTGGAAAAAGAGGTGTGTGACTTTTTTTACTTTTCTTTCCTCCTCTCCCCTTTTGCACCCTCTCTGCCCAGCCCAGACATCTTCAGGCAGGTGAGAGCACACCACCAAAAGGATTCAGTGTTGTGCCCACAGTGTACAATTTTCCCACGGCACAAAGAAGAAATCCATGAAAAACACAGAGGTCCCACAAGCTAATCCTTTGGCTGCTACTTTTGACTTCTGACTCTGGGATAAGCCCTAAAGTTGACTCTCTTACTTGGGCGGCATCCATTATTCCTGCCCTACATAACAAGAGACAGCAGGTCTGGCAATACAGTCAAACCATATTTGCACCTTGTAAAACTCCAACATAAAAGGCAAGAGCCAACACAAACTACTATATACAAGGACACAGTCATTTTGAGAATTACACTGTGCATACATAGATATCTAAATGACATTCAGAGTTTAAAATTGTGAACAATCTTTCTTCTATTCATTCCTCAATATCTATCTGTGCACCTCCACAGTGGTAACTAGAGGGGGGATCCTGAGCAAGAGGATACCTACACAAACCACTGGAGGTTTCTACTGTGCATGCACACTGACCTGTGCAGCAAAGGCGACTGAACAGCATGCTACAGTTTTGTTTTTATGTGTTGAGATTTTGTCTCTGCTTTTATATTGTTTCTGTTTTGGTCCTTTGGGTCTCACTTTTTTTTCTGGGGGTGGGAGATTTCTTTCCCTATGTTAGCCAAAAGAGATAGCAATAGTGGCCATATAGCCAAGCTACAAGCATACCCCATAATATCCCACCATCCAGACAGGAGCTAATACCAGCTGCTACAAATTACACAGATAGCCAACACTTGCTAAGATAGCTCACAGCTGAGTAATTAGAGATATGAAAGGGGAAGCCTTTCTTCAGATCACATCCACCAGGAGACACTCAGTAAGATTAACAATACAGGAACACACATTCATTTAATCACTGAAAACATAT
>NW_006408768.1:1310929-1315068 GCF_000296735.1 Chrysochloris asiatica | reverse complement strand
CCTGCCTCCAGGCCATCAGCACTCAGTCCCTCTCTTTTCGTGAGTCTAGAGTCTTCAGCTGTTCCCTCTCTCCATGTCCTCATCTCTGCATCCATTTCTGGTGTCACTGTTTCTCTGGAAAGTGTCCCACATTCCACTTGTGATCTTCTCCCTTGAGGGTCCTAGGGTCCTCTGCTTCTGTACTGTAAGATTAACTACTCTCATCTACAAAACATGTACCTTTACAGTTGTGACAGTTGCAATTAGTCATGATAACAATTACTCACTATTGAATCTTAAGAATCTTATCTCCATCTGTTTTCACCAGACTCATCTAGACAAGATAAAAACTATTCAGTGGGGACTCTATCTTCCCACACACACTCTTAAACTAAACTCCCTCTTGAAAACTTGTAAGCCAGTCACTTTGTGCCTTCATCACCCCCTTTTAGGTAGCCAATGCCTAAGTTGCCTGTCCTTATCTACCCTGTATACAAAGAGGATAGGATTGATCCTTGATGTGAAGACTCCTTCCCTCTCAGTTGATATTTTGAGCTACTACATCTATAAGTATGGGTCAGACAGTTCATCAAGCTACAGCAATTTTCACTTGTTTACTTTATCAAAAATTGTGTTTTTTTTAACCTTCCTCTAGTCTAGTTTTGATTATCAAGCATCAAGGCTAGGTCAAATGGGTACTATCTACAAATTTTGGCATTTTTGTACATCTCCCCTACTCCATATCAGCTGGATGCTTCACTCAACTCTAGCCCTCAGTGGCTATGTCCTTGTCCATTGGCTCAGGAGTCCCCAGGTCTCACCACACTCTGAATCAATCAGCCTGTCCTCTTCTCTCTTATCTCTAGATCAACAGGATTCTATGGAACATGGATGAACTCAACCCACTTCTTCATTGTTGAGCCATGGTATTTTTAATAACCTCATGTGTGTGTAAAAGCTGGACAATGAATTAAGTTGACTATTGGAGTCCTGGTGTGGTGCCAGACTGCAAAGCCATTTAAACTGCCAGGTTGGTGGTTCAAGCTTTCCAGCTGCTCCTCGGAAACCCTATACAGGGTCACTATGGGTTGAAATTGACTCGACAGCACTTCACAACAACAGCATTGAAGAATTGATGCATTTGAGTTTTGGTGTTGGAGGAGAATATTAAAACTACCACAGACTGCTAAAATAACAAATAAATCAAGGGGCAGGAGAAGTGGTGACAGGCAGCAGCGACTTCTCTGTGGATGTGAGAAAAAAAAACCAGAGCAGTTTCAGAGTTTGGATCTGATATAAAGTTGGGGGCATCAGTTTTTGGTGCTCACCAGTGAAGAAATCTGCTGGTGGCAGGAATAAACAGTGATTTTGAAATCAACTGGGATACTCCCTGGGCCCACGGCCTAGGCAGAGATCAGAGGGCAGGTCCACAGCCAGGCTGATACAACACTAAAGCCATAGAGCGATTTGTGGAAAAAGAGGTGTGTGACTTTTTTTTACTTTTCTTTCTTCCTCTCCCCTGTTGCACCCTCTCTGCCCAGCCCAGACATCTTCAGGCGGGTGGGAGCACACCACCAAAAGGGTCCAGTGTTGTGCCCACAGTGTACAATTTTCCCACGGCACAAAGAGGAAATCCATGAAAGACACAGAGGTCCCACAAGCTAATCCTTTGGCTGCTACTTATGACTTCTGACTCTGGGATAAGCCCTAAAGTTAACTCTCTTACTTGGGTGGGATCCATTATTCCTGCCCTACCTAACAAGAGACAGCAGGTCTGGCAATACAGTCAAACCATATTTGCACCTTGTAAAACTCCAACATAAAAGGCAAGAGCCAACACAAACTACTATATACAAGGACACAGTCATTTTGAGAATTACACTGTGCATACATAGATATCTAAATGACATTCAGAGTTTAAAATTGTGAACAATCTTTCTTCTATTCATTCCTCAATATCTATCTGTGCACCTCCACAGTGGTAACTAGAGGGGGGATCCTGAGCAAGAGGATACCTACACAAACCACTGGAGGTTTCTACTGTGCATGCACACTGACCTGTGCAGCAAAGGCGACTGAACAGCATGCTACAGTTTTGTTTTTATGTGTTGAGATTTTGTCTCTGCTTTTATATTGTTTCTGTTTTGGTCCTTTGGGTCTCACTTTTTTTTCTGGGGGTGGGAGATTTCTTTCCCTATGTTAGCCAAAAGAGATAGCAATAGTGGCCATATAGCCAAGCTACAAGCATACCCCATAATATCCCACCATCCAGACAGGAGCTAATACCAGCTGCTACAAATTACACAGATAGCCAACACTTGCTAAGATAGCTCACAGCTGAGTAATTAGAGATATGAAAGGGGAAGCCTTTCTTCAGATCACATCCACCAGGTGACACTCAGTAAGATTAACAATACAGGAACATACATTCATTTAATCACTGAAAACATATCTAACTATTGAAAATGTCCAAGAAAAAACAACAAAAAATCTAAGCACATGTCCCAAAACAGAAAAGAGCTACTGAGACAAATGAGCTGGAGGAAGACATGGACTTCCCATTAGAAGAAGAGCAGGCTTTGGATCTGCCTGAGAAGGAATTTAGAAGAACGATATGAATATAGATCCAAATGATTGACAGAGGGGTGGAAGAAAATAAAGAGGAAGTCAGAAAAGTGCTACAGGAGCAATCAAACAAGATTGATAAAGTATGGAAACAATTCAAAACCTGCAAAAAGAGGCCCAGATGATTAATAATAAAATATCAGAAATTGACAATACACTGAAAAGACAAAGGAGTAGAATTGAAGAGATGGAAGTCAAAACCAGTCAGCTGGAAGACACATCTCTCAATACTGCTAAGATAAAAGAGCAAGCTGAAAAAGGGATAAAAAATTCTGAAGAGAGTCTAAGATTCATGTTGGATAACATGAAGAGGAATAACTTAAGAATTACTGGCATTCTGGAACAGGGAGAATTATAGAAATCCACAGAGGAGATAATAGAGGAGCTGCTGAAGCAAAATTTCCCTAACATCTTGAAGGATAAGAAGGTAAACATTCAAGAAGCTGAACGAACCCCAGGAAGGATAGACCCCAAAAGAAAATCACCAAGACATACCATAATCAAGCTCCCCAAAATCAAAGACAAGAAAAGAATCCTAAAAGCAGCCAGGAAAAAGAGAAGTGTTACTTACAAAGGCAGGCAAATCAGATTAAGCTCTGACCTCTTGACAGAAACTATGCAGGAAAGAAGGAAATGGGAGACAAATATAAAACCATAAAACAAAACAAAACTGCCAACCAAGAATTGTCTACCCAGCAAATCTGTCAATCAAATATGATGATGCAATCAAAACATTCCAGGATAAACAGAAGCTAAGAGACTTTGTCAAGGCCAACCCAGTGCTTCAAAACATCCTAAAGGAAGTTCTTTGGACTGAAAACCAACAAGAACAGACAACAGTCAGAAATGGACAGACATGGCAACACCATCTGGAATTCAGTCCACAGATAGCAGGGTCCAGAACAGAACAAAATTACAACAACATATTCAGAGAACCTGGGTGGTCAATCAAAGATCAAAATAATAACAATGTTAAAGAAGGGAAAATTATAGGAACAGAGATCCTGGTGGTGAGAAGGTCAGGTAGATTGCAGGGTACACTAACCTGTCTTAAATGGAGGGAAAGGTTAGTAGACTATAGGGCAACCTCAAAGAAAATTAATACTTCAACACATACCATGAAAATGAAGATCCAAGTAGAACATGGAAACATTAAAACTAAGATGAAACTGACAAGAGATAACACAAAAAACATGAACTCAGTACAAGAAGGCATGCAGAACAAAGGAACAAGCACACAACAACAAAAAGCTAACATAATGACAGCCATTAATTCATACCTATTAATAATTACACTGAATGTCAATGGATTAATTGCACCAGTGACGAGACAGAGTGGCAGAATGCATAAGATAACAAGACCCTTCAATATGCTGTCTGCAAGAGACATACCTTACACACAAAGACAAAAATAGACTAAAAGTTAAAGGATGGAAAAAAATATACCAAGCTATTTGCAATAAAAAATGAGCAGGAGTGGCAATACAAATCTCTGAGAAAGTAAACTTTAAGACAAAAACCAGTATAAGAGATAA
>NW_006408768.1:1309353-1310294 GCF_000296735.1 Chrysochloris asiatica | reverse complement strand
GACAAGAAAAGAATCCTAAAAGCAGCCAGGAAAAGGAGAAGTGTTACTTACAAAGGCAAGCAAATCAGATTAAGCTCTGACCTCTCGACAGAAACTATGCAGGAAAGAAGGAAATGAGAGACATATATAAAACCATAAAACAAAACAAAACAAAAAAAACTGCCAACCAAGAATTGTCTACCCAGCAAATCTGTCAATCAAATATGATGGTGCAATCAAAACATTCCAGGATAAACAGAAGGTAAGAGACTTTATCAAGGCCAACCCAGTGCTTCAAAACATCCTAAAGGAAGTTCTTTGGACTGAAAACCAACAAGAATAGACAACAGTCAGAAATGGACAGGCATGGCAACACCATCTGGAATTCAGTCCACAGATAGCAGGGTCCAGAACAGAACAAAATTACAACATATTCAGAGAACCTGGGTGGTCAATCAACGATCAAAATAATAACAATGTTAAAGAAGGGAAAATTATAGGAACAGAGATCCAGGTGGTGAGAAGGTCAGGTAGATTGCAGGATACACTAAACTGTCTTAAATGGAGGGAAAGGATAGTAGACTATAGGGCAACCGCAAAGAAAATTAGTACTTCAAAACATACCATGAAAATGAAGATCCAAGTAGAACATGGAAACATTAAAACTAATGTGAAACTGACAAGAAATAACACAAAAAACATGAACTCAGTACAAGAAGGCATGCAGAACAAAGGAACAAGTGCACAACAACAAAAAAAACTAACATAATGACAGCCATCAATTCATACCTATTAATAATTACACTGAATGTCAATGGATTAAGTGCACCAGTGAAGAGACAGAGTGGCAAAATGTATAAGAAAACAAGACCCTTCAATATGCTGTCTGCAAGAGACATACCGTACACACAAAGACAAAAATAGACTAAAAGTTAAAGGATGGAAAAAAATATACCAAGCTA
>NW_006408768.1:1308471-1309086 GCF_000296735.1 Chrysochloris asiatica | reverse complement strand
GACAAAGATACAGAGGACCTAAACAGCACAATCAGCCAACTGGACCTCATAGATGTGTACAGAGCATTCAACCCAACAACAGCACAGTTCACATGGAAGTCTCCAGAATTGACCATATATTAGGCCACAAAATAAGCCTCCTTAAATTTACAAACATCAAAATACTACAAAGCATTTTTCAGACCACAGTGCTACAAAACTAGAAATCAACAATAGGACGACCAAGGAAATAAAGTTGAATACATGGAAACTGAGTAACATTCTGCTAAAAGCGACTGAGTAGTAGAAGAAATTAAACATGAACTCACAAAGTTCCTAGGGACAAATGAGAAGGAAAACACAACATATCAAAATCTCTGGGGCATGGGGAAAGCAGTACTGAGAAATTTATTGAAATAAATGCACACATCCAAAAAGAAGAAAGAACCAAAATTAACACATTAACACATCTCCAAAAATTAGAAACAGTTCAACAAAGGTAATCTACAGTTACCAAAAGAAAAGAAGTAATAAAGATTAGAGCTGAAATAAACGAGATAGAAAACCAAAAAGCTATAGAAAGAACCAACAGGACAAAAAGCTGGTTCTTTGAAAGGATTTACAAAATTGACAAAC
>NW_006408768.1:1300437-1301284 GCF_000296735.1 Chrysochloris asiatica | reverse complement strand
GGTTTTTCAGAATTCTATCATGCATTCTCCAGCATCATTTCTATCACCAAGGCCATATTTTCCAACTACTGATCCTTCCTCTTTGCTCCCAACCTCTGCATTCCAATCACCAGTAATGGTCAATACATCTTGATTGCATGTTTGATCGATTTCAGGTCCAAAAGAAATTGGTAGAATTCTTCTATTTCATCCTTACTGGCTTTAATGGTTGGTGGGTAAATTTGAATAATAGTGGTATTAACTGGGCTTCCCTATAGGTGCATGGATATTATCCTATCACAGACAGCATTGTACCTCATGATTGATCTTGATATGTTCTGTTTGACAATGAAGGCAACACCATTCCTCTGGAATTCGTCATTTCTGGCATAGTAAACCATGTGGTCATCAGATTCAAAATGGCCAATACCAGTCCATTTCAGCTCACTAATGCTTAAGATATCGATGTTTATGCATTTCATTTCATTTTTGACAACTTCTAATTTTCCCAGATTCATACTTTATATATTCCATGTTTCAATTTTCAATCAATGTTTACAGCTGTTTCTCTTCATTTTGAGTTGTGCCCCATCAGCAAATGAAGGTCCCTCAGGCTTTTCTCCCATGGACTTTACTCCATTCACATCATCATGGTCAAGTCTATTTGAGGAGGCAGATCTTCCCCTAAACTTACACAGAGTGAAGTAGAAAACTTGAATAGACCAATAACAAAACAAGAAATGGATCAAGTCATCAAAAAACTCCCAACCAATGGCCAGCAGTGTGGGGAGACCTGGGGACTCCTGAGCCCAAAGCCAGCAGCGTGGCCACAGAGGACTAGAGTGGAGAGTGAAGCTACCAGCTGATA
>NW_006408768.1:1296286-1297614 GCF_000296735.1 Chrysochloris asiatica | reverse complement strand
GGTAGGTGGAATCCTGATCCACATCCAGAATCTCTGAGTTGGGAAATTTCCACTTGAAAAGACAAGCAGACCCGCCTGGAGCATCTAGGGGAACAGAAAATACTTCTTGAAAGAAAGACCAGCAGGAAAAATAAAAAACAATAAAAGCAGTCTGATTGACTGCTACAAGAACAAGCAAATTGTTCACTGGGGAGCCATCAAGGCAAGCAATCAAATCCCCTCAGGGCAAACCCCCTTCCAAGACTGAAACTCAAAGGGAGTACACAAGCAGGCATGTAATCTTGCTGGTGACCAGATTGGTCTACTGATAAGGGGAAGTGGGGGGAAAACCGTAATGAAGCTGTGAGCTAAGTCCGACAACATTAGATAGACTCCTGTTAACCTAGATCACAACCTGGGTGGCCAGCAAGCAGTATAGCGAGACCTGGGACTCCTGAGCCCATGGACAGGAATATAGTCAAAGAGGACTAGAATGTAGAGTGAAGCGTCCAGCTGATGAAGTGAGGGCAGATGCACAAGAATACCCATACTTGCAGGTAGTACCCATTTGACCTAGCTTCAATGGCCAGATGATCAGAACTCTACTAGAGGAAGAAGGAAGAGGAAAAAGAGTGTAATCTGCTACAATATGTTGAACTTGACCTACACTTATGGATGTAGTCGCTTAAAAGAGGGAATGAATCTTTACAGCAAGGATCATTCCCACCCCCTCTGTACACAGGGTTGACTGGGGTGGGTAATTAGACATTGGCTACCCAAAATGGGGTTGGGGGGCAACAAAGGCACGAAGTGGCTGGCTTACAAGTTTTTAAGAGGAAGCTTAGTTTCAGAGAGTGCAGGGGAAGGTAGAAACTCCACTGAATAGTTTCCAACCTGTGTAGATGGGACTGGTGAACAGAGATGGGGAAAAGACTCTTGTGGTTCAATAGTGAATAATTGCTATCAGGACTGATTGTAAATGTTGCAAATGCAAAGGTAAATGTTTTGTAACAAAATGAGGGGAGTGGTTGATCTTGCAGCCCAGGAGCGGAGGACCCTGGGACCATCAAGGGAGAAGAGCAGAGTGAGGGACCCTATCCAGAGAAGCAGCGAAACCAGAGATGGAGTCGGAGATGATGACATGGGGAGACAGAGCGGCTGGGGACTCTAGGCTCAAGGAGGGAGAGGGGCTGTGTGCTGGTGGCTGGGGAGGCAGATTTCCAGGGTATACCCTCTGGTTGTTTGAATGATTATATACTCCTGAGTGCTTCAGTGTACATCCAAAATAAATAAATAAACAGAAGGGTTGGAAGCAAATGCTGTTGAATGATGATGCATGGAGGGGATTG
>NW_006408768.1:1291983-1293861 GCF_000296735.1 Chrysochloris asiatica | reverse complement strand
CATCCCTGGTGCACATCTTTCCTGATTTTAAACCAATTAGTGAGTGTATAATAAAAGCATTTCTTTATATGTATGTTGTATATTTAGATAGTTTTAAAATACCTGGAAAACTAAGTAGCAACTGAGATTACAAAGGATATTTACAAGATCTTTAACCTTCGGTGAAGTATTTTAGTTACCTATGTATTTAACTTATTTTAAAAATGATTTTTAAGCAGGGTACAATATCAGCATACAAAATCAGTCGTATTCTTTGACACTAACTAAGTGTAGACAACTCTGAAAAGGAATTTAGGGAAACTACACCATATGCATAACCACTCAAAAGAATTACTTAGAAGAAATCTAAATAAAGATATAAAAAGACCTATACAAAGAAAACAACAAAACACTACTACAAGAAACCAAAAGAGACCTACATAATTGGAAGAATGGATATCCCATGCTCATAAAAGAAAGACTTAACATTGTGAAAATGTCAATACTACCCAAAGCCATATACAGAAATAATGCAATCCTGACTCAGATCTAACCAACATCATTTTTGAAAGAAATGAAAAAATGAATCGCCAACTTTATATAGAAAGGAAAGAGACTCCAGATAAGAGGAAGAACAAAGTAGGAGGTCTCACACTCCCTGATCTCAAAATCTACTCTACAGCCCTAGTAGTCAAAATGGCTTAGAAGAAGTATAATGACTGATACATAGACCAATGGAAGCAGCATTAAAAACCCAGAAGTAAACCTATCCACTTATGAATAGTTGATCTTTGACAAAGGATTGAAACACACTAAATGGGGGAAGAGATATTCTCTATAACAAATAGTGCTGACAAATCTGAATATCTATTTGTAGAAAAATGCAACAGGATCTTTATCTCTCACTATACACAAAAAATAGCACAAGATAGATCAGAGGTCTAAATGTGAAGCCTAAAACTATAAAGTTAATGAAAAAAAAATTACAGGCAATCTTTGAGACCTTGATACATGGCACAAATAGACTTTCAAGCATAACTAGAGTGCACAACTAGCAGTATACAAACTACATGATAAAAATCTTCTAAAAATTAAACATTTACACACATCAAAAGACTTTACCAAAAATGTAAATACAGAACCCAGAGACTGGGGAAAGATATTTGACAATGACGTACCTGACAAAGACTAACCTCTGAAATGTACAGAAACTTTCAACATCTCAACAATAAAAAGACAATCCAATTAAGAAATGTTTAATTCCAATCCAATTAATAAATGGCTAATGGACATGAACAGACACATCACCAAAGAATATTTTTCAGGCGAACAACAAACACATAAAGAAATGCTTGCAATCATTAGACCCTTGAGAGATGCAAGTCAAAACACCTCAGGACTAATAACTATGCTCACAAAACAGAAAACAACAAATACTGGCAAGAGTGTGGAAAGACTGGAACCCTCATGCACTGCTGGTGGGAGTGTAAATGGGGCAACACAATGGAACTGGTATGATGTTTTCTTTAAAAAATTTGAAATAGAAATACCATGTGATACAGCAATCTTGCTACCAGGTATATATGCTAGAGAAATAGGAGCGGTGACACAAACAGATATATGTATAACAAACCCATGTTCATTATAGCATTATTCACAACTGCAAAAAGATGAAAGCAACCTAATTGTCCATCAGTGAATGAATGGATAAACTATGGTATGAACACACAATGGGATACTACATAACACAACATTAAAGAATAATGATGAATCTGTGAAACTCTTCATAAGATGGATGAACCTGGAGGACATTATGCTGAGTGAAATTAGTCAATTACAAAAGGACAAATATCATATTATCCCACTACTGCAAAAAGTCAAGGAATGGTTTACACATAG
>NW_006408768.1:1289238-1291440 GCF_000296735.1 Chrysochloris asiatica | reverse complement strand
GTGCTTTGTTCTTTGATGGTAGTAAGTGCCCTGATAAACAGCAATCCACAAGTACAGTTTAAATGCTGTAGCTTCAGGGAGGATCTTCTGGTTTCATCTGTGGGCAATCTCTAACTGATATGTCAATCAGCTACTTTCAGTTTGAACCTGGCTCATGCTGACCTGATCGATGCTGCATAGGGTTTTCAATGCCGATCTTTCAGCAGTAGATCAACAGGCCTTTTCTTCCTCATTGTGGCTGGGTGGATTCTAACCAGCAACCTTTAAGTTCGCAGCTGGTAACAAACCATTTGTGCCACTCAAGCTTCTTTATAATTGTTTTATGATATTTTGAAAGATCACAAGGGACAGGATAATAGAGTGAAGCTCAGCAGATAATCTAGTACACAGGACAAATTTTAATATATGAAGCAATATTATCAAAAAGAAAATAATAACTAAATCCAACCATCTTTAGCTAATAAATGATATTCATATTTACCATTTTATTTGAGTATACAGTTGTCTATTTTGTCTAATTAGTTTTGAGTTGTTTTCTGCTAGCACATCCACCTCTCCCTGAAACTTCAGATGTCATTATTTTGTTATATGATGACAGTTGCTAAATTGTTTCTGCAAGCTAATGTGCCATTAGCTGAACTACTTCCATCGTTTTAAGATGAAGAGGGTGTAATTTACATAGAGATACTCTTCTTAAGGACTTCAAGGCTAAGACCTCTACCTAATCATGTAAGAGACAGCTGGAGACACAAGTCCTAAACCATGATAACTTGAATTTGCTTTTGAACTTCTTTATTCATCTTGATTTGCTGCCAGTGTACATTGACCTTGGAGAGTCAGCTAAGATGCAAACAATAGTCTTTCAAGACTCAGAGGCAGGCATACAGGGTGTATTGCAGCAGAGAATTTGACAAAGCTGGAAAAACTGATGCATTCCTAGACTTTGACTGAAGCTCATGCCCTTTGGTCACACTGGCATAATAATTACTAAAACCACAACAGGCCCTAGAACTTTGTTTTCAATCTATGTTGCTGGACTGTTGACTCACCAAATTTTATTTAGACTCACAGCTACACCATCATCATCCAACAGCAGTAGCTGCCATTTTATTGTGCACTTAGTAAGTACTCACAAATAGCAGAAAAAAATCATTGTTATTCTTATATGTGGAACTATGGGGTGATGCTACAGGATAAGTACTCAACTGCAATGTCAGTTTGAACTGCAAGGTTGGTGGTTCAAAGTCACCAGCCACTCTTCGGGAACCCTATTGGTTATAAGATGGAAGCACCTCGCTATGTGTTGGAACCAACTTGACGACACTTAACAAAAACAATTCTTATATTTTAGGCTCTATGTTAAACAATTTGAATCATATCATTTACTAATATACCTTAATCCCATTTACAAATGATGGAATGGGGCCTAGGATCCTCGCAGTCAATGTATGCTCCTATGGAGAAAGTGCTGTATTCATCACCCCACAGTTGTCCTTGGCAGCTAGCACTTTTGCCACTACTAGGCTTTTTCTCTTAATTCTTCTCTCTTCCCCTTGTGTTTTTATTTTCTTCTCTTTCTACCTATGCCTTCTTTGTTCTTTCTATTTTTTTCCCTTTTTTGATCCTCTGGAGCAGGTACCTCTATGGTCAGCTGCACACACCATCACCACTCCATGAACAGCAGGGCACACTTTCCCAAATTGAGCTCCACGCCCCTGCAGCAGCCATGTTTAGAGTCTAACACTTCAACAAGTACAGTAGTACCACCTCTCAATTTATTCTTTTAATTTTCTCCTTTCCTCACCTCCACATTCAACAGTACCCACACCTGATCCTCTGCATTCCAAAGTACATGCTCCCTAGGAGCAAGCACCGCATTCTGGCCATAGCCATGTTTGGTGGCTAGAGTTTGTGCCAATACTATGCTGCATTTAGTTTTGTTTGTGATTTTTTTATTTTTCTCATTGCTCTTTTTCTTATTCTTTTTATTTTTCCTAGGATTTTCATTCAGCCCCTCCACTGTTTTCCCTTTTATGCTTCTTCTATTGTTTCCAGGAGTCAGGAGCCAGCAACTCAACCCAGCCATCCACACCACCTGCTGCCCCACAAAATTATGGATAACACAGACAAAACTCTACAAAAACCTCCTAGAAAACTACACAAGACTAAAGCAATAAAATCAATAGAAATTAGAAACCATAC
>NW_006408768.1:1265092-1270778 GCF_000296735.1 Chrysochloris asiatica | reverse complement strand
ATGATAACAATTACTCACTATTGAATCATAAGTATCTTATCCCCATCTCTTTTCACCAGATATCTAGACAAGATGCAAACCACTCAGTGGGGACTGTACCTTCCCCCGCACACTCTTAAACTAGACACCCTCTTGAAAACTTGTAAGCCAGTCACTTTGTGCCTTTAATACCCTCTCATTTTGGGTAGACAGTGTCTAAGATGCCTGTCCCTATCTAACCTGTATACAGAGTGGATAGGATTAATACTTGATGTGAAGACTCCTTACCTCTCAGTTTGTATTTTGAGCTACACATCTACAAGTAAATGTCAAGTTCATAAAATTGTAGCAATTTATACTCGGTTCCTTTATCCAAAAAATTTCTTTTTTATCTTCCTCTAGTTGAGTTCTGATTATCAAGCCATTGTAGCTAGGTCAAATGGGTACTACCTACAAGTTTGGATGTTATTGTGCATCTCCCCTCACTTCATATCAGCTAGATGCTTCACTCTCAGCTCTAGCCCTCTGTGGCTCTGTCCTTGTCTATAGGCTCAGGAGTCCCGAGGTCTCACCACACTTTGGACCAACCATCTCTTCCTCTTTTCTTTGTCATTTACAGGTCAACAGGTGTCTATGGAACACGGTTGAACTTGGCCCATTTCTTCATTGCTGCTTTCCCCCCTCTTCCACTCACCAGTAGACCAATGTTGTCGCCAGCAAGCTTACATTCCTGCTCATGTGTTCTCTTTGAGTTTCAGTCTTGGAGGGAGGTTTGTACTGAAGGGACTTGTTTGCTTGCCTTGGTGGCTTCCCAGCGAACAACTTGCTTGTTCTTGTAGTAGCCAATCATACTACCATTTTTGTTTTGGATTTTTCCTGCTCATCTTTCTTTGAAGATGTATCTTCTGTCACTCTACTTATTCCAGGCTGGTCTTCTTGTCCTTTCAAGTGGGAATGTACCATTTCAGAGGATTCTGGATGGGGTTCAGGATTCCTCCTAAGATCCTATACACTGCAAAAGATGTGCAAGAAGCCTATTGCACTGGGCAGGTTCTAAAACCCCTTTTTAGATATTCCAATCAGTTATAGGCTGAAGACGGGCTTATAAACCTTCTGTAATCATGCTCCCAGATATTCCTTTCTATCCCAGTCAAATGTCTATTTTACAATAGTAGACAATACTATTTTACAATAGTAGACAAGGGAAATCTTAACATTATTTTCCTTTTTCAGACTAATGCTTCAACCCCTGTATCATAGAGCCCTGTTGTTCCAAGCTTGAGCATCCATCACTATTTACACACCTGTGTCCCTTTTAGTCCATGCAAACCTGTCTCAGTGTCCCTCTATCTACCTTGTTCTTCCACCCCTCCCCCCTCTTGTTTATTGCCTTCATCAACACACGAACCATAACCTTTCACCTTCTTTTGATGCTTCCTCCATCTTTCAATATTTTGTCCATATTGTTGTTATTGTTAAATGCCACTGAGGCAATTCCAACTCATAGAGACCAAGGAATGGTTGCTGGGTTTGAACCACCAACCTTGCAGTTAGCAGTCCAGGGCTTATCCTATAGCACCACACCAGGACTCCTAGAATCTTTCAGTATTGCAAATTGAGGCTTGAAGTTTTTCTTCAGTTGTTTCAACTTGAGAAATGCTGAATGTTTCCTTCTATTTTTGTTTTCTAATCCCAAGTCTTTGTATGTTTCATTGTTTTACTTTTTTGTTTTGAGCTGCCTTTTGAAATTTTCTGTTCAACTCTTTTAGTTCATCATTTCTTCCAGTGTCTTTAGCTTCTCTACATTAAAAAGCAGGTTTCAATGTCTCTTCTGACATCTACTATGATTTTTTTATATCTTTCTTGTCTTTTTAATGTTCTTTGCCTTCTTCCTGTAAGATATTCTTGATGCCATCCCACTACTCTTCTGTCTTTGGTCATTAATGTGTAATGCATCAAATCTGTACTTGATTTGTCTCTTTAGCCACAGTTGGCCCCTGGACTTGTTTTGTCTGATTATATTGAGCATCTCCATCATCTGTTCTCACAAATGTAGTCAGTTTGATTCCAGTGTCTTCCTTCTGTAGATGTACATGCATATAGTCACCTTTTATATTGTTTAAAAAGGTATAACAATGGTCTTGAAAATTTATATAATATGATCCCCTGAATTGTTTCTATCATCAAGGTCAAAGTTTCCATGTACTTATCTTTCCTCTTTGTTTCCAACTTTTACATTCCAATCACCAGTAATTATCAATGCGTCTTGATTGAACGTTTTATCAATTTCAGATTGAAGAAGATGGTTGTTGTTGTTGTTGTTATGTGCCATGGAGTCAGTTCTGACTCAAAGCAACCCCGTACAGGGTTTCTGAGGCTGTAATTCTTTACGGGAGCAGAAAGTCTCATCTTTCTCCTGCTGAACAGCTGGTAGTTTTGAACTGCTCACCTTGTGATTTGCAGCCCAATTCATAACCATTACACTAAAAGAACTCCTTGAAGAAGATGGTAGAAGTCTTCTATTTCTTCATCACTGGTTTTAGTGTTTGGTGTGTAAATTTGAAATGATACTCGTGTTTATTGTGATAGGATAATATCAATATTCCTTGTAAGCAAATGGATATTATCCTATCACAGACCGCATTGTATTTCAAAACAGATCTTGAAATGCTTTTTTTGGCAATGAATGTGATACCATTCCTCTTTACTTTATCATTCTTGGCATAAGAAACAATATAGTTGTCTTATTTTCAATGGCCAATACCAACCCATTTCAGCTCACTAATGGCTAGGATATTGATCTATATGTGCTGCATTTCACGTCTGATGACTTATTAATCATAATGAGCTAGAAAGTGGCATCCCACCATGTGACAAGGAGTAGAAGAATAAAACATATGTAGGAAACATATTTATGATACTATTCACAACTTCATTCAACATAATTCCCTATAAATATATTTTTCTTCTCTATTTACCACCTCAAGTACTGGCATTGTCATCAACCTAATACCCCACATCAGAGAAGTGGACTTTACAGGAAGTACTATCATCCACATACAGAGTTCATAGTTCAAAAGAAGCTACTGTTGCTGTTATTAAGTGCCATCAAGTTGGTTCTGACTCAGAGCGACCCAATATAGGGTTTCCAAGGATCAGCTGGTGGATTTGAAATGCTAACCTTCCAGTTAGCAGTTCAGTGCTTATTCTACAGCATCACACCAGGACTCCTAATGAAGTATACACCAATTATTAATAGTAGAGTATGATAGCATAACTTAGCACATTCTGGAAATCCAATTGCCGATAAAAATAAGTATGATTTTCTTAAAATGTATGAAGAAAATCCTAATGAACGAAATAGTCAATTTACATATGAACATGAAAACATGTCCAGACACAGTATAGTATCTCTATCATTTCTAATTTGGAGTCCCTATGTGGTGTAAATTGTTAATACATTAAGCTCCTAGACAAAAAATTAGAAACACAAGCCCACCCAAATGCCTGGCAATCTACTTCTGAAAAACCAGCCATTGAAAAGTCTAGAGAGCACTGTTCTACTCTGACACACATGGGGTCATCATGAGTCAGAGTTGACTCATCGGTATACCTGGTTATCTAATTTAGGAATATACTATTGCTCTGGTTAATTGAAATATCTTTTCCATTGTGGAGGAAACACAATCAGATTCCCATAAATGCTTACATAAACATTAACAAAGACCCATGAAGAGGCTTCTCTCCCATTGCAGATGACACTTTAGCAAAAACCTGTGAGTTGAGAATCTATGTTTGAATCTGTGTTTGAATAAGTTGAGAATCTTATAATGTTTTCTGAAATAACAGGCTAAGTATCAGAATCCCAAAAATGAATTTCTCCTTTGTTCAAAGAACTCACAACTGTTGAACAGAAATATGGCAATGTCAGTCTGGCACCATCTTAGGATAATTGCAAGACTATGGGTACATAGAGACAGAGCAATAAGCTTCTATTGGAACAGTTTTGTAGGTATCACAGGGAGGTCACAATTGAATTGGGTTTTGAATTTAAGAGAGTCTCATGGACAGGGATATTGTAAAAGGCACACCAGGTTAAAAAGCCGCACAAGCAATGGCTCTGTGTTCAGGAAGATCCAGGTCTAGTAGGGAAAACACACTGAGTTTTAGTGACTGGCAAGTGAAGGTGAATGAAGAGATAAAATTTGAAAGAGAGGGGAGGTTGGATTGTAAAAGACTGTATGTTCTGCCAAGAGCTTTGGAGTTTATCCTGCAGACACTTGTGGAAGTCTAAGTGAAATGGGAAACAAGAAAAGGAAGGAGATTTTAAAGCTTACAAATGTTGAGTGTATATTACGAATGCTACTTCAATGGTTCAGTAGATTGCTAAGGTTACAGGCAGATTGTATCTTTTTTATGAGAAGGGGAGAGTATCATGCTCAGATTTATACTTTAGAGACATTATTATAAGAGGTCAATAAAAGATGCCTCAGAGAAAGTGGGAAATAGTAGAAAATTATTTAGAAGACTTATGCAAAGTCCACATGAAAGATTAATAGGAATTGGCGATATAGGTGAGGTAAGAAGAGAGAGAGGTTAAGAATGCCCTGCCCCTAATTTGCATGGAACTCCATTCTCTGGCAGTGGAGACTGAGGAAAGTCTGTAGGTCCCAGGGAGATCTTGTCTTCCCTACAGATGGGAACTGTGAGCAGGCAGAGAACAAGAATCTGGCACTGAAGACCTTGATGCTACTGACTCCTCTGCCTTACTGCTTTAACAGTGCTGAGTATACTCAAGAGTTTGGCCTATCTTTCTCTGTGAGACTGAGAAATTACTCTTAACAATTTCATCTGCATTTTTCATATTGGATGTGATAATAATGTTCCTGGGTAAAGATTGATGAGGTAATGCTTGCAAAGTCCTTTGAGAACTTCTGCTGAAGGCTCAATATAAATTACTTTATTAAGTATTAATGAATGATTCCAGTTTGCAGGTTAGTCTGAAGAGAAAGGGGAAAAAAACAACACTAACTTTCTTTGAAAAGATATCTTCTTCATGTAATTCTTTTTGAGTGATTGATGGAGGAGTATAAGAGAAGAGAGAGAAAGGCAGTAAGTGAGGAGGGAATGAGCCAGAGTGATAACACTACTTGGATGATTCTTTAGGTGTGGGCTGCAGGCAGCTAGCAATTGATATAATGCAAGGACATCATCTGGACTTGTTCTAGGAAGGTAAGGTTTCAGTCCTCATTATCAAGATGATGTACAGTTTCTATGGGCTCTGCCTATGCACCTGAAAGTGAGTGTAAGGCAGTGTCCTAAGAAAAGTAATCAACCCTACCTCTTCACAGCATCTTATCTTCTCTGACAGATAAGAGAAGTACTGGGTCTTATCAGACTCCACAGCTACCAGTTTCAGAAGACAGAAATAGGAAGCCCCAATCTTGCTGAACTCGTCTGTTAGTTTGGAAGCTATGTCAATGATATTTTAAATACCAGCAGGGTAGACCATGATGGACAGGTTTCAGTGGCGTTTCTAGACTAAGACAGATTAGCAGGAAGGAGAGGCAGATCACTTCTGAATGGTTAGCCACTGAAAACTTTATGCATAGCAGCAGAACATTGTCTGCTACAGAGTTGGGAGATAAACTCAGGTTGGGAGCCACTCAAAGTACAACTGGGAAAGAGTTGTCTCTTCTGCCATGTC
>NW_006408768.1:1257558-1264992 GCF_000296735.1 Chrysochloris asiatica | reverse complement strand
CAGCTGGTAGTTTCAAACTGCTGACCTTGCGGCTCACAGCCCGATTCATAACCACTACACTACTAGAGCTCATTAGAGTGCCCATAATAATGTGAACAGGAGCTGTATATAGCACACCCTATACAGCATCACTATAGGTCAGCACATCCTATACAGCATCACTATGGGTCAGAACTGACTCCACAGCATACCACCACCACCAATAATATGAACAGAGCAAAAGTTTCAGGACCTTCATTTGCTGGTGGGACACAACTCAGAATGAGCTGTCTTGGAACAAGTATAGCCCGAATGCTCTTTAGAAGCGAGGGTGATGAGACTTTGTCTCTTGTATTTTGGATATGTTGTCAGGAGGAACCAACCCTTGAAGGACATCATGCTTGGTAAAGTGAAGGGTCAGCAAAAAAGAGGACAACTTCCAACAGAAGAATTGACACAGTAGCTCAAACTTAACTAGTTTGAGGATGGCACAGGACTGGGCAGTGTTTTGTTCTGAAGTGCGTAAGGTGACTACGAGTCAGAGCTGCCTCAATGGCACCTTTCAACCACACAAGCATTATTCTGCAGCATCACGGGAGGACTCCCATTAAAAAATAGTGCTCATGAATGATGAAAATAGGAGCCATAGGCCAAGGACAGTACCATGTACATGACCTGCATAGTCCTAGGTGTGATTTGGGCTTCATTTCCTGTCACCCTTTTATTTTTTAACTGTTACTAAGAATGGAAAACAGCTTTGAATTTGTCATTTTTTTGGATACGATTGCTTATTTTACCCTTGGTTATTCAGCTAACATTCTAACCTCTCAAATTCTGTTTAAAATAAGTCTTCTGTCATCAAATGTTAGCATTAAAGAGACACTTCGAAGATCTAACTTTTCATTGACTTTATGAAATGAAGGCATTGAGAAGTGGCGGAGGCTCTCCTCTTTTCACATCCTCTATTTCTTATGTTCCTCCTGTACCTCAAGTTTCATTCAAGACCTGTTAGTAATGACAGCTTTCATTACCAGTCTCACTATCCTTGTTTCTAAGGAGCATCCTGGCTGTACTTCTCAATTATGCTGCTGTTCTTGTGTGTTCTTGAGTCAGTTCTGACTCACAGTGACCCTATATAGGGTTTCCCAGAGCAGCTGAAGTGTCAACTTTGTGATTACCAGTGCTTATCCTGTAGCGCCGCAAGTCCTTCTCATTGTTGTTGTTGTGAAATGCCATCTAGTCGATTCCGACCCATAGCGACCCTGTATAGGGTTTCCAAGGAGCAGCTGGTGAGCTTGAACCACCGACCTTACAGTTCAAATGTCTTTGCAGTCTGGCGCATTAACACACAGTGCCACACCTTCTCATTAGGTCTCTGATATTTGCCCTGAAAATCAGGCTGTTGATCTGAATCTAGCTTTCGTGTGATGCTGCTGTACATTCTCTCCTAGAACCAAAGTTTTCACCTTGACCAATATCATGCACCCAAATCTCCTACCCATTTTCCTTTCCTAGCTAAGTTCCTTCCTCACCAGGTTGAGTGCAGTGCAGGAAAAGAGAGAATATTAAGTTGGGCTCAGAGGATGGCTCCTGTTATTTAACAGCTATGACCTAGTCAACCTCTTAGTGTATGGTCCTTTTTCTTTCCTTAATAATCTCAGTTATTAATGCAAACATTCCCTGGAATGACTTCCCTGTCAGTACTTCTGATGTGATAAGATATTCTGAATTGGAGTCCTGTAGGATAAGCATTAAGGAGCTCTGGTAGCGTAGTGGCTATGAATCAGGCTGCAGACGACAAGGTCAGCAGTTCGAAACTACCAGCTGTTCCGCTGGAGAAAGATGAGGCTTTCTGCTCCTGTAAAGATTTACACCTTCAGAAACCCTGTGTAGGGTCACTATGAGTTGGAACCGACTCCATGGTACTTAACAACAGCAACAGGATAAGCACTGGCTCACATAAGGTAGGTGGTTTAAACTCACTAGCTGCTCTTTGGAAACCCTATACAGGGTCTCTATGAGTTGGGAGCAACTCGATGGCACTTAACAACAACAAGAGCCAAGTGCTGGGATTCCTGTTTTGCCATTTGGGACTTTGACTTTAATCAAAAGCATTCTAGTTTTACAGTAGTGTTTTGGTGAGATTTTCAGGAAAACAGACTCTGAGTTAAAGATGTGTGTACCGGAAGTTTATCAGGGAGAGTTCTGGAGAAGACTTGTAAGGATGTGAGGAAGCAAGATTGGGAGGAAAGTAAGGGAAAAGTTGAACTCTTACGTAGTTGACTGGAGTCAACGTTATGAGGTATTCTGTAACTGTGGTCGCCTTTTTTTTAGATACATGTAGAATTGGGGCCAAAAGTCCAGGCCTTTGTACTCTCACATCTTCTAGTCATCTGAGGTGGGCTGTCAATGACACCTTTCCCCAGAAAGGGGATGTAACCTTGGTCAAGACAGCTGCCTTCCTTGGAGGACAATTCCCAAAGAGGTATTCAGCACTTAATACTCCTGGTTACCAGGGGAATAAGCTGAGGCAGAATGCAGGATTCAAGTGGCAAATCATTCTTACATTTCTAGTCCCCATGTCTTATTGACTTTACCTTTAGTCCCATTCTGGGCATCTGGGAGATTTCAGGCTGCCTGGTGCTTCAAACTCACACAAATGCAATATTACCAAGGTAAGTTTTCCCTGTCTCCAGTCCTTAGTTCCTTTCAGTCAGCAATCTGGTGAGGAAAGTAGTCAAGGTAACACATATATGTAATCACATGATTTATTGCCTTCAGTGCCTTGCCAAGAGCGATGGGAGAAGAAATGTGTTAGCAGCATCCAGGTGCTGCCACACAAAGTTGTCTCCCGAGTATGTTAACTTACATTGTTTTTGCCTCCTATAAAGGAGATCAACCCCATCATAACTGGTACTTTTCATTCAACATTCACCCATACCATGCTTATATCTCTTAACAACTTTTTATGATTTTAATTAAAGATAATTTCATTTTGGTTTTGTCTCTCTTTGCTTTTTGTCCAATTTTTCTTTGTATTTATTTCTTACTATTATATAATACCACCAGAAGAAGAGTGCTCTTATATGAGAGGACTTCAAAAAGTTCATGGAAATTGGAATGAAAAGATGCTGGATTTTTCCACGAACTTTTTGAAGCCCCCTCATATAAAAATTTCCTAATAAGGTAAGTAGGTTGTTAAACATTTTGACAGATATAGTAGATTGGCTAGCTCACCTTTTGTTAATAACTCTTTCTAGTGTACCTTCCTGTAAGAGTGGAGGCTGTAATACATAAGTTTTGGTCTGATTTAACTTATCTTTTTCAGATGTACTTGTGTAGACAGCAAATTTGGAATTGACACAAATGCGGACAGAGTCAGACAAGGCACCAATTTATATAGGGTGGATGCAGTAGGCTTGGTGAGGCTTTGGAGTCAGCAGTTTTGGTGTTGGCTGTCTGATGCCTGGATTGAGCTAACATGGTATGGTCTTGCAGTCATCAGTTGTTCTGACAACTTCTATTCCCCTTTTTCCTCAAGGTGTTTTCCTTGGAATCAATTCTGGAGATTCAGATTCCAAAATTTTGCAAGCATCTGATTTCCTATACTAAAATATTTTCTATTTTCTGAAACTAAGCCTTGATTTATAAAGCTAGGTGATTAAAAAAAAAAAAAGTTCACTTATTTAGAAGGTTCTAAAAAGTATTTAGAAGTTGTGGAGTTTTTCCAAGTCAGTTGTTCTAACCTCCTTAGTTGTATCTTTCTCTTTGAAATCTGAGAATATTACTCAGAAGTGGAGGAAACCGGATCCAGGTACACTCCCAGAAACCCTAACTTTTAGGCATAGAAATTATCTTTCAGACAGAGATGACCTTTGCCCTTCCTAATGAACTAGTATATCACCCTTCAGCCTGAAGAGAATTTATACCCAGATTATACCTGGATGTAGTTGCAATCCTCAAATGAGAAGGTGCTCCCACCATTCTCAAAGGCTAAGTGCTAAATGCAAATGGCTGCTAACTGAAAAGTCATTGGTTCAAACCCACCAGGGGTGGTGGTGATGGTGTGTCACCAAATCAATTCCTATTCATAGTGACCCTGCATAGGGTTTCTGAGGCTATAAATCTTTATAGGAGCAGAAAGCCTCATCCTTCTCCCATGGAATGGCTGGTAGATTTGAACTACAGACGCTGCTGTTAACAACCCAACTTGTAACCCACTACACTGTTATTGTTGTTCAGTGCTATGGAGTTGGTGCCTACTCATAACAACCTTGAATATGGCTTTCTTCAAGGAGCGGCTGGTAAACTTGAACCACCAACTTTGTGATTCAATAAGACTTTGCAGTCCAGCGCATTAACCCGCAGCACCATACCAAGACTCTACTATATTGCTGGTGGTGGTGTGCCGTGGAGTCAGTTCTGACTAATAGGTTTTGAAAAGGATGCTACATCCAGTGCAGTATAAATTTCAATGATACATTTCTAAGTTTAAAAGTCATGGTAGCTTCATATCCCTCAAAAAACTTAAGGGTACTGGTGACACAACCCTATTTGTAGAATACAGGCAATTAGAGTGTGGTTTCCAAGGCTGTAAATCTTTACAGGAACAGAAAACCTCATCTTCCTCCAACAAAACAGCTGGTAGTTTCAAACTGTTGACCTTGAGGATAGCAGCCCAGCTTGTAACCACTACACTACCAGAGCTCCTTAGTACACTACTATGCTTCTGTTGTTGTTGTTATTGTTAAGGTGCCATTGAGTCAGTACCGACTCATAGCAACCCTATGCACAAAAGAACGAAACACTGCTCAGTCCTGGGCCAACCTCACACCTGTTGCCACGCTTGAGTCCATTGACACTGCCACTTTGCCAATCCATCTTGCTGGAGGTCTTCCTTATTCTTCTCCAGTGACTGGTCCCGCCTGACAATATATCCAAAGTATGAGAGACAAAATTTGGCCATCCTGGCCTCCAAGGAGCATTCTGGCTGCACTTCTTCCAACACAGATCTCTTGGTTCTTTTGGCAGGCCATGGTACTTTCAATATTCTTCTCCAACACTGTAACTCAGAAGCATCAATTCTTCTGTGGCCTTCCTTATTCACTGACCAGCTTTTGCATGCACATAAGGTTTTTGAAAATATGGCTTGAGTCAGGGGCACCTTAGTCCTCAAGCTGACATCTTTGCTCTTCAACACTTTAAAGAGGACCTTGTGCAGCAAATTTGCCTAATGCAATAAATACATCACTTGATTTCTTGACTGCTGCTTCCATGAGTATTGATAGTTGATCCAAGAGGAATGAAGTCCTTGACAACTTCAATCTTTTCTCCATTAATAAGAATGTTGCTTATTGGTTCAATGGTGAGGATTTTTGTTTTCTTTACGTTGACATGCAAGCCTATGCAAAGACCATAGGCTGTGGTCTTTGATCTTCATCAATAAATATTTTAAGTCATCTTCCCTTTCAGCAAGCAAGGTTGTATCAGATGCATATCGCAGGTTGTTAATGAGTCTTCCAACAAACCTGATGCCATGTTTTTCTTCATAGAATCCAGCTTCTTGGATTATTTGCTCAGCATACAAGTTGAATAAGTATGGTGAACAACTACAACCTTGTCACACATCTTTCTTAATTTTGAACCATTTAGTGTTCCCAAGTTCTATTTGAACAACTGCCTCTTGGTCCAGGTACAGATTCCTCATGAGCACATTTAAGTGTTCAGGAATACTCATACTTGACAATGTTGTCCATAGCTTGTCATGATCCAAACAATTGAAAGCCTTTGCATAGTCAATAAAGCACAGGTAGACATCTTTCTGATATTCTCTGCTTTCAGCCAAGATCCATCGGACATGAACAATGATATCCCTTGTTCCACTTCCTCTTCTGAATCTGGCTTGAACCTCTGGAAATTCTCTGCCAATGTATGCTTGCAGCCATTTTATTACCTTTAGTAAAACTTTACTCACATGGGATATCAAAGATATTGTCCAATAATTTCTGCATTCCATTGGATCACCTCTCTTTGAAATGGGCACAAATCCAAATCTCTCCCAATCAGTTAGCCAGATAGTTGTCTTCCAAATTTCTTGGCAGAGATGAGTGAGTGTCTCCAGTGCCACCTCACTTTCTTGAAAGATTTCAATTTTTATTCCATCAATCCCTGGTGCCTTGTTCTTTGCCAATTCCTTCAATGCACCTTCGACTTCTTCCTTCAGTATCATTGGTTCTTGATCATATACTACCTCTTGAAATGATTGAGCATCAACCATTTCCTTTTGGTACTGTGACTCTGTGTATTCCTTCCATCTTCTCTGGATGCTTTCTGCATCATTCAATAATTTGCCCAGAGAATCCTTCAATAACAAAAGTCGAGGCTTGAATTTTTCCCCAGCTTGAGAAATGCTGAATGTATTCTTCCCTTTTAGTTTTCTGACTCAGGATATTTGTATATTGTTTCATATTTGTCTTTGTCTTCTTGAGCTGATCTTTGAAATTTTCTGTTCAGCTCTTGGACCTCCTCAATTCTTCCATTTGCTTTAGCATCACTATGCTGGAGAACAAGTTTCAGTGTCTCTTCTGACATACATTTTGTTCTTTTCCTTCTTTCTTGTCTTCTTAATGATTTTTTGCTTTCTTCATGTACGATATTCTTGATGTCATCCCACAACTCTTCTGGTCTTCAGTCTTATGTTTTTAATGTATCAAATGTGTTCTTCAGATGATCTCTAAAATTCGGGTGGGATATATTCAAAGTCATATTTTGGCTCTCGTGGACTTGTTTTCATAGTCTTCAGCTTCAGTCTGAATTTGCATACGAGAAATTGATGATCTGTTCCACAATCTGCCCCGGCCTTGTTTTGGCTGATGATATGGAACTTTTCCACCCTCTGTTTCTGCAGATGTAGTCAATTTTATTTCTGTGTATTCCATATAGCGAGGTCCATGTGTATAATTGTCTCTTATGCTGTCTAAAGAAGACATTTGAAATGATCAAATCATTGGTTTTGCATAATTCTATCATGTGATCTCTAGCATCTTTTCTATCATCGAGGCCATATTTTTCCAAGTACTAATCCTTCCTCTTTGTTCACAACCTTTGCATTCCAATCACCAGTAATGATTAATACATCTTCATTGCATGTTTGATCAATTTCAGATAGAAGACGTTAGTGGAATTCTTCTATTTCATCCTCCCTGACATTAATGGTTGGTTCATAAATTTGAATAATAGTGATATTAACTGGTCTTCCCTATAGGTGCATGGATATTATCCACGCATTGTACATCATGACTGATCTGGATATGTTCTTTGTGGCAATAAATGAAACACTATTCCTCTTCAATTTGTCATTCCCTGCATAGTAAACTATGTGGTTATCAGATTCAAAATGGTCAATACCAGTGCATTTCAGCTCACTAATGCATAAGATATTGATCTTTATGCATT
>NW_006408768.1:1243493-1256973 GCF_000296735.1 Chrysochloris asiatica | reverse complement strand
TGCATAGGTTTTCCAAGGAGCAACTGATAGGTTTGACCTGCTGACCTTGTGGTTTGAAGTCCAGTGCTGATCCTACAGCACGACACCAGCCTAGGCAACCCTGTGGGCTATTCTACTATGTCATGTAGGGTTACAGTGAGTTGGAATCAATGCTGTAACACACAACTCCTTAAATCATTACAGTAACTTTAACATTAATAATTATAGACCAAGATGAGATATTATTCTCCCATTTTCTTTTCCTAAGCTTTTTGCAAGCCATGTGTTGGTTGTCCACTGCTCTCCCTTCAGCACTAGAAGATATGATCTAGAGATCTCAAAGGGGTTATCTTGTATGTCCCCTCTAGTTCTCTCACGTTTTTGCCTTTACCAAGTTGTCTTGGAGACTGTCAGTCTTTTCTCCGTTTTTCATGATGTTACTTATTGGCCCAGTTGTGAAGATTTTTATTTTCTTTATATTGAAGTGAAATCCATACTGAAGAATGTAATCTTTGCTCTTGATCAGTATTTCAAGTCCTCTTTGCTTCCAGCAAGTAAGGTTGTGTCTGTGCATACTATAGGTTGTTAATGAGTCTTCCTCCAATCCTGATGCCATGTTCTACTTCATATAATCCAGTTTCTCAGATTATTTTCTCAGCATACAGATTGAATAAATATGGTGAAAGGATACAACCCTGTACACACCTCTCCTGTGTTTAAATCATTCAGTATCCCCTTGTTCTGTTCTAAAAACTATCTCTTAGATAGTTTGTGTACAGGTTTTTCGTGAACACAGTTAAATGTTCTGTAATACTTCTTTTTTGCAATGTTATCCAAACCGTGTTAAAAGTTAGTTATGATCCACATAGTTAAATGTCTTTGCATAGTCGATAAAACACAAGGGAATTTCTTTCTGATATTTAGTGCTTTCAGCCAAGATCCATCTAGTGTCAGCAATGGTATCCCTTGTTTTACATCCTCATCTGAATCCTGCTTGGCAGCTTCTGGTGTGGCATAGTAGAATTATCACTGGACTATGAACCACAGGGTCGGCAGTTCAAACCCACCACCTGCTCCTTGAAAAGCCTATACAGGGTCACTGCGAGTCAGAACCAACTCGGTAGCAATTAACAATAATAACCCTGTTGAATTATCTTCAGCAAAAATTTACTTGCTTGTGATGTTAACAATATTGTACAATTCTGTTGGGTCAACTTTGCAATAATGTATAAATATGGATCTCTTCCAATTGATTGGCACAGACAAGTGAGTGCCTCCTTCATTGCATCACTTCATTGAAACATCACTTCATTGAAACATTTGAATTTGTAGTCCATCAATTCAAAAATAGCAAAACCAAAATAAAATAAATTAGATTATTTTTAAATGTATTATATGTGTTAATGCTCTGTTTCTGTTCTTTTACTTTATAAAATTTGCTTGATCTTTATAATTTTTAAGTTGTAGACTTGTGGCATTATAGTAATCATGTGGTATTTATAATTAGGGTCATGCCTTTCCTTTTTATTAAGTGATGCGAAGGCAACTATGTCCTCACCATGGTACAATGATTGCTGACGACCAAATGCTCTCATTTCATTTCTTTATATAAGATTAGTAGTAAGAATGCATACACAAATGAGTCATTAGCCCTTTCTGGTTGTGATGTTTAAAAAATGATCATCTGTATAGCTTACCAGTCATATATAAAGGATAATAATATTTATGTTTTATTTATCATTCTTGTTGGGCTTCTCAGTTTTTCCTGGAGTTAATGAATTACATTTTTTGTAACATAGTGTATACAAAGGGCTTGTAGGTATTTGGAACATTCTTGGTGGCCAGTGCAAGTAATGTAGTCTTTGTCACCTACTTCGTCAGAATTTAAGATACTGTCAAAGGAAAATGTTTACTGTAAATGAGTTATCACTTGCAGAAATCATTTTGGCAAATGAATATATATATAGTCCAGAAATACAACTTAACAGAAATGTATGTAATGTTATTGTTTCATATTCTCTGAGCTCTTGTGCCCTAAAGGTGAGGACGCTCTGGAAGGGTAAATTAACCCATTTCTCCCATATAGCATTCAACCATTCTACTTCTTCTGTCTGGAATTCCTTCTAGCTCTTTCTATCTCCAGCTAAAGGCCACTCACACATAAGCTTCTTTGCAGTAGCCTTCCCAACTGCCATTTAACTTCTCTTCTTATAATCTGTCATTGCACATTATACATTTCTTTCATGTTGCAATTTGTTAGAATTTTTCTAAATATTATAGAAATTTATAATACTGCCATTATTTGTATTAGTATCCATGCAAGATACACAAGTTTTATTATAAACTTAGCATTCACTGTTATTTTCAAGCAAAACTGAAAAAGTATCTGAATTACGTCAGGCTATTGGTGGTGATGTTGCTGTTGTTAAGTGCCATTGAGTCAGTTCTTAGCCATAGAGACCCTGTATAGTGTTTCCGAGGAGCAACTAACTGGTGAACTTGAACTGCTAACCTTGTGACTCAAACTGACTTTGTAGTCCAGCACATTAACCCACAGTGCCACACCAGTGTAAATATTTCTTTTCAAGAACAAAATAGTTTAGTAAGTAAGTCGGCTTTACTAAAGAGGTACTGAATCAATTATTAGTGAATCAATCATTTGCTTCCAGGGTTAATGTTTCTAAATATCAAACTTTCTACTAATGGGCTATTATACATGAAGGGCTAATATGCACTTCAATATTGACTACTGTTGGATAAGCATTGGACTGCAAACCACAGAGTCAACAGTTCAAGCCCACCAGCTGCTCCAAGAGAGAGGCGTTCTACTCCCACAAAGATTTATAACCTCAGAAACTCTATACAGGGTCGCTATGATGCAATTGACTGTTGCTGTTGTTGGTAGGTGCCATCGAGTCGGCACCGACTCATAGCGACCTTATGCACAGCAGAACGAAACAATGTCCAATCCTGGGCCAACCTCACTGCTGTTGCCACACTTGAGTCCATCGATGCTGCCACTTGGCCAATCCATCTCATTGGGGGTCTTTCTCTTTTTCTGTGACCCTCCATTTTACCAAACATGATATCCTTCTCAAGTGACTGCTCCCTCCTGACAATATGTCCAAAGTATGAGAGACGAAGTTTGGCCATCTTGACCTCTAAGGAACACTCTGGCTGCACTTCTTCCAAAATGGATCTATTGGTTCTTTTGGCAGTCCATGGCACTTTTAATAATCTCCTCCAATACCATAATTCAAAGGCATCAATTCTTCTATGGTCTTCCTTACTCACTGTCCAGCTTTTGCATGCACATGAAGCTATTGAGAATACCATGGCTTGGATTAGGCTCACCTTAGTCTTCAAGCTGACATCTTTGCTCTTCAATACTTTAAAAAAGTTCCTGTGCAGCAGATTTGCCTAATGCAGTACATTGTCTGATCTCCTGACTGCTGCTTCCGTGAGTGTTGATAGTTGATCCAAGAAGAATGAAGTCCTTGACAACTTCAATCTTTTCTCCATTGATAAGAATATTGTTTATTGGTCCAGTGGTGAGGATTTTTGTTTTCTTCACATTGAGATGCAATCCATACTGAAGGCTGTGCTCTTTGGTCTTCATCAGTAAATATTCTAAGTCTTCTTCACTTTCAGGAAGCAAGGTTGTATCAGATGCATATCGCAGGTTGTTAATGAGTCTTCCTCCAATCCTGATGCCACGTTTTTCCTCATAGAACCCAGCTTCTCGGATTATTTGCTCAGCATACAGGTTGAATAAGTATGAGGAAAGAATACAACTTTGTCGCACACCTTTCTTAATTTTAAAGCATTCAGTGTTCCCCCGTTCTGTTCAAACAACTGCTTCTTGGTCCAGGTACAGAGTCCTCATAAGCACAATTAAGTGTTCTGGAATATTCATACTTCACAAAGTTGTCCATAGCTAGTCATGATCCACACAAATGAAAGCCTTTGCATCGTCAGTAAAGCACAGAATATCTTTCTGATATTCTCTGCTTTCAGCCAAGATCCACCAAACATCAGCAACGATATCTCTCATTCCATGGCCTCTTCTGAATCTGGCTTGAACCTCTGGAAATTCTCTGTCAATGTATGATTGTAGCCGTTTCTGTATTACCTTTAGCAAAGCGTTTGTTGTTGTTGTTATATGCCATTGAGTCGTTTCCGACCCATAGCGACCCTGTATAGGGTTTCCGAGGATGTAAATCTTTACGGGAGTAGAAAGCCTCATCTTTCTCCCACGGTGCAGCTGGTAGTTTCGAACCGCTGACCTTAAGGTTCGCAGCCCGATTCGTAACCACTACGCTACCAGAGCTCTTTAGCAAAGCGTAGTGGTTACTAATTGGGCTGCTAACCTCAAGGTTGGCAGTTTGGAATTACCAGCATTTCCATGGGAGAAAGATGAGGCTTTCTGCTCCCGTAAAGATTTACAGCCTCAGAAACCCTGTACAAGGTCGCTATGAGTCGGAACCGACTCCACGGCACACAACAATAACAAACACACAACTGGCTAGATGGCACTTAACAACAACATTGACTACTTTAATATTAATTAGAAGTTAAAACACAATGAAAATCAAGGTTAAAATGGTCACAGTATTCCTGTAGGCTTTCCCCACCAAAATTCTCTTACTAAGTAATCGAATCCAGTTTCCAATATGTTTTTTAAAAATTTAAGAAGTGTCATAATTTACTCTCAGTAAGATGGCACCGAAAAACTAAAATGTTATATTCCTTTGATTTTGATTGAAATTATATTAAGCAAACATGCTTACTCATATTGATCAGTTACTTTTTTGGGTTGAGAGAAAAATTTACATCCAATATTTAAATTTAGAAATCTATTTATTACTTTATATGTGTGGTTTGTTTTCCAGACAGTATCTTTCAAACACATCGAGCAAGTCAGAAAACACTATAAAAACCATTTCTGGTGGTAAAGAGTTTAGGAAGGTCCATAATCAACACTCCAAAATGTCCAAGCTAATGTCTGCTCAAATCATATGTTCCTGCTCCAGCTATCTAGGAAGGAACAGACAACTCCTTTCTCCCACTATGCCTACCAAAACTTACTGTTCTCCTGCTTTAATTATGCATATGCTAGGACGGAGCCAACAGCCCCCTTCTCCCACTATTCTTACCAAAACTCTTTGTTCTCTAGGAAGTGACAGGTAGCAATGCACCTTGTGTTTTTTTCCTATGTCTTCTTTGTTCTACATACCACCCTTAACTGCCCTGACACGTGTGAAGCTTGTATGCCCCATGATATAAATAGACCCTAGCCCATGCCCCACCTCACAGAAAAGAAGCTTCACTGTCCAGCCAGCCACCATTGGAAACAACTGTTTTGTTTTGTTCTTTGTAAGTAGCGTCCCTTGTCAGTAAACTATTTCTTTCATTTTCTGTTCTGTAATAAACGGAAGTCTCTAGGATTGGGACCTGGTTGTTTTTCAGTCTCTTGGCAACTATGCTTGCAGAAGGCTTTCCCCTTCTAAGCCTAAACCCCAATAACTGGCAAACCAACCAGGAGGTAAAAACATCCCAGACTCCAGACTCCAGATGGGAGGGAATAAAGTTCCATTGGGGTATGGGGTGGTTCCCAGGATGGCCATCGAACTCCATATTTGGTCCCTTAGCCTAGTTACAAGAGATTTGGGGACCAGCACGATTACAGGACTGCCCTGAAAATGCTACAAGAAATGACAGAACTCTTACAGGGAGTTGGGATCTGTAATGTTAAGTAAAACACAAGAGCACTGGCCACCTCAGTTGTCTGGCCCCTCTTATGCACTGCTTGTGCTGTTACCAAAGCAGAGATGATTGCATGGACAGAGACATAGAGATTGAAGGATGGCTTTAGAATGAGTGGCTCAAGTAACAGACTGATACCACCAAAGCCCTAGCTGTCTGTCTTCAAACATCTGATTCCACCAAGTAGAGTCTAGCCGACCATTTAGCCAAAGTGAAAGGATGGCACAACCACAGCAATGTGTGTGAGCAGTAATCATGAAGGCGGATTGGGACCTCAAATGGTAGGACCCACTGGAGTCAATTGACTCAGAAGAAAAAAACTGGGAAAAGGAGATAGAGGTCCCCTGTCTTGAAGGATGGCCGGTTATGATTACTAAATAAAAACGCATTGACCCTGCCCAGTTGATTGATCTTCTAGTCCCTGATTGTGGAATCTTGAAACAATGAAGGAATACACATCTGCCAAGTTTGTAGAACTAGCAACTCATTATAGGCAAAAAAGGTAAAAGAGTATGTAACTGATTGGCTCTTCCACATGCAACATGGGGTGGATGGTATAGTCCTCACCAAACCTGAGATGTCTAAAGTAGCTTTTGTTACTACCGACCCTGAACTGAAACAGCACCTTTATGCTGCAATCAATAAAAAACCAGTTAGTATCATTCCTTGTGTGGGTGACTGCAGCCTACAGAGCAACTTGGCATAATGAGGGACACATTCCGGTTGCTCTCATACCCTGGACAGCTATGGAGGAACTGTAGGAAACTTTTAGAGAACTTGGGATGAAGCATGCCTTATATGCAGAACAATTCACCAGGGAAAAGGACTTTCAAGGGCCCGCTGTTCCTAGTGCACCCCAGCATGGGTAATGCCAACACCCTTGACTATGAGTGAGGTCAAGGTCCCCCTAGCCATCATAGCTGGAGACTCTAGGGGGATCAGAAGTCCCACATAGAATTAACCACTCACTGGTCTCTAAAAAGTAAGCAAATTGTCTTAGCTCTAGTGGACACCAGGGCTGAATGCACCCTGTTCCATAGAAACATCCACCAATTCCAAAGGCTGTTGAGTGTTATTGATGGATACGGGCACAACATGGTTGAAGTGTACCAGGTGTGTTTGAAGCTGAAGATTGGCCATTTGCCTCCCAAGGAATATAAAGTATACATTTCTCCTATCCTTTAATATATCCTAGGGATGGATTTACTGGGCTAGATGACACTTTGACCACCACAGGAGAGTTTGATGTAAGGGTCTATGTGATAAAACCTGTTATTTGGAGATGGGTGCATGAACTCTAGTCCTCCTACCCCCATCAAGCAATACCCCCCACCTGGAGGGCACTGTATCCGATCTCTCCTGGGTGGGGATTATTAGACTCACTCACAGTCTATTCAATAGCTTGGTGTGGTCCGTGTGGAAGCCAGATAGATCATGGCATATGACTATAGACTACTGACAGCTTAATAAGGTGGTGCTCCATCTTCATGCAGAAGGACCGACCATTACTTCTCTCCTCAACAATACTGGGGAACACTTGGGTACCTATCACTTTGTGCTTGACCTAGCTAATGCCCTTTTTAATGTATCTATTGACTCTGATGTCAGCTTGAGGACTAAGGTGCACCTGACCCAAGCCATGGTATTTTCAATAACCTCATATGGATGCAAAAGCTGGACAGTGAATAAGGAAGATCTTAGAAGAATTGATGCCTTTGAGATGTGGTGTTGGAGGAGAATGCTAAAGGTGCCATGGACTGCCAATAGATCTGTTTTGGAAGAAGTGTAGCCAGAGTGCTCCTTGGAGGCCAGGATGGCTAATCGCTAGAGAAGGATGTCATGCTGGGTGAGGTAGAGGGTCAGAGAAAAAGAGGAAGACCCCCAACGAGATGGATTGGCCAGGTGGCATCACTGATGGCGTCAAGTGTGTCAGTGGTAATGAGGTTGGCCCAGGATCAGACATTACTTCGTTCTTCTGTGCATGGGGTCGCTATGAGTCGGTTCTGACTCGATGGTACCTGACAACAACAACAACAACATTGACTCTGATATCAAGAACAGTTTGTCTTCGAGTGGTGTGGAGAACAATGGACATTCATAACTGTAGCCTAGGGGGAAATCTGCAGACCCACAGTGTGTCTTGTGCTAGTTGCCCAGGACCTAGAAGAGTGGGCCAAGCCTCTGGGTATCCATCTGTTCTGTTATATTGATGATGTCACATTAACCAGTGATTCTTTGCTTTTGCTTCAGCAAGTAGTGCCACAGATATTGTCACACCTGAGTTCCAGAAAATGGGCCATTAGTGATGCCAAACTGCAAGATCCTGGACCATCTGTCAAATTCTTGGGTGTTGTGTGATCAGGTAAAACAAACGTGTTTCCCAAGGCTGTAATTGACAAAGTTAAAGTATATCCCTCCCTACCAAAGTACAGGAGTTACAAACATTCCTGGGGATGCTGGTGAATTGGAGACCTGTTATTCCTCATCTAGCACAGATCTTGAATCCTGTGCCATCTGGTAAAGAAAAGAAACATTTGGGACTGGACTCTCAAAGTGGAGCAGATCTTTAATGTACTTAAGGGGCAATAAAGCAGGTGCAGACTCTTGGAACTACATTTATAAGGCAAGGGTGTGAATTGGATGCCACCAACTACCTGGAGGGGAATGACTGGGACCTGTGGCGATGACAACGGGGTCAACATATTACCTAAAGATTTTTGTCTCAGCTGTGGAAAGGTACAGAAACTAGGTACAGTCTTTCAGAAAAGCAATGGTGTGCAGTGTTCAACAGCTAACAACTTGTAGAAGACATCACACACACACACAAAAAAGACTGTTAAACCCCAATCCAGAGTGGCCCATTCCAGCACATTGGCCAAATGGCATGCATATTTGCAACAGAGGAGTATCCTCTCAACCAGCCCCTTGAGTACCAAATTACATCAAATTCTTGAACCAGTTACCTATGTCACCAATGAAAAGCAAAAGCAGCCCACAACAGAAGTACCCCCATGAGAGAGTGATATAGAAGAAGGTGTTGGGCAAATTCTTGAGGAAGCCTGGTACACAGACAGCTCTTCTTGAGGTAACTCCCTGCGGTGGCTTGCAGTGGCTATATAACCAGCCATAGAAGGTATGGGGATTGACCAGGGCATGGGGCAGAGTAGCCAGTGGACTGGGTTGAAGGCTGCTTGGTTGCATAAACCCAGCCAAATAGTCCTGTGCACAGACAACTGGGTATTGTATAAAGGACTGACATTATGGTTAACACAGTGGAAAGAACAAGAATGGCTAGTGAACCAGTGACACCTCTGTAGAATGGAACTGTGGAAAGGTACTTGGGCTGAGTGGCTACATACACTATGAGCCATTGACAAGAAGATGGGTCTCTCCCTTTCTATGATACAAATTGTGGAAGCTTGCCAACAGTGCCCTAACTTCTCATTACAACAATTCACTACCAGATGGGCAGAATATCCCAGGCAGACATGCAAGCCAAACATTGGTAAGTGGATTACATTGGGCACCTCTCTATGTTTGACAACTGTCAGTTTGCCCTGACATGTGCAGACACTGTTACAGGACACTTGCAAACATGCCCATTCAAATGGGCTGCTCAGCGTTTCACTATTTGAGATCTCTCCCATCTCTGTGTGACCAAAGGTATCCCCACTGACATTGGCAGTGAGCTGGGGACCCACTTCACTAGACATGAGGTCCAGTAATGGCCAGATGATCTGGCATTGCATGGCACTTTCACCTCCCATAAAATTCCACTGCTGCTGGAATGGATGGAATGGATGAATGGAATCCTAAAGCAAACTCTGTGGCAGGACACACACACAACAGTAGACACAGAGACTTGCAGAAGCCCTATGTTGCATCAATGAATACCAAAGGCAGACTCGACCCAGTGCCTATTAACTGCTCACAGAGGGCCATGAGAATCCAAATCTCCACCACAAGTGACTGCCCCCTGCTGGTGCCTGGAGACTCTTATAATCTTCCCTTGCCATTGCTTCATTATTTCTCTTCCCTGGGTATGGCAAACATGTCCCCATTAGTTTGGCTTTGAGACCCCATGGGGAACAGGACTAGATGTAGGTTTACAAATATTCACATGGTTTCAGCCTACAGTTTTTTTTTTTTTTTTTTTTTCATCCCTGGAGGATGGGGGACTTCTGTCTTAACCCTATGAAGCATTGTAGTCCCTACACTGAACTACATAAGTATCCCATCCCAAGAGGACCCTCAGAGGCAAACAGTTTGGCATTGCAAACTGAGGGAGTAGCTACACTGGGAACTGTCTTGAGTGCCTCCCCCTACACTGCATGTGTTTTACTTGATGGACATGACTTGCCTCTCCTTAGAGTATGTAGTAATGTTTTTGCTAGTTGGAGTGCAAATGTGCAGAATTGGGTGTGTGGAGAGCTCCCATATCCTCCACCACTGGAATGCTGTGGAGAATTACAGCTGCCAATACCTGAGCTGTTTGACAGAGTGGTACAAATAGCCTGCAGATCACCTCCCTAAATTTCCAGCTAAATGTTCTGTGCAACTTCTATTCCAGGATTATACCCTCTTCCTGATGTTCCATCTGATATGGGAGCAAGTTAAAGTCACACACCCTCAGGGCTATGCTATACAGGGTAGCCAGGAATGACTGTCAGCAGTATACATCTAATTGAACTCTAAGGTCTCCTGGTGTGTAGAGAGAGCCCCTGCAAATAACAGCCATAAATGGGTTTGCTATCACAACAAATATGCCTCCAAGTCACTTCGATTAACTCCTCTTTGCAACGCTAGGATTGGAGCCTTTCCCTCATCTTGGGGTTGGCTCTGAACATGTGGGTTTCAAAGATGGCCCTACCTATCCTACAGTTGGACAGGCAGATTCGTGTGGGGATGGCTCTATATCCCTAACACTATTTATAAATGCCTGCCTGTTAAGCCCAGTAACTGGGACAGAGTGCACAGCCTATTTCATCAGACAAAATGCACCTCCTGGTGGTTTTGTCCCCTTGCAGCATGGGCTCCTGGGGCTGCATCTATTGATGTGGAATGACAAGTTGAGGCCCTGATAAAGTATACAGCCATGGAATTAAATGAAACCTACCAGGCTCTCTCACCTTGTTAGCCGAGACAAAGCAGATGCATGAGGTAGTGTTACAAACCATATATTGCTGGACATTCTCACAGCCACTCAGGGAGGCACCTGCACCCTCGGTCATACCGAATGCTGTGTATACATGCCTCCTTATTACCACCACCTCATTTCCATGGCTCTGAAACAAATGTAGGGCCCCAGTTCTACAATCAGTTATCTACTGACTCTCTTTCTAACTAGATTGGCTCTTTGCACTCAAGGTAGCTATGCTTACTTCTATCAACTATGGCAATATTGTGCTTAGGAATAGTAGTCTGCCGTAGTATATATTGTTGCTATGACCTTTGGTTGCAATTCTCCAACATCCATGCCTGAGGGATTGTGCAGAAGTCTGCCAGTAAGATTGTAAGGGCCATTTAAGGATGTTGGAGTGGAGTGTAGGGACACAAACCGAATACTCCAAAATGGCCAAAACAAGGTCACCTCAAACCTTATCTCCTATCCCTTCCCTTTCCCCTGCTCCCCCAGCTATCTAGGAAGGAGCAGACAGTGCCTCCTTGAGCTCGGCATAACTGAACGCCTTAATCTCCTGCTTTAGTTATGTATATGCTAAGAAGGAGTCCACAACCCCTTCCTCCCACTATTCATACTAGAACTGTTGGTTCTCTAGGAAGGGGCAGAAAGCCTTGTATTGTGAGTTTTTTCCTTACCTCTTCCTTAACTGCCCTTCCTTAACTAAAGGCATACCACCCTTAACTGCCCTGAAACGTGTGAAGTTTGTACACCTTGCAATATAAAAAGATCCTAGCCCATGCCCCTTGCACAGAAAAACTTCATTGTCTAGTCAGCTGTCCTTGGAAATTGTAGTTTTGTTTTCATCCTTTGTAAGTAGCTTCCCTTGTAGGTAAATTATCTCTTTTATTTCCTTTTCTATAATAACCTATTGTCTCTTGGGTCCTGGTCATTTTCAATTTCTTGGCAACTATGTATGCAGAAGGCATTTCCCTTCTGGGTCTAAATCCCAACATGTGGGGAGATGGATGACTGATTTTGCAAACGAACAACATTTTCTTGTAGGTTGTTGTTGTTGTTAAGTGCCGTCGAGTCGTTTCCGACCCATAACGACCCTGTACAGGGTTTCCGAGGCTGTAAATCTTTACAGGAGCAGAACGCCTCATCTTTCTCCCGCGGAGCGGCTGGTAGTTTCGAATTGCTGGCCTTAAGGTTTGCAGCCCGATTCGTAACCACTACGAATATATGAACTGGAAATATGAACTGGAACCTTTCAGCAAACCTAGAAAATTAAATATTCTCCATAATTTCCAGAAAATGGTCTTGGCTTTTACTTTAAAGAAAAAAAATACACACCATCAAATAGGAACTTCCTTTGTTTTATAATAACAAATCTACAAATTGGCTTACACTTGTCTGAAGGAGATAAGCAGTCAACTTATCTGTTCAAGAGTGATAATGAACAGGAAAAGGTAAAAATCATTCACTGCCCTCTCCCACCCAGGAGGCAAGCTCAAATGCTAATCAGGTCACCAAATGGGACCAATCCCCTGGTTATTCCCCTGCCCTCAAACAGGTATCCAGCCTGGCCCCTGCCTGGACTCTGACCCCATATAGGTCCCTGTTGCTCTCCATTTGCTGCTCAGAATCTGAAGAAATTAGCTCCTCTGAGTCAGCCAGCTTAATAAAATCTGAAACTCTGCTTCACCTCATCAAGTGGCCTCGGTTTCTTTGACCACGAATCTAAAACTGCTGTAACATTTGGTTCCTTGACCCGGAAACTTACCGCGTTGGCCGCTTGAGCCACTGGATTGGAGTTGTTGTTGTTGTTAAGTGCTGTCGAGTCAGTTCTGACCCTTAGCGACCCTGTACAGGGTTTCCGAGGGTGTAAATCTTTAAGGGAGTAGAAAGCCTCATCTTTCTCCCGCGGAGCAGCTGGTAGTTTCGAACTGCTGACCTTACGGTTCACAGCCCGATTCTCGTAACCACTACGCTACCAGAGTTCCTTTAGGGAGTGATTATTTGCGAGCTCATGGTGAGTCAGCAGCCTTGGAATGTATGTTGATGGATTTGAAAAAACAAAGGGGGTAGGGGGGAGATGGGAATTATTATTACAGAAAGTTTGTAAGCTATCCTTTGGCCTATACTTGATTGGATTCATTAAAACTTTGAGGTGGTATCTTGAGCCAGAACCTGAATTGAGACATTTACATTTGAAACGATGCACTGCTACCCAGAACTGGCCCAAGGCCATATGCATGTGAATGGGGATAGTCCAGGGTGGAGAAAACTTGAGTGTTTTAAAGGTTAATGTGTTTGATTATCTTATGGATTGGCTTCTGTTTATTATTGTAAAATGTGTAATAGGAATATTGGGAATTATAATTACGGAAAGTTTGTAAGCTGGCCTTTAGCCTACACTTGATTGGATTCATTAGAACTTTGAGGTGGTATCTGGAGCCAGAACCTGAGTTGATACATTTGCATTTGAAAAGATATGCACGCCCACCCAGAACTGTTGAAGAGTTAAAAAAAAAAAAAAAAAACTGGAGGTCTGGTGTGCAGGAGTGTATAAGTGTATCTGGTACCGGGCTTGTAGTGAATCTCATACAGTTT
>NW_006408768.1:1241235-1242053 GCF_000296735.1 Chrysochloris asiatica | reverse complement strand
CCAGTAAATCAATTCCTCTAGCTGACACAAATTAAAATCTAGATGGGCCTGCCACGACTGGTGGTGGTTATGGTTATGTGCCGTGGAGTCGGTTCCCACTCATGGCGACCCTATGCTGGGTTTGAGAGAGTGGAAGGCCTCATCCATCTCCCACGGAACAGCTGGTGGTTTCGAATTGCTGACCTTGTGGTTCGCACTGGAGCACTATAAAAGGTGCATTCTCAGAGGTCTGAAAAATGGAATTCTTAAACCAAAAAAAGCATGTACATGGTACAAGCAATTCAGCAGAAGCCAACTGAGTACGCCTCTGAATTCTTTAAATGAATCTACCAAGCTTACTGTAAATACACAGACCTTGATCTTGAGAACTCAGCAAATATCTGAATGGTTAACGTGATTTTTATTTCCCAGAGCACTCAGGATTTTAGAAAGAAATGGCAGAAATTTGACATGGCAATTGACATGAATCCATCCCAGTTGGTGGACATCACCTTCAAGGTATTTAACAGCCAAGAGCATGAGAAATTTCAGGCTGTAACTGTCCTCCTAAAAGACCACTAGAGTTAAGCCTGTGGGACCCCAGGGAGGACCCCAGAAAGGAACAAGGGCCTTAAGCAAGGACCGATGTCCTTATGCAAAAACCTGGACACTGAAAAAAATAAATGCCCAAATCTCAGGGGAGGATCTGGTAGAAAAAGCCATCCAACTCAACAGATGGTTGAACAAGTTTTATTGTCTGCAGAAAACTAACGTTGTCTGGGGGTAAGGGGCCCAGCATGATTTGGCATCAAACTCTGCCACCCCTATTGCCCCCACCC
>NW_006408768.1:1227430-1228754 GCF_000296735.1 Chrysochloris asiatica | reverse complement strand
GAAGATAATATATGAAATCAAGAATTTTAATGAAGCACAAATAGGATAGACTTCAAAGGTAAATCACCAAGACATGTCGTAATCAAAGTTTTCTTAAAACCACAGACAAAGAAAGAATCCTGAAAACACCTCAGGAAAAAAAAATGATAGTTAACAGAAAAAAAGACTAAGCACTTATATCAGGTAGCAAAGAAGACAATGGCTGACATATATAACATCCTTAAAGAAAAAATTGCCACTCAAGAACTATATGTTCAGCAAAACTGTCTCTCAAATATAATAGCATAATTAGAATATTCTCAAAGAGAAATTAAAAGGAATTTGTAACAATAAGATCAAGCTTACAAAAGATATTAAATGGTGTACCTTGGACAGAGAACTAACAATTAGAAATTAAGACACATGAAAACATCACCTGGAAATCAACCAGGATATAGAATTATCAAAAATAAACCCACAACACTTGAAATAAGAAAGCAGATATGCCAATTTTTAAACAATGATAACAAAAATCAAAAAGAGAAAATATATGGTATAAAAACAGAACTTTCATATGAAGAAGTCAAGACAGTATCAAGATAGAATGGACTGGAATAATTCTGGCAAGATGGTAGACTAGGCAGACATGCTTTCAAACAAAAATATTGCTGTTAAGTGCCATTGAGTCAGTTCTGACTCATAACAACATTTTATAGGGTTTCCATGGAGCAGCTGGTGAGTTTGAATGGCTAACCTTGTGGTTCAAATAAACCTTACTTTATTCTACAATACCACACTAAAGATACAAGAGACCATATGAAGCAGATATAGATGATAGTCTAGGATCCCTGAACTTCAGAGGAAAGGATAGAGAAGGGGACTGAATGCTAACTGGAGAAGAAGCTGGACAATAGGGTACAAGATCAACATACAAAAATCAGTTGGATTCCTTTACACTAATAAAGAAAGATCTGCAAAGAAAATTCAGAAAACATCATTCACAGTAACCACCCAAAAGATTAAATACTTAAGAATAAATCTAGTCAGAGAAACAAAAGACCTTTACAAAGAAAATGACAAATCACTACTATCAGAAACCAAGACACCTACATAAATTGATGAATATACCATGTTCATGGATAGGAAGACTTAATATTGTGAAAATGTCAATACTACTCAAAGGGATCTATAGCTATAATGCAATCCTAACCCAGATCCCAACATTATTCTTTTAAAAGATTGAGAAATTTATCATCAACTTTATATGGATAAAGAAGAGAGACCCTGAATAAGCAAAGCACTACTAAAGAAAAAGAACAAAATAAGAGGCTTCTCACTTCCTGAT
>NW_006408768.1:1221314-1226608 GCF_000296735.1 Chrysochloris asiatica | reverse complement strand
TATTCTCCTCCAGCACCATAACTCAAATGCATCAATTCTTCTACAGTCTTCCTTATTCACTGTTCAACTTTCACATTCATATGAAGTTATTGTAAATATCATGGCTTGGAACAGACACATCTTAATCCTCAAACTGACATCTTTGCTCTTCAACATTTTAAAGAGGTTTGTGCATTAGATTTGCCTAATGCAATACATCATTTGATTTCTTGACCACTGTTTCCATGAGTGTTCATGGTTGATCAGAGCAAAATGTAGTCTTTGACAACTTCAACCTTTTCTCCATTTATATGGGTGCTGTTTATTGGTCCAGTGGTGATGATTTTTGTTTACATTGATGTGCAACCCATAACAAAGGCTATGGTGTTTGATTTTCATCAATACATATCATGTGTCCTCTTTGCTTACAGCAAGTAAGGTTGTATCATCTGTATATCACAGGTTGTTAATTAGCTTTCCTCCAATCCTGATGCCACATTCTTCTTCATAAAATCCAACTTCTCGGATTATTTGCTTAGCAAATAGATTGAATAAGTATGGTGAAAGGATACAACTCTGAAGCACACCTTTCCAGATTTTAAACCACTCAGCATCCCCTAGTTCTGTTAGAACAACTGCCTTTTGGCTTATGTACACGTTCCTCATGAGCACAATTAAGTTGTTGTTGTTGTTAGGTGCCATCAAGTTGGTACTGACTCATAGCGACCTTATGCACAGTAGAACAAAACACTACCCGATCCTGGGCCAACCTCACTACTGTTGCCACGCTTGAGTCCATCAATGTTGCCACTTGGCCAATCCATCTCATTGGGGTCTTCCTCTTTTTCTCTGACCCTCTATTTAACCAAACATAATATCCTTCTCCAGCAACAATTAAGTGGAACCTCCTAAAATGATATAATTATGTGCATAAGAAGATTTCGCCAAAAGAATAAAAAGAGAATCCATAGAACAGGATACTTTTTTTTCCATTGACATATCAGATAAATCCCTGACATTTATCTCTAATCTCTAACATTCATCGAAAAATTCAATACTTCTACAAAAAGAATACAAATAATCAATTTTTTAAAGGGCAGAGGTCATGAGCAGACACTTCAGCAAAGAAAACATTAATTCAGTCAGAAAACATGATGTCCTTGTTATTGTTATTGTATTGTTGTTATTAAGTGCTGTCAAGTTGGTTCTGATTCATAGTGACCCTGTATAGAGCTTTTGAATAGTGAATGGTGGGTTTGAACTGCTAATCTTGTAGTTAGCAGTCCAGTGCTTATCCCAAAGAACCACACCAGGACTCCAAAACAACAATGAAATATCATCGTACCCTAGTATTGATAGCAAAGTTAGAAAGAAAAAAAAAAGAAGAAGAAGAACAGAAAATAACAAATCCTGGTAATAGAGAGACAGAGGTGCTCTTACACTGCTGGTGGGACTGCAAAAGGGTGCAGCCATTGTGGAAAATGGTATGGCACATCCTCAAAAAGTTGGTATATTGTTGTTTATTTTAAGTTCCTTTTGAGTTGGTTCCAACTCATAGCAACCCAGTATAGGGTTTCTGAGGAGTGGCTGGTGAGTTTGAACCACGAACCTTGTGGTCCAAACCTACCTATAATCCAGTGCATTATCCTGCATCACCACACCACACTTAAGGACTCTTAAGTGACATTATTGTTGTTATTAAGTGCCTTCAAGTCGGTTCCAACTCATGGCAACCCTGTATAGGATTTCTGAGGAACAGCTAGTGAGTTTGAACTGCCAATCTTGTGATTCAACCTTACCTTACAGTTGAGCGCTTAGCCTACAGTGCCATATCAGGACTCCTGGGTGACATTAGTTGGTAGCTAAGGGACAGATACTGTATGAAACCACTATTGTAAAGTGTCAAGAAAAGGTTTTCATTTTATAATAAACTTCCTATGATGGTTACCAATAGTTACTTTGTTTGGATTAAGAAAAGACAACTTTCCTCTGGGTGAATACACCCCTCTGCCTCCTGCCTTAACACTCACAGGGAGAATGGCTTGGTGAGCAGTGTGTACTCTTGATCTCAGATCCTGTATGTTCCTTTTGCTGTGTCCCGGTGCAGTAAACTACATGCAGGGTCTTCTGCGGTGACCTTTCTCAGTGCTATCTTGTGTACTATTGAGCCTGGTTAGATAACTCTTACCTTCAGTCTTTAGAGAACAATGGTCTACTAAATCTGTTTTGAAACTCCAACTCCAGAAACACTCGTGCCCTTGACATGGGTGATGGGTTTATGATGTCAGTTCAAACTCATTTTACGAGCTTCTTTTCCAAATTATACTGGTTAATCTGTATCAAAATTCACTTTTGTGTCTGTTAGCTGTCACCTTAGAATCTCAGCCAGAGCTTCCATTTGTCTATTAAATTAGCAAAGTAATCCCTTCTGTCCCGTAACCAAGCCAACCAATCAATAAAACATTATCATATAGGGTTTACTCCAAGAATGCAATTATTGTTCATATCAAAATTCTATTGATTAAATTCACAGTTGTTGTTGTTGAGTGCTGTTGAGTTAGTCCCAATTCATAGTGACCCTGTATAAGATTTCTCAGGCTATAAATCTATACAGGAAATCTGTACACCGAGAAAGCGTCATTGTTTTAACAGGAGTAGCTGGTGAGTTCAAACCACTGACTTTGTGGTTCACAGTCCAGTAAATTCACTGTGTAATAGATTAAAGGAGAAAAACCATATGGCCATTTCAATATGTATAGAAAAAGCCTTCAATAGTATTCAAGATTTTTATTATTAAAAAAGTGTTAACAATCTAGGATTGAAAGAAGTTTAACTTATTTGCTACAGTATAGTTCCCTAGGACACACAGTTAACACAGTTCTTAAGAGTAAAACAATAGAAGTAATATCAATAGTATAATATCAGAAGGAGAAAAATATATGTTTAATGCTTTAAAGGAGTCCTGTTGGGGTGCTGTAGGATAAGCACTGGACTACTAACCACAATATTGGCAGTTCAAACCTACCAGCTGCTCATCAGAAACTCCAAATAGAGTCACTATGAGTCAGAACCGACTCAACGTAGCTTAGCAACAACAATGCTTGAAAAAGAAAGACAACATTGACATCATTCAGACAATATGATTGTGCACAGAGAAGACCCAAGAGAATTTGAAAACTATTAAAACTAAGGAAATAATTAATCAATACTAGTTTATATATTGTTAATGTTGTTGTTAAGTATCATCAAGTCATTTCTGACTCATAGCAGCCTTGTTAGGGGTTCCAAGGAGCAGCTGGTGGGTTTGAACTGCGGACTTTGTGGTTAACAGCCCAGTGTTTATCCTAGAGAGCCATACCAAGACTCCAGTTGGCTAACATAAAAATTAACAGCACCTATATACTAATAACAAACAATAAGAAAAATGTAATAGGAAATAGCTACCAAAAAAAAAAATCTAAGAATAAATCTAACACTAGATATACAAACCCTTTGTGGAGAGAATTATAAGACAGTATCGAATGGCAAAAATAAGACCTAAATAAGCAGAAAATATACCATGTTCACAAAGATTTGATGTCAAATAATTCTCCCCAACTTAATTGGTATAATAGTTACAATTCCAATACAAATTACAAATAGATTTTTATGGAGTAGTGAGTTGGTACACAAGCATCAACCAACAAGTGAATTGCTCAAATTTTCTCTTCTTGCTTTAGTCTCTGTTATTCCAAGAAAATGACTCTTCCTAGGTAAGAGGAGGTGGAAGAAGATACTGATAGGATGACATGATTCAGCTGTGGATGTTAACAGAGTTCATTGCAATTGTGAAAACTTGGAACTCTAACACAGGCATAAAATGAGCCATCTCGGAAGTAAGAGGAGGAATCTCACTGCCATCATGAAGACTCAGGAGTGTACCCTGAGATCCTTGTGCATTGTACCCCCTTGACCCAGGGACAGTAAGCTGTGAAATGGGAGAAGGGGAAGAGGAACGACAGAAGAACCAAGAGCCAGGGCCTGAGACAGAGTGGACCTCCCAGCGTGTGGAATAAGTAAAGTTGAGTGACATTAGGCAGGAGAATTACTTGCGGAGTCAGGTATCCTCCTGGCACTTAACTGGGAGAGCTAGGTTTGCTGAGGGAACACCATGGTTCTGTAGGGTAAGCACTAAAATGCTAACTACAAGATCAGTGGCTCATATCTACCAGCTGCCCCTTAGAAAGCCTTTACAGGGTCACTATGAGTCAGAACTAACTCAACAGTACTTAACAACCACAACAACAACAATAAAGAAAATAGTTCATTTATTTGACTAACTTAAAAAATTTTAAATTTCTAAATGATAAGTGTTAGATGCTAGAGTCCTGGTATGGCATTGTAGGATAAAGTACTAGACTGCAAGGTTGATTTGAATCACTAGGTTCAAATCCACTAGCTGCTGTTCAAACCCACTAGCTGCTCCTTGGGAACCCTAAACAGTGTCACTATGAGTCAGTACCAAGTCAACAGTGCTTACCAACAACAACAAATGATACGTTCGTTGTTGCTGATAGATGCTGTTGAGATGGTTTTGAGACATACTGATCCCATGTGACAGAGTAGAACTGCTGCACTGGGTTTTCTTGACTGTAATCTTTATGGACATAGATCACCAGGACTTTCTTCAGACGCATTACTGAGTAGATTGGAAACACCCAGCTTTTGGTTAATAGTCAAATACTTTACCATTTCTACTACTAGGGCTCCTTTCTAAATGACAAAATATTCTTAAGTTTATTAGGTATTAGAAAAATGCAAATAAAAACTACAATGATAATTTAAAATTTTAAAGTTTTCCAAGTCTTGTATTGGTATAATAATAGACTTATAGATCATAGGAATCGTTTTGAATCTAGAAATAAACCCATATATCTGTGGTCAATTAATTTTCAAAAAGGATGCTAAATCCGTTTAATGGGGGAAGAAGATTCTCATCAATGAATGGTGCTGGGAAAATTGGACTTTTACAAACAATTCAAAATGGATCAAAGACCTGAAGGTGAAAGATAAACCCATAAAATTCTTAGAATAAAATGCATGACTGAAGCTGTAGGATCTGGTTTTTAGTGGTGGACTATGGACAACCAGATACAGCAAAAACATGAACATCAAAAGACAAACTAGAAAAATGGGACCTCACAAAAGTTAAATGCTCTTGTCTCTGAAGGACTTTACCAAAAATGTAAAAGACTACAGATTGGGAAAATGTTTTGAGGAATTGTATATCTGCTAAGGGTCTAATATACAAAATAGATTTAAAACTTCTATAACGT
>NW_006408768.1:1214221-1219210 GCF_000296735.1 Chrysochloris asiatica | reverse complement strand
ACAACTTTTAGAGTTACAAACTCTATTTTGTATTTGATACTAAATTTATAACAGAAAAAACTATTCTTTATGGATATGTAAATATGCCTTGGAGTCCTGGTGTGGCACTGTGGGTTAATGCGCCAGACTGCAAAGTCATTTGAACTGCAAGGTCGGTGGTTCAAGCTCACCAGCTGCTCCTTGAATATACTATACAGGGTCACTATGGGTCAGAGTCGACTCGATGGCAATTAACAACAATTAACAAAATATGCCTTAGAGATTTAAATACATAGTTTATAATTGTGGCTCTCTCTGAAGAGGCAGAGCTGAAAAAGAAAGCTGACTTTAATTTTATTGCAATGTTTTAATCCTTTTAGTCTAAAAATCTGAATTTGAAATGAACACAAATTAATCAATTTGCAGTGGTGGTGTTGGGAGGTTGCTATATTAAATAGTTTCCTGTAGTTTTAAACTCCTCAAGGCAAAACAATTTAATTATACTAAGAAATGGCATTCCAATGACTAAATCACAAAAATTTTAATGATTCTTGGATGTTGTCATTGTTTAGGGTGGCATCAGTTAGGACATTTAAAAGAGTCCTAGTAGGGTGCTGTATGATAAGCACTGGACTGCTAACCAAAAGGTCAGAAGTTCAAACCCATCAGAACTTCTCAGAAACACTACACAGGGTAGTTATGATTCTGAACGAATTCGACAACACTTAACAACAACAGCAACGAGGCAGAGAAACAATGTATTCAGGAAATAATCATTTCAAACATAAGGTACAGGCATGGTGTTATGTTGTGGTTAGGTGCTGTCTAGTGGAGTCCAACTTACAGCAACCCATGACCAACAGAATGAAACACTGTTAGGTCCTGCACCAATCCTCACAATCTTTGCTATGTTTAAGCTCATTCGTGTTGCCACCGTATCAATCCATCTCCTTGAGGGTCTTCCTCATTTCCTGACCCTCTACTTTACCAATTGTTGTGTCCTTCTCCATTGACGAATGCATCCTGAAAACATGTACACAGTATGAGAAAAAGTGTCTCAATCTCTCTTTGAAGGAACATTCTGATAGTTCCAACACAGATTTGTTCATTTTTTAGGCAGTCCATGGTATGTTCAATATTTTTCACCAACACCATAATTCAGAGGCATTACTTTTCTTTGGTTTTCTTTACCCATTGGCCAGCTTTCACATGCATATAAGGCAATTGAAAATATGGCTTGGATCAGGTGCAGCTTAATTCTCAAACTGCTATCTATGCTCTTGAACACTTTAAAGAGGTCTTTTGCAGGAGATTTGTCCAATACAATATGTTGTTGGGTTTCTTGATTACTGCTTCCATAGGTGTTGACTCTAGATGCAAGTAAAATTAAACCCTTGACCACTTCAATCTTTTCTTTGTTTATCATGATGTCATTTATAGGTCCAGTACTATTTGGAACAGGTGAAGGTCCTTGAATACTAGATAACAAATGTTGGGCTTAATTCAGCAATCATTGGGAATTCATTCAAGATTTCCAGATTAAGAAAAGACTTTAGGACAATATTTTTAGTTTGCAGTAATTTTATTTTTTAAAGTACGCATATGGTTGTTCAAAATTTCACCCAGAATGAAAGGATTCTTCATATCAAGGAACAAGTTTGCATCATCAGTGCCTGGGTTTATGTTGTTGTGGTGGTTAAGTGCCATTGAGTTGGTTCTGACTCACAGTGATCATGTATAGGGTTTTGGAGGAGCAGCTGGTGAGTTTGAACTGGTGACCTTATGATTCAAACTGACCTTGTGGTAGAGCTCATTATCCTATAGTGCCACACTGGGTTGATAGGTATGGGCATTCTAGTCACTGGCTATCAAAAATATGGGGCTATAATAAAGACACGAAGTGACTAGCTTACAAGATTTCATAAGTGTGCTTAGTTTCAGAATTGGGGTGGGGGTCAGGGTAAGGTAGAATCTCCACTGAATAGTTTTCCTCTTCTCCAGATGGATCTGGTATAATAGGATGGGGGATGATGGTTATATCATTTTATGATTCAATTGTGAGTAATAGTTAGCAAGGTTCATTGTGATTATCACAACTGTAATTGTAGAAGATGTGTAATGAAAAGCAGAGAATAGATTATCTTTCTTTTCAGGAACACAAGATCCCAGGAACATCAAGAAGGAAGAGCATGAGTATAGTATGAGATCCTACCTAGAGAAGCAGTAACAGCCAAGACCATGGCCGAGGTGATGGCATGAAGCAATGGAGCAGCTGCGGGCTCTAGGTCCATGGACTGAGAAAGACTGTGTGCCTGCAGGCAGGAGGCTAGCTTATGCCCTTAGAACATTTAAATGAATATTGTTTTGTTTTGTTTTGTATGTGCACATCAAATATTTTTGCTTTGTTCATTTGTGAAATATAAGATGTAAAAGGGAAGCCACAGGGAGGAAGTAGGATAACTATTATTGCAGAGAAGGGGTTGAAATCATTGAAATGAAACAAAGCATATAATTTATTAAATATAAAAGGAAAAAATATAGAGAGATTTAAATCAAGAAAAGTAAGATGATATTTTTTTAAAAATTAAAAGTATGCATATGTACATGTAGAAGGGGAAACAAAAAAAAGCAATTGAATTTGTAAATTACTGAATTATATGTCGGAGCCCAGGTCATTAAAGTGCTCAGCTACTCACCCAGAGGTCAGCAATTCAAACCCATCAGCTACTCCAAGGGAGAAAGACATGCTAGTTGACTTTTGTAAAAATTACAGCAAACTCAGAAACCCTAAGGGACATTCCTGCTCTGTCCAACAGAGTAGCTATGTGTGGAAATCAACTCAAAGACAACAGATTTATGGAACTTTCTTTGTTTGTATTCTTTTATGTTGTTGCTGTTTTAAAATCTTATGTGGTCTTTTGAATGAGTAGATGATGAAAAAGCAGAGGATGTGAGAATAGACTTTTTTTGTTCCACAGTAAAGGAATGAAAGGAACACAAGGAAGTATTGTGGCTTGAGGCAGTTTTAATTTTTTTTTTCTTTTTCATGACAGAAAATTTAATGAGTGTATTTATAATCAAATAGAAAGAATAATGGGGAGAAAAAAGGGAAAATTTAATAATTAAATCATTAATAGGATAGCAGCCTAAGTCTGTGGAATGCACAAGTAATTTACAATTTACTGCTTAACTAAGGGCTGGAAGTTATAGCTCACCCAGAAGCATTGTGGAAGAAAAACCTGGTGATCAGCTTCCATAAAGATTACAGCCAAGATAACCTTATGGAATAATTCAATTCTGTAACACATGGGATTACCATGAGTTAAAATTAACTTGATGGCAAAAAATTTCTTACATTTTAAAGAAGTATACGGGTCAAGCTCTGGTAGCGTAGTGGTTACGAATCGGGCTGCGAACCTTAAGGTCAGTGGTTCGAAACTATCAGCCGCTCCGCGGGAGAAAGATGAGGCTTTCTACTCCCGTAAAGATTTACACCCTCGGAAACCCTGTACAGGGTCGCTATGGGTTGGAACCGACTCGAAGGCACTTAACAACAACAACAACAACGGGTCAAGAATAAGATAAAGATTTAAGAAGGAGAAAGGGCAAGTTTTCTTCAGAAATAAGAACAAAAGTGAAGAAGTGTGAAAAAAAAGCTAAAGAAAAGTGAAGAAGCCAACAAAATTTGACTTGGAGATGCAGAGATGCTAGGACTTCATATGATATGCTCTCAGTTCTCTGTACAGAATGAGTGGCGATCCCCAGTTGAGAATGAGGAATAGGAAGCAATGGCTGTGACTTAAAGCGGGTGGGAAAATGTAACATAGTTACTGGGACAAGCCCAGGGCAGATGAATGCCTGTTGTGGCTTTCAACATGTTTACGGAAGCTGAGATCCAAATGTGGACAATAAATTAACACACAATTATCTCAAGAAGAATTGTATCTACTTTAAATATTTATTGGTTTTTTAAAAAAATGCATATGCTATCTCTGTGAAAGTTTATCTCCCAAGAAAAATTTGGGTTAAAAAAAAATATATTTCTCATAGGAAATGTTTGCTCGTTTAAATAACATTAATAATGTTAAAATAATTTAGACCAACATACACCAATAGAACTCATAGAAAAAGAATGTTGGCTTCTGGCAGCTTGAAAAATTGTTTAAATTAATTATCACAGCAATGTCCCTCTCAGATTCCACATTTTAAGATTCAAAGGATGCCAAGTATAGAAAAGACCAGAGACACTGATGAAAATGTGTTTTCTGTTAAATAGGTTATGGAAGGAAACCAAAAATATTGAAGTAGTAAATATCTCAAATAGTGGAGGGAGTCCAAAGTCTCAATAATTCAGCTTAGTAAGTTCAGTAAGATCTGTGTGATATTTAACCCCTTCACTTCCTAAAATCAGTAACCAGGACATACAAAAGGTCACCATGTTCTAATTTTGAAAAAAAGAGAACTCTTTAAAGCTGGATTCAGCTAGTGTTAAATTACTGAAGCTAAATCACACGCAGTTAAACAGAACTAGGCAAACCATGACTAGCCCACCATCTGTTTTGTTGTTTAATGTTTTGTATCTAGTCCAGTTACCTCTGACTCATAGCAACCCCTCATAGAACAAAATACTACCAGGTCCTGCCCATCCTCACAATTGTTGCAATGTTTCAGTGCAGTATTAAAACCACTGTGTCAATCCATCTCATTGGGGGTCTTCCTCTTTTTCATTGACTCTCCTCTTTATCAAGCATGATGTCCTTCTTCAGCGTCTGATACCTCCTGACAACATGTGCAAAATATGCTTTCTTCTAAGAAGCATTCTGTCTGTACTTTGTCCAAGAAAGACTTTTCTTCTGGCAGTCCATGATATGTTCAATATTTTTTAATAACATCAGTTTTGCAGTTTAAAATGGATTTTATGTAAGCTATTTAAATGATTACATAAAATCATTTAAGTGTGATTTAAACGATTTTAAAATGATGATGGAGCTCTGATAGTGTAGTGGTTAC
>NW_006408768.1:1211930-1213255 GCF_000296735.1 Chrysochloris asiatica | reverse complement strand
ATGTAACAGGTAATATAATCATGATGTTGTTTAGCCACTGCTTTTCCTATAGTACTAGGATTTTGTATTCTATTTTATCTCCTTTTTAAAATCCATAGCCAAATTACTACTATAGAGTTGATTCTGACTCATAGTACCCTACAAAGCAGAGTAGACTTGTCCATAGGGTTTCCAAAGCTGTATTCTTCATGGATGATGACTTCTTCATCCTTTTTCCTAGAAGGTGCTAATGGGTTTGAACCAATCTCTTTACTGACTTAAAAAAAAAAAATCAACCTATGCATTTGTAGGATGTTTGGCAGGGGCACCCAGATTTACTTTGTGAAGCTATCTGGATTGGACAGTGTAGTATATATCACTGATATTGACTATGGTTAAAATAACTGCAAAGTGAATCCATCAAACCTGTAATCAGAATTCAATGGCCTCAAGGTACTTGTCTGAGTTTGTGTCGACTGTGAGTCACTGAACATGGTTGATATTGGAGATATGTAACCATTTGTTGAAGGGATTAAAGGTCAATTCGATGATTAGCACAAGGTGGTCCTCTAGAGATCACAAAGCCCTTCCCGATGACATGTGGTGAACCAGTCCAAAGTCTGTGGAAGCAGAGATGCATAATTCCATCTTGAAGCAAATGCAGATGTCACAAAGGAAAAATGGCAGAACTTTTCCCAAGCAAGACTTCTTGATCAAAGAAAGCTCTAAAGTCCCAGGTCCACAGTTCCTTCCTTCATCATCTGTTTAGGATTTGGCTACAAGTACATTTCTGCAAGCAATGGTTTCCTCTCTCTGAAGCAGGTAACATTCAAGTGAGTGTGGCTGGTCAGCTCCATGGACTGAACTATGTGGTTTCTATAGAAGGTCCTTGAGGTGAGTTACTCCTATGTAACAACAGGATCCTAACAGCAGAAGCACAGTACTCTCAGGCATTATCTCACATATTCTCTTAATAATCTCATGAGTTAGTGTGATTTTTCCCATTACAGACAGAAATGTGGAAGCAATTAAATCCTTGACTAAGGTCATTTAGCTGGTAAATGGCAAAACCATCAATATAGAGTCAACATGCCCTGAGGCCTTTTGCACAGCCCTTATATAAACAGAAAGAAGTAAAGCTTTTAAAAAATAATTATTGACACTAAATTTCTCATATTGGGTTTTTTGTTTGTTTGTTTGTTATTTTGATCACTATTTTTATTTTGACAGCTGTTTTCAGGGTTCTACCACTCATCTGTACCATGGTGGTTAGGATGTCTCTGTGATGCTCGAAACTATGCCACTGTTTTTTTTAATGTTTTATTGTGAATTATATGATAGTTTAC
>NW_006408768.1:1172518-1207670 GCF_000296735.1 Chrysochloris asiatica | reverse complement strand
TGTGAATAAGAACCAGACAAAGATGCCCTTTATTACCACTCCTACTCAATATTGTAGAGTCTTGGTGTGGCACTGTGGGTTAACCCACTAGTCTATAAAGTTGTTTTGAACAGCAAGGTTGATGGTTCAAGCTCACCAGTTGTTCCTTGGAAACCCTATATAGGGTTACTATGGGTCGGAATTGACTCAACAGCACTTAACAACAACAAAACTCAATATTGTGCTTGAAGTCTTAGCCACAACTAAAAGGCAGGAAAGGAAAATTAAAGAAGTAAAGCTCTATTTGCAGATGATATGATACTATTCATAGAAAATCACAAATTCATAGAAATTATTGGAACTCATTGAGATTCAGCAAAATTCAGGGTACAAGATCAATATAAAAAAATTAGTGGGATTCCTATCTACTAATACAGAAAGCTCCGAAAAGAGAATTAGGAAAACAATACTGTTTATAATAGCCACCCAAAAGATGAAATATTTAGGAATAAATCTAACCAGAGAAACATAAGACCTATACCAAACAAAACAAACAAAAAAACTACAGAACACTACTATAAGAAAGAGATTTACAAAAATGGAAGAATATACTACGCTCATAAATTGGAAGATTTAACATGGTGAAAATGTTAATGCTACTCAAATAATCTACATATATAATGCAATTCCAATCCAGAATAATAAAAAAAGGCATTGCAAGATCTGTCTTCAAGTCAAATGCTGTCTATGATAAGACAATATCCATATGGCTACAAGCACTGACTTACTCACTTCAAGATTGGCAGTTCAAACCCACCATCAGCTCCTCAAAATAGCTCTATACGTGGTTGCTATAAGTTGGAACTGACTTGACAGCATAGCAACAAGAAGAAGGAACAGGAAGGAAGGATCAATAATTGAAAATTATGGCTGAGATCACATGACAGAATTTTGCCAGATCAATGACTTATTCATTGCAAATACTCTTTTTGAAGACCATAAACAGTGAATATGTACATGGAATTCATCAGATACAATAAGCAGGAATCAAACTGTGGGAAAAGACAATGGAGAAGCTCATTAACATCAACCAGGACAAGACTTGAAGCTAACTGTGGAACAGCCCATCAGTTGTTCATATGCAAAGTCAGGCTGAAGCTGAAGAAAATTAGTGCAAGTCTGCAAGAGCAAAAATACAGCCTTGAATATATTTCACTTGAATTTAGAGATTACCTCAAGAACAGATTTAATGCATTAGACACTAATGACTAAAGGTCAGAAGAGTTGTGGGACGACATAAAAAACATTATACATGAAGAAAGCAAAAGGTTATTTAAAAGATAGGAAAGCAAGAAAAGACCAAAATGGATGTAAGAAAAAACTCAAACTTGCTCTTGAACATAGAGAAGCCAAAGCAAGTAGAAGAAATGACGAAGCAAAAGAACTGAACAGAACATTTCAATAGGCAGCTCAAGAAGACAAAGTAAAGTACTTCTAAGGTTGAAAAAACAGAAGAAAAAATTCAAGCCTTGAGTTGCAATACTGTACGATAAACACTGGACTGATAACCTCAAGGTCATCAGTTCAAACCAACCAGCTGCTACTTGGAAACCCTATACAAGGTCATTATCAATTGGAACTGACTCGAGGGCACTTAACAATATGAGCAAAATATTGAATGATAAAGGAAGAATCAAAAGAAGATGGAAGAAATAACCAATCATTGGTTAATGTCCAATGATTTCATGAGGTAGCATATGATCAATACAAATAATATTGAAGGAAGAAATCCAAATTGCCCTAAAGGCATTGGTGAAAAACAAGTCTTCCAGAATTGTCAGACTACAAATTGCAATGTTTCAACAAATTGATGCAGTGCTGGAGGCCACCACTCGCCTATGCCAAGAAATTTGGAAAACAACTACCAGGCCAACCCAGGAAGAATTTGCGCAAATTCCAAAGAAAGAACCAATGGAAATCATAGAACAATACCATTAATATCACACAAAAGTAAACTTTTTCTGAAGAGAATTTTAAAAACCATTGCAGCAGTACATCTATGAGAGCTGTCAGAAATTCAAATGAGATTCAATAGAGGCTGTGAAACTAGAGATATCATTGCATATCCCTACAATTGTAAAGACATCAGAGAGCCCTTGAGAGAAAGTAGAGAACACCAGAAAGTTTATTTGTGCTTTATTGACTATGCAAAGGCACTCAACTGTGTGGAGCATGACAAACTACGGATAACATTAGAAAGAATGGATATCAAGAACACTTGTGCTCATGAGGAACCTGTACCTAGATCAAGAAGCAGTTGTTTAAACAGAACAAGGGGATACTTAGTGACTTAAAACCAGGAGGTGTGCATCGGGGTTGTATCCTTTCACCATATTTATTCAATCTGTATGCTAAGCAAATAATCTGAGAGGCTGGATTTTATGAAGAAGAATGTGGTATAAGGATTGGAGGAAAGCTAATTAACAATCTATGACATACAGATGAAACAATCTTGCTTGCTGGAAGTGAAGAGGACTTGAAATACTTATGAAGATCAAAGACTACAGCCTTCAGTATGGATTACACCTTAATGTAATGAAAGCTTAAAAAGGGTTCAGGAATAATCATACTTTACAATGCTGTCCATAGCTTGTCAGGATCTAAACACTCAAAAGAATTTGTGTAGTCAGTAAAACACTGGTTAACATCTTTCTGGTATGCTCTGCTTTCAATCAAAATTCAACTGATGTCAGCAGTGATATCCCTCATTCCACATCCTCTTATGACTAATACTACTTATAGTAATTGCTGATTTGCTGAATCTATACTTTATATTCTTGTTTATCTCACAGGAACCATTTGAAGTAAGCAAATTATTTTTGTTGTTTTATAGATGAAGAAACTAATATGCAGAAAAGTTAATACCAGGGTCAAGCACTCGGCTCCTAACTGAAAGATTAGTGGTTCAAACACACCCAGTAGCTTCAAGGGACAAAGACCGGTGATCTTTCCCAAAAGTTATGGGTTCGTTCTACACCCTCATGTGGGATCACTGTGAGTAAAACCTACTGAATGACATTTAAAAACCACTATCACTAGTGAAAAGTTCTTGATTAGTGAAAGTGGTTTTCAGTTGGCTATGAACCTAAAGATTTGCTATTCAAACACATCCAATAGAGCCACTGAAGAATGTCTCAGTGATCCACTTCCATAAAGATTGTAGCTAAGAAAATTCTACTTTGTTGTTGTTAAGTGTCATCGAATTGGTCCCTACTCATAGCCACCCTGTATAGGGTTTTGTAAACTTGAACTGCTGACCTTGTGGTTCAAACTGACCTTGAAGTCCAGTGCATTGACCCACAGTGCCACACCAGGACTCCATAAAGATTGTAGCTAAGAAAATTCTCTGTAGATCAGTTCTACTGCGTAACACATGGGTTGATATGAGTCTTAATCAACTTGATGGCAATAGGTTTTGTTTGTTTTTACCAAGTTATGCATTTACAAATGCATAACTGGACTTCTGATACCATGACCAACTGAATGCTTATGAACTATGGCATATGTAGCATACATGCATTTTTACTACTGTTGTATCATAACAACAATGGAATGGGCACATTTAAAACTGAACAAAACTGGCTAGAAATAGTTAATATTATAGGACTAATTTGCTAATTAATAAAGAGTAATATTGCTGCACACTGGCTCCAAGTTGTAATCAATGGCATAATCTGATGATAATACATCCTCACAGCAGGGGACTCCCTCCAGAGAGTAAACGGGGAAAGTCCCCGGGGAATGCTATCTTTCTCCTGATGAGATTATCAGCCAGGCTCATCCTATCCCTGTGTTTCTGTAAGATTGCTGACCACTTTGTTTCTCTTAACATAAGTATTCTTTGCATTTTGAAGGATGGATATTGTATGACTCCACTTACATGAACTATATGGAATAAACAAATGCGTAAAGACAAAAGGGGCTGGGGGGAGACAGGGAGTTACTATTGAAGGGTCACTGAACTACTATTTAAGGTCATGAAAATAGATAATGGTGATGATTGCACAACACAGTGAATATAATTAGTGCCACTGAATTTATGCTTAAAAATAGTAAAAATGGCAAATATTTTGTTATGTATATTTTACCAATATATACATATTTAAATATTTTGACTTGGTATTACCATGTATTGTTGTTAAGTGCTGTCAAGTTAGTTCTGACTCCTGTCAACCCAGTATGGGGTTTCCAAGGAGCTGCTGGTAAGTTTGAACAGCTGACCTTGCAGTTCAAATCATCCTTTCTGTCCTGTGCTTATCCTACACTACCATACCAGAACTCCATCTATACTATATGGTAAATAGTTGTATTTTGTATAGCAAATATTTGTTACTTCTTTATTTACTTATTATTTTTGCTTTTGGTGCCAGTATACATTTTATATTTAAAATATTTTTGCAAATATGAAATCCATGGCTCCCGTTGGCTGTTACAGAGCATGTGTTCAAGAGATATACTGAAAAAAAGTGGCCCATTGCCAGTTTAGGGAAACACCATGTACAGTATGTCACTATCAACGATTCATAGCACACTTCAGGCTCTGAGCAACACTCTCCCATAGATAGCACATGTAAATTTGTTAATCTAGTGTTTCCCTTATTTTCTTTTCAGGGAAACTCTCTATCTTGTAACATCTATTGACATCTCATACATGGGAACCAATGAGCTAATTATCTCTGTTTTGATCACTTAACTCTCACTAATAATTCCTGAGAATGATCTTCTAGAATCTTGGTGAGTCTTCTATACGAAGGTAAGTAAAAGTATTGCTACTAAAGTTCTAGTTCATACATGCACATGTTTATTCCAAACAAAATGTGTTTTAACATGTCTCTGAGATCAGCGGATGGTTACAGACAAGTTCTTGCAAGTTGTCTTAGTCTCTTTGTTGTTGCTTCTGTTAAGTGCCATCAAGTTGGTTCTGATTCATACCTACTCTGTATAGGCTTTCCAAGGAGTGGCTTGTGGATTTGAACCACTGACTCTGTAGGTAGTGGTCCTGTGCTTATCCTACAGCTAGTACCATACCAGAACTCCTGGTATCATTAGGGTGCTTTAGAAAAATGTTTTAGTGCTTAGAAAAGACCTTAATGACACTAATCACAAGGGACAAGGGGCCAGGAGAAACAAGTATCATGTGAGCATAGCAGATAAGTGGACTTGTGAACAATAACCATTAGGACACAGAGACATACTCCCAGAAATAGGAAACATGAATGTTGAAAATAACTGGGAAGTCCATCTAGGGACTAGGCCCAAGCACCATCCTATTCTTGAAATAACACTCTATAGTTGTCCTTTTCAGCAACCTATGAAGGGTTTTATTCCATCAATTCCTGGTGCCTTGTTCTTTGCCAATTTCTTCAATGCACCTTGGACTCCTTCCTTCAGTATCATTGGCTCTTGATCTTATGCTACCTCTTGAAACTCAGCAGGTGGTTGGAAGCTATTCAGCACTACCACAGAAGAATGACCTGGCAATCTGTTTCCATGACGATTACAGCCAAGGAGACCCTACAGAGTAGTCCTACTCTCTAACACGTAAGATCATGATGAGTAAGAATCTTCATGATGACAATCATTAAGGAGATGGAAAGGGGAAAGGATTGGGGCGGTAGTGAGTGGTTCTGAATTAAAGAAAGAACCCAGGCTTCTACAATAGAAGGAATAGATAATAAGAATGAGAATAATTCTGGTATGGACCTTTTTAGTTATTTTATTTTCCTCATTGAATTTGTTGTACTTGGGCTTTTTAAGAAGAATTGAGCAAGCGGTTACCAAACAGAAAAAAACGACTTATAATGCCAAATAGTATAGGCCATTTTAGTCAGAATTGTTTGTTAGCAAAATAAATTTACTCTGACACCTAACACAAAAATATACTTACAAGATCTGAGTCATTCTGAGGATAGCAGCAAGGCTGCAGAATGTGAGGAGTGGAGGCTACTCAGCCTTGCACATGCTCCCATATCACACATGTGACTTCTTCAGGTCAGGACCCTGAAGCACTCGCTTATACAGCCTCTTGATGACCCATGTTCTTGTCCTGAACATTGGCCAGTGAGGAGTGAGCAACATGATGGTCACTGCTACTACTACCCTGTGATGGTCACCACTGCCAGAGAGAACATCCTCCATGGCTCTTGCCTCTTTGCTTAACCAGTGCCCAAATCAAAATTAAGGATACGTGTGTCATATGCTGTACAGAAATATAATAATGATGACCAAAACCACATGTGGATTGGTAGATGGGATACATTGGGTGAATATTTTCAGCAATGCATATAGGTAGCAACTGATACTTAAAAAAAAAAAATGTATTTAAGAAATATAAAGTCATAATTGGCCCTTTCACCTCTCATCTCATCAAAAAAGTTCATTCTCTACAAGGGAGGCAACTCATGCTTCCATGCAGTTACAGCATCCACTTAAATCCAGGATCCTTATTTCATCTCTTTTCTTCCTCATAAGGTCCAGATGTAGCCATTGCAGTTTCCTCGATCTCTAAACTCAGAGTCATTTGTTTCCAAATGTCCACAAAGATGCAAACAATGTACAATGTTGAAACAGAAAGTGATCAATGCGTTCAGATTCTGATTTGGAAAATGGGAGAATGGGAAACAGAGCAGTCATTGGCTCATGTTGTTGTTAGGTGCCATCGAGTCAACTCTACCCATAGTGATTCTACGTACAACAGAACAAAATGCTCCCATGTCCTGCACCATCCTCCCAATGCTGCTATGCTTGGACCCATTGCTGCTAACACTGTGCCAAAAATTCGGGGTCTTCCTCTTTTTCACAGACCCTCCACTTTACCAAGCATGATGTCCTTCTCCAAGGACTGGTCCCTCCTGATAATATGTCCGAAGAATGACAGATGAAGTCTGGACATATTTACTTATAAGGAACATTCTGGTTATACTTCCTCTAACACAGATTTGTTCTTCTAACTGTCCATGGTACCTTTAAGATTCTTCTCCAATACCATAATTCAAATGCATCAATTCATCTACAATCTTCTTTATTCACTGTTCAAATTTCACATGCATAAGAGTTTGTTGAAAATACCATGGTTTGGGTCAGGTGTACCTTAAACTGACACTTTTACTTTTGAACACTTCAAGGAGATCTCATGCAACAAATTTGATTTTTTTGACTGCTGCTTCAATGAGTGTTGATGGTGGATCCAAGCAAAATAAAATATTTAACAACTTCAATCTTTTCTCCATTTATCATGATGCTGCTTATTGGTCCAGTGGTGAGGATTTTTGTTTTCTTTACACTGAGGTGCAACCCAGTTGTAGTCTTTTATATTCATCAGTAAGGATTTTAAGTCCTCTTCTCTTTACTCTTTCAAAATGTCAGTTTGAGGACTAAGGTGTGCCTGAACCAAGCCATGGTATTTCAATAACCTTATGTGCAAAAAGATGGCACAGTGACAGCAGCAATGGATTCAGGCATAACAATGATTGTGAGTTTGTCTCAGGACCAGGCAGTGCCTCATTCTATTGTGCATAGCGTAGCTATGATTTTGTACTCACTGAATGGTACCTAACAGCAACAACTTCTCTTTCAGCAAGCAAATTTGTATCATCTGTACATTGCAGGTTGTTAATGAGTCTTCCTCCAGTCCTCATGTCACATTCTTCTTCATATAATCCTGTCTTGGATTGTTTGCTCAGCATACAATTGAATAGTATAGTGAAATAATACAACCCTGGCACATATCTTTCCTGGTTTAAAACCATTTATTGTCCTCTTGCTCTGTTCTAATGACTGCCTCTTGGTTTATGTATAGGTTCCTCATGAGCACAATTAAGTGTTCTGGAATACTCATTCTCCACAACATTATCCACAGCTTGTCATGATCCACACAGTCAAAAGCCTTTGTATAGTTTATAAAGTACAGGTAAGCATCTTTCTGGTATTTTCAGCTTTCAGCCAAGATCAATCCTAGTCTGAATCCAGCTTGGACCTCTGACAGTTCTCTGTCAACATACTGTTGCAGACATTTTGGATTATCATTAGCAAAGTTTACTTGCATGAGATATTCATGATATTGTCTTATGATTGCTGTATATCATTGGATCCCCTGTCTTTGGAATGGGCACAAATATGGGTCTCTTCCAAATAGTAGGCCAGGTAGCTGCCTTCCAAATGTCTTGACATAGATGAGTGCTCCTCCAGTGCTGCATTAGTTTGTTGAAAGATTTCAGTTTGTATTCCATCAATTCATGGAACCTTGTTTTTTTGCCAATGTCTTCAGTGCACATTAGTTTGTACCAACAATCAAATCCTATGAAGCACATGAATCATGGGTACTCTCAGTCCTGCCAGTTTAATAAGTCTCATCTAGTTTCCCTCAACTCTTAGATCATAACTCCATCTCCAAATGTCTGAAAGGTTCATCTTTGTCTTTCACCCTGTATTCTGTAATGGAAATGTACATTTTGAGAGTACACTCTCCTTGGTGGTTGTTTGAACAATCAAGAACTTGTGTAGGTTAGACTCATGACTTCTTTGGGAGTATTACTTCCTCAAAAACCTAGGCTTTGAGCTATTTGCTTCCAGTCAGTTTCATGTGTCAATGCTTTTCTGAATTTGATTTTTAAGATTTTTTTCTTCTTTGATTGATCTACATTATAGTCCTTTTTTTGTCCCCAGTGGCAACTATTCTGAGACTATCTGTACCAGTATGGTTTGAGTGGGAAGGCAATACCATTCATCTAATATTGACCAATCAAGCGTGTATCCTTCTATTTGGTTTAAGATGATCTTTGAAAAGACTCCAGAGGACAATTGGTTTCTAGGTGTTTGATGATGCATAAGTGCCAACTGCTGAGTCTCCATGTTTCTGGGCAGATCCATTCTATTCCATCTTCACTTACAAACTGGCTGCTCTTTTCCAGAGCTAATATTATTTCTTATAATAAACTGCTGTAAGCAATATATAGCTACTAACCTTCACTAACATTATTCTGAATTTTTCTAGGTGCTTTTCTGGACAAGCATTTTTTTTTTAATGGTATGCCTTCCAACTTATCACAGGCAACAATTTTGCCAAAAACTTTATTTCAACATGATTGGTTTCTCTTCTCAGCTTATATTTTTATCACAGGTTTACTGCCCACCATGTCAATGAATATATTTTACGTTTTTGTATGATAGGATCCCATTTCCATGGAGTCGAGGTATGGCACTGTGGGATAACGCATCAGACTGCAAAATCATTTTAATTGCAAGGTCGGTGATTCAAGCTCACCAGTCGCTCCTTGGAAACCCTACACAGGGTCGCTATGGGTCAGAATCGACTCAATGGCATTTAACAACAACAACAACAACCCCATCTATACTTTGGGCAAGACGAGTTAAGACTTTTTGAGGAATTGGTGAGTTAATGGTGAAATTCTTGCCTTCTATATGGAAAACCTGGTTTTACTTCCAACAGTGCACCTCTTACACAAACCCCATCCATATGTCAATATAAGCTTGCATGCTGCTGAACAAGAAGAAAGCCTATGAAAATCCTGTGGATAATAATGGTCCTATGTGCAAGTGATCATGGGAATGGTGCAGAACTGGTACATGAATAATTTTTTAGAAGGATCAGTACAAGACTTGTCCCTATGAGATAGAGATTAAAGATGTCTCAAATGCCCAACTTTTCCAAAATGCTATCTCACTCCATCAACAACCACCACGTCACCTCTCAGTATTCTCCCTCACATCTTAGGGTTATATAATTCACTGCATTGTCTCACAGAGCTCAAGGAAATGGCTCACATAGTTGTAGAAGCTGGCAAAATCACAAATCTGTAGTGCAGATGTCTGTTTTGGAGGATTAATCTCATTCACAGGAAGCCCAAATTGGCAGGTCAGATGACTCCCAAAGCTACAGAAGCAGTTGAACCAGATCAGATTATAGACTGCAGTTTCAAGTCTCAAGAACTGAAAGTCAGACAGAGGCAAGCCAGATGCAGGATCCAGAGCAAGAAGGCAAATTTTGTCAAATTGTTACCATGGATCCTAGATCTTGCTTAGTGCAGCTGCAGAGACACAAAATAGTCAAAAGAAAAAGAAGTTTTTGAGTCCAGGGCAAGATTGCAGAATAAGCAGATGCACTGAGCCAATCCTCTGCAACAAAATAAGAAAGAACACATGAAACAGATACAGATGGAACCCTGAGAGTCAAATGATATGACTAGGAGGTGAACTGAGTGTTGCCTGGAAGAAAAGCTAAAAAGGATCAGCGAGAGAAAAGAAAAGTAGGTGGACTGTGGGGTGGCATGACACAGTGTGGCCATGGAGTTATGAGTGACTGTTGATACAGGACTTCAGGTACAGGATATGAATGGAGATTGGTAACCAAGGTGTGAAAATTTTTCTTGTTACTGTGCCCTACTTGTTGCCAAGAGCATGACCAGTCCCTTTCCTTGCCAAAACAGCAGTAACACTCTCTCCTGCACAACCTCAGCTCTTCCTGGGGCCAGGTGCTGGGCCTAGAATCCCTACTTTTGGAAACTGGTCAACCCATCTTGAACTATGTGAAACAAACAGTGAACAGAAAACTAACTGTACTCACACTCCTGGTCTCTACCACATCCACCAGGAGCTAGGTGGTGAGTGCCTAAGGATACACCAATATACAATCGTCAACTAAATATAAACGTAATGCCACAGTATATTGGAGAAAACAGACAACTTCAATTTACACAAAGAAACAAGACAAAGTGTCTCAAACAAATGGCTAAAATACAGAGTCAGAAATATAACACCAGAAATGGTATCGGAACTACCTGATAAGGAATTTTTAAAAAAATGCTAATTAGGCAACTTCAATGGATTGTGAGAAGGATAAAGAAAACTATAGATGAAATCAAAGAAAACATAGACAAAACTGTGGAAAACTTCAGGAAATAAACTGAAAAAATAACTTAAAAATGGAAACCAGACAAAAACAGTGATTAGAAAGCTAGAAGATTGACAATAAGACTTTAGAAATAAACAATATACTGAAAAGAAAAAAAAAAATTTGAACTAAATCAATGGAAAGTCAAATTATTGAGCTTGAAGGAAAAAAAAAACTATCAATATCCAACTGCTAGAGAAACGATCAAAAAGAAGAACTAAAGTATCCAGAAAAACAACTAAAATTTAAGTGGGACACTATCAAGAGGAATAACTTACGTGTGATAAGAATCCAGAACAGGAAGAGACAAAAAGAAAAAAAACCCAACACCATAGAGAATATTTTCCAAGAATTGTTGGAAGAAAACTTCCTTAACATTACAAAAGATGAAAAGATAGCCATTCAGTAAGTTGAACAAACTCCAAACAGGATAAACCCCAAAAGAAACACACCAGGACATATTATAGTCAAACTTTTCAAAACAAAAGACAAGGAAAGAATAATGAGAGAAGCTAAGGAAAAATGTAAAGTTACCTACAAAGGAAAACTAATAAGACTAAGCTCTGATTTCTCAGTAGAAACTGTGCAGGCAAGAAGACAATGGAATGACACATATAAAATTCTGAAAGAAACAAATTGCCAACCAAGAATCATATATTCACCAAAATTGTCTATCAAATTGTTGACCAAATTAGGTCATATTAAGACAATCAAAAATGAAAGCAATCTGTAAAAACCAGACCTACCTTACCAAAAATACTAAATAGAGTTCTTTGGACAGAAAACAACAATAGACAACAGACTGAAACTAACATACGTGACAATATCACCTAGATTCAACCCAGATATAGAAGTATGCAATGTAAAAGACCTATAAGGCCGAAAAGAGGAAGTGGGGCTTGATATTGGACAGGGTAGAAGTACAGTGAGGATCTACTTCAGTGATAATACAGAATACCAGATGAAGCAGGTTCAGGGGACAGTTCCAGAACTCTGAACCACATATATAGGAATATTTTAAAAGTTTGAAGGCTTATAGCCAGTGGAATTTGTAGCAGAAGCAAGAAATCTTGAGCTTTTGAATCCATCAGGCTCAGCAGCTCCCAGAGCCACCATTCTGGGTGAGACCAAGTGAGGGAAGGACTCAGAGCTGATGCGGAGTGACATCTGATGGAACCTCGGAGATAAAGGTGTGGACATTCTTTTTTATTATTATTATCTGTTCACTGGTCTCTCGCTGTCGGTGCACCTCCATTCTGGTGTCTAGAGGGGGGTGCCTGAGTGAGTAGACACCCCCTTCAACCCTGGAGAGTTCTACTACTCACATGCACAGATCTCGAAATTTAAAGAAACAGTTTCCACTTAAAACCAAACGACAGCACAAAACAGCCACAGCTGGCCCTGAACTGATTATCACTAGGAAAAAGACCAGAACAGGGGTTGTTGAGTGGGAGAGAGAGACTGAAAATGAAAAAGGCTGAAAATTAAATCCTGAGTTATGCCATAACACCAACAGTGGCAACCTGAAATTTCTCAGACAGCCTTGAAGAAGCTGAAAGAGAATATTAAAATCATAGTCATATTAGGCTACAGATCGTTTCCTTTCAATCTTCTCTCTTTTATGTAATTATAGACTACAGTATCCAATCTGTCTTTTTTTGCTGTTGCTGTTTTGTTTTTGGTCCCCTCTTTACCTTTAGGGGGCCCTTTCTCACCCTATATTACCCAAGAAAAGACAAAAATGTGCTTATATAGTCAGGCTACAATCACACCCAATAAAATCCCACAATCTAGGCAAAAGTGGATAGAGAGAAATACTGTTAACTGATGGTATATGGAGGGGATTATAATCAATGTAATGAAACAAGTTATATGATTTGTTGAATGTAAAACTGATGATAAATGCACGAAGTGACTGGCTTACAAGGTTTCAAGAGGGAATTTAGTTTAATAGTGTGTGGGTTAAAGAGTCCCCACTGAATAGTTTTTATCTTGTCTTGGTGGGTCTGGTTAAAAGAGTTGGGGAGAAGATTCTTACGATTCAATAGTGAGTAATTGTTATCATAACTAATTGCAACTGTCACAATTGTAAAGGTAGAAGTTTTGCAACAAAAATGGGGGAATAGTTCATCTTACAATCCAGAAACAGAGGACTGTAGGATCATCAAGGGAGAAGAGCAAAAGCATAATGTGAGTCCTTATCCAGAGAAGCAGTGATACCAGAGATGGGGACATGGAGAGAAGGAGCAGCTGAGGACTCTAAATTCATGGCAAGAGAGGGACTAAGAGATGGAGGCCAGGAGGCTGACTTGTAGAATGTACCCATTGGTGGTATAAATTATGATATATGCATGAGTGTTAAAACAAACAAACAAACAAACAAACAAAATGAGCTAATGATCTGCCCTGTAAACTCACTCAATCCACAATAAAAACCTTAAAAAAACAAATAAATAAAATGCAAGGCAACCCCCCCCAAAAAAAGCCTGAAAAGAAAACCAGGGATTTAGAAGAAACAGCAAAAGAAAGAAAGAAAGAAAAAGTAGTTAAAATACATACTGATGAAGATCAAAGACAACAAACTTCAGTATGGTTTGCACTTCAATATAAAGAAACAAAAAATCCTTACCAATGGACAAATAAATAACATCATGATAAATGGAGAAAAGACAGAAGTTTTCAAAGATTTCATTTTGTTTGGATTCACTATCAACACTTAAGGAAGCAGCAGTGAAGAAATCAAACAATGTATTTTATTAGGCAAATCTGTTGCACAAATATCTCTTTAAAGTGTTTAAGAGCAAAAGTATCACTTTGAGGACTAATGTGCACCTGAACCATTCCATGGCATGGTCAATAGTTTATGTTTATGTGACATTTGGACAATGAATAAGGAAGACCATAGAAGATTTAACGTATTTGTGTTAATGTTGTTGGAAAATAATACCAAAAGTATCAAGGACTGCCAGAAGAACAAACAAATCTGTGTTGGAAGAAGTGCAGCCATGTTACAGACCGCAGGTATTGGGGTGCTTAGGACCAGTGTCATGGACGAAAATTCCAGCACGTGGCCACGCTCCAACTGCTGGCCAGAGACCCTATGGGCTCAAGGAAGTAACCTCCGGACGTCCCGGGTCATTGGCTTTTACGAACTCACTGTGGGGCCAGCTCTGTATAATTCTCTTTAGTCCTATTAATTTACTCTATGCTTCGAACTCCTGTAATTGCAGCTTCTGATAAAATGGTTTCTTAATGTGCCTCTCTCAATGTCTCCACTGTGTTAGCAGTGTGTAAGGTTCTGGGGACAAATCTCTCTGCGGAACAAACTCTGGCCACTGGGCAAACTCATCCAAACTGTTCTTTATCAAATTATTCAGTTATCTTTGATATTAACTTAATACATGAACCCTTGTTACCCATGGACAAATATTAAAACAAAAAAACTGCTCCTAAACCCGAGGTTGTAGAAAGTTCCAAAAGCAAGTTTGCTGGAGCCAGGCTGCCCAAGGAATTAACTCAAAGTAGATTGGTGACTTCCAGGTTTTTGTTTAAAGAACAAAAGGACTGCCGTCTTAAATAGCTTCCAGGTGCAGCCCATTCACCTAGGCACCTTGCTTCCTCCTGCAGACCTGGCCCAGGCAGCCGACACAGTGGGACTCGTCCCAAACCTTTTCACCTTCCCCCATTTGAGATTAGGTGCTATAGGTATGTTAATTAGCCTGGAGAAACCGAGTTGCTGCCCTGGGATTCGAACCTAAAAGGTACCATATAGTAATTTGCTTGAATTTCTGGAAAATTAAGCATGTTAGATTATCAAGACAATTTGTGATGTATGTTCTAGAATTTGATTCCTGTAAATCATTGTGTTCTGTGTTGAACGATTAATCATATTTCACTTCTGTACCCCATCTTAATAAACCCTGCCTTCCTTTGTGTAAAGTTCCTCCCCAAAATAAACCGGAGGCACAGACCCAAGCCAGCATGTGTTACAACTGGCCTGTGAGGCGATACAGCTGGCAAGGCATGTGTTAAGGTTTTCAGGGCGGTGCTTTACTGCCTGCAGGGGCCACGATGCTGCTAGTCCAGGGTCCACCTGCCAGTGTCGCATCCACTCTGGTTTCAGGGTATTTTGTGTTCTCTCTCTTTGCATCTTTATGTGTATTCTTTATATGTCGCTGTCGCCACCAGATCTCCCTCCTTTGTGAACCGAACCCCCATGTCGAGGCCGGTCCCCGACACAGCCGGAATGCTTAGAAGCTAGAATGGCAAGATTCATCTCTCATACTTCTGACATAATATCATTAGGGACCAGTTCCTGGAGAAGGACATAATGCTTGGTAAAGTGGAGGGTCAGGGGAAAGAAGAAGGGCTCCAATGAGATTATTCACACAGTGGCAGGAACAACGGGTTTAAGCTTAACAATTGTGAGGCTAGCGTAAGAAGGAGCAATGTTTTGTTCTGTTGTGCATAAGGCTGCTATGAGTCAGAACTGACTCAACAGCACCTAACTGCAACAGTAGTGGGCAATAACTGGCATCTGATTGGTGCTTTTCAGGATGATTCAGCACAAGAAGTAGTCTTCTGCAGTTCCTCACTCTGGAAAGTGAGGGGTTGCTCATGGAGATGTTTTTTTTCCCATGTCTGAGCATTGATGGACGTGTGTTTCAGTCTTGTGACAACAGAATGTCAGGTTGAGGATAAATTAGTGGGTCAGACCTGGTGTTAGCTAGTTCTGTGACCGAAGCATTTTATTTTTCTTAATTAAACAGGAAGCTGTCAATTTACATAATAAGGGAACAGTTTAAAACAAGAAGTTAATAATTGTTTTAACTCAGGTATCAAAGGTGGCAGTTAATTTGCTGGCTTCAAAAACAGTGCTATATATTAAATGCAGAATTCACCCATAAGGAAATTAAGGTTGGTGACTTGAGTCACTCCCACTTGTAAGGAGCAACTCAAGATACATCACACCTTAATCCTGTCTCATTAACATAACAGATAACTCACTCCAAAACGGGACTATAACTACAGGTATAGATGATATTGTTAAGTGCTCTCGAGTTGGTTCCAACTCATTGCAGCCTGTTTTTAGGGGTCTCGGGGCTTTAAATCTTTGCTAGAGCAGAAAGCCTCACCTTTCTCCTGTGGAATGGCTGGCGGGCTTGTCTTTGTGGTTCGAAGCCCAGTGCTTAGTGTATGGCCACCACACTCCTCATAAAGGATAGGATTTACAATACATCACAAAATGGAGGACTATGGCTAAATGGGCCATATTAAGTAGTAACACACTGTAGTAATAACTTGAAAATTATTTTGTTCCTTGTGCACAAATAATGGAACAACTTAACAGTAACTAAAAACAAGGTAAACGTTACAAAGAGCCTCCAAAAATACAGCTGCTTACAGAGCAAAGTATCTTTTCCTCTTGTGTGACAGTCCTAATATGAGTGTTTTTGTCATCTCTGCTTGATGGGAGTCTTATGTGAAAGTTAGGTCCTTCTGAATGACTCTTCTTCCTCTGTTGAGTCTTTTGACAAGAGGCCCATGTAGATGTCCCCAAAACTCCTGAAGCCTCACCCATGGACCGCTCTCATTCCTTGCTCTCTGCTCTCCTTATACTTGCCAAAGCACTCTCCCTTTAACTTTTTTGTGTATTTCTGTGTGTCCCCATCTCACCACCTCCTGGTAACCAAAGGGCTCCTTGATTCCAAGACTCTCTCTTATGTTTAATACATTTTGACACATAGTTGTTGGGTTTCATATATATTTTCCTTCCTCTATTTATAGCTGCTCCATAGAAAAAGATGGGTGGTTTCTGGCTTGATATATGTTCTAATTTGGGAAGAATGATAGAGTGAGTTTTAGTCCTGTGTTGGTAGGAGGCTATCACTCTGGAGTGTAGCCCTTTTGTACAAGATCCAAAGTCAAACACATGTTACACTGACTTTCTTCTAAAAACCTCATTTAGTATGCATGAAAATTTCATATTCTACTTTGACCCTTGTCTTGCCTACTAAATATTCAAACTTGTTACACTAAAAGGCACTTGCCCCATCTTTGTTTGAGCTACATTACAAAACAAACTACTAACTGACAGGGGATGGTAAGAAATAGTAGAGAGAGTTGAAGGTGCTGCTTCTGAAGTCAGGATGTCTGGGATTGAATGCCAATTTCAGTCTTCCTAAGTGGCTAATGGTGGACAAGTTACCTGACCACAAGTATGCTTTCTCTATTAAATGAAATTATCAACAATACTAATCAATCCCATCAGTTAATGAGCTAATCCATGTCAAGCACTTGGCACATGACCACAGTTCAGTTTTAGTTATGTCATGTTCAAGTCACATCTGTCTAATTATAGGGTTTCCCCCTGTGTGCTGGGGCCAGGGCAGAACAAGATAAGGGGACGAGGAAAGTTTAGCACTCTCCTTTAACATAGAGTGCTTTCTCTGAGGTGTCATTTGCTTTGGAAATAAGCATTTGTTTTACTGGCTGAGCTGGATAGTAGATGGAAACAGCACAATTTAAAATGGAAAAGTAAGAACATTTTTGATACGTATAGGAATTGCTTTTAAAAAAACAATCAAACATTTTTTACTTGTTTTTGAAAAATGTATGCTAGAAACACATTTAGGCATGTCGGCTTTTAGGAACAGGCGTTTTATCTGTCTTCATTATAAATTTTCCTCTGAGAACCAACATGGCAAATGAATGTAAATAGTTAAGTATTTGTTTTGTTTTGTTTTCTGTCAAGAAGACAAAATTGAACCTTGTTAAGTTTCAGATTTAACTTGGAACAAAGATTTTTGAAACAAATGTACCTTGGATTTTGCCAGCTCTAAAAAATTCAAGAGAACATTGGGAGGTAAATAAGAGCTAGATTAGGGAGCATGCCAACCCTGGCCCAGCCTGCCAAGGGCTGCCGCTTTCATTTTCCTCTGCCCTGCCAACATTTGGGGAGGAGATGGCAGCTCTTTTAAAATAGAAGTAAGCAAATAGAAGCTGGTGGGAGGCTCAAGGGAGGTAAATCTTGTATGTCCAATGGGGGTGGAATGAGATATAATGCTCTATTCCAAATTAGAAGGATATGCCACTTCTTGTAAACCCTATACAGAGTTGCTGTGAGTTGGAACTGACTCAACACCGCTTAACAACATATATGCTCTTCTAGGACCTCAAACCTTAAAGATATTTTAATACATTTCCAACACACATTTCCAAACCCATTGCTTGTATTGGATATCTCCTTTAGTGATTTTACCCAAAGATAGAATTGTTTAACAATTGTGGAGTGGTTTTAAGATAGGTTTTTTTCACTTTCTAACTTTTTCCCTGAGATAGTACCTTGGCAGGTTAAGATCATAAAAAGATTATTCTGAATATCTATCCCTCCCCAACCCAATCCTGTACCTACTCCCACACCTACCCTGAGGACAACAGGAACTGTATTTGCATGTGCCACCCTGGGCAAAATTATAAATGTATCCACCAAAGATGGTTAGTATTGTTGGGTTCAGTAGAGTTGGTCCTGACTCGTGGTGACCCCCTGTGACAGTGTAGAACTCCTCTATATGGCTTTTGACTGCAATTTTTTTTTTTTTTTTTTTTTGCTTTTTAAGGTTTTTGTTGTGGCTTGAGTGAAAGTTGACAGGGTAGAGCATCAGTTTTACATTCAACAAGTCATACATTGATTCTTTTTCATTACAATGATTATAATCTCCTCCATGTACCATCAGTAAACAGTATTTCTCTCTATTCCCTTTAGATTTTTTTAAAACAAAACAAAACACTCAGGCATATATAATAATTTACACCTCCAAAGGCCATACTCTGCGAGTCTGCCTCCTGGCCACCAGCTCTTTGTCCCTCTCTTCCCATGAACATAGAGTCCTCAGCTGCTCCCCCTCTCCATGACCCCATCTCTGCCTCCTCTCTGGCAATGCTGCTTCTCTGGATAAGGTCTCGCATTCCGCTTGTGCTCTTCTCCCTTGATAATCCTAGGGTCTTCTGTTTCTGAACTGTAAGATTAACTACTCCCCTGTTTTTGTTACAAAACTTCTACATTTACAATTGTGACAGTTGCAATTAGTCATGGTAACAATTATTCACTATTGAATCATACGACTCTTATCCCCATCTCTTTTCACCAGACCCATCTAGACAAGATGAAAACTATTCAGTGGACAGTGGACTCTTCTTCCCCCCCCCAACCCCCACATATTCTTAAACTAAAATCCCTCTTAAAACCTTGTAAGTCAGTCACTTCACGCCTTTATTGTCTCCTCATTTTAGGTAGCCAATGTCTAAGTTGCCCGTCCCTATCTACCCTGAGTACAGAGGAGATAGCATTGATATTTGATATGAAGACTCCTTCACTCTCTGTTGGTATTGAGAGTTACTACCTCCATGAGTATAGGTCTGGTTCATCAAATTTAGCAATTTACCCTTGTTTCCTGTACGGGAAAAAAAAAAATTTTTTTTTTTTTTTTGGTAATCTTCCTCTAGTCAAGTTTTGATTATCAAGCCATTGAGGCTAGGTCAAATGGGTACTGTCTACAAGTTTAGGTGTTCTTGTGTGTCTCCCCTCACTTCATATCAGCTGGATCCTTCACTCTCAGCTATAGCCCTCTGTGGCTCTGTCCTTGTCCATGGGCTCAAGTGTTCCCAGGTCTCACCACATTTTGTACCTCTTCTGTCTCTCATCTCCATATTAATGGGAATCAATGGACTGTGGTTGACTCAGCCCATTTCTTCATTGCTGCATTTCCCCCTCTTCCACTCACCAGGAGACTAATGTGGTCACCAGCAAGTTTACATGCCTATTCCTGTGTTCCCTTTGAGTTTCCATCTGAGGGGGTTTGTCCTGAAGGAACTTGATTGCTTCCCTTGATGGCTTCCTTGTGAACACCTTGCTTATTCTTTTAGTTGCTAGTCATGCTGACATATTTGTTTTGGGTTTTTCCTGATCTTTCTTTGAAGATGTATCTTCTGTTGCTCTAGCTGTTCCAGGGTAGTCTGCAGCAGCAACAGAACCAAGAACAATAGCATGAGACAGAGCAGTGGTCTTCTCAAACCATGGAGCAAGTAAAACTGGATGTGTTTTGGGCAGAAGGAAGGGCACCTCCTGGAAATTAAGTGGGGCAGTTAGGTTTGCTGATCCACAGAGTTAGAGCTGAATGCCTTCAGGCTGAGGATTATGGTGGAGTCGAGTCTCCTATGGGCATTTATCAGCAGCTGACTGGAACAACTGTGCCCTGAGTAAACTTCCCTAATAAATGCTTAACTGTGAGTTGTGAGTATGGTGTCTGAGATCTGTGTGGCCAATGCAAATGATTATCAAACTCAATTGAGTAGAGAAGGCTGTGGGAGAAATGCTTGATGCCATAGCGTAGTGGTTACGAATCGGGCTGCTAACCTCAGGGTCAGCAGTTCAAACTTCCAGCTCTTCTGTGTGAGAAAGATGAGACTTTCTGCTCCAGTAAAGAGTTACAGCCTCAGAAACCCCATACTGGGTCACTATGAGTTAGAATGGACTCCACAGAACATAATAACAACAACAAAGACACAATTGTGGTGCCAACTAGGTGACAATACCTTGCAGGATTGGGGCAATGTTCTCTAGGAGACTGTGTGTGATCTAAACCATTATCAATTGTACGGTGCCATTTCTTCAATAACCAGGATTAATGGGTCCAAGAACAAAGGGATGGAAATGGGAGTGACTCAACTCACTATTATTCCTAGTGACCCACTCACTCACAACATTTTGCTTCCTGTCCTTGTGATCCTATGGTCTTCAGGTCTGGAGGTCTTAGTTTTAAAGGGGTGGCTACTCACACCTATGAGTCCACTGATCTGGATCTTAAAAATGTCCCCCAGCCACTTTAAGTTCTTCATATCTCTTGACCAGCAGGCAAGAAGGGAGTTACTGTATTGGGTGATGCGATTGATCCTTATTATCAAGGATAATCAGAACCTATTCACAGAATCAATTCACAGAAAATGAAGAAATCAGATTGATATTACATGGAATTAAAGAAGAATATGTCTGGAGTCCAGAAGATTCCATAGACTGTCTCTTAGTACTACCATGCCCTGTGATTAAGATCATTGATAAAATATACCAATTCTGACATGACTGCTAATGGTCCAGACCCTTTAGAAATAAAGGTTTGGGATCACTCCATGAGGGAAAGAACCATGGCTAGCTGAGGTGCTTGCTAAGGGTAAAGGGAATATAGAATGGATGATGGAAGAAGATAGTTCTAAAGACCAGCTATAGTCACATGACCAGTTGCAGAAACAAGGACTCTGTTATGATTATTTTTCCTTGCATCAAATATTTTTCTTTTATTCACGTATAAAATATACGGCATAAACTGGGTTACTGTGTTTTCAGTTAGTTCATGTAAAGTGCAAGTATTACTTAATAATTACCTTTATTCAGAGATTTTTTGTATGGTTTAAGGTGATATATACAGGTGCCAAGTTGGCAAGGGGTAGACTGTAATGGTTAAAGTTTTGTGGCAATTTCACTGGGCCAGGATTCACAGTAACTTGGCAGTTAAGAAGTCATAATCCCCCATGATGAGATCTACTATAAGCAGTCAATCAATTGAAAAGAAATTTCCTTGGGAGTGTGTCCATGCTTCCAATACATTGGGCACTAGAGAAAAGCTTATTTGCTTTTTGTTGGGTCTGAATCTTGTATCTGGTTTGTCATCTGACCTCTGGTTCTTTGGACTTGAGAAAGTGGCCTGCTGCATTGACTGTCAATCCTGAGAGTCGTCAGTAGCCAACCACCTTACCTGCCAAACTTGGATTCATTTGTCTTTGCTGTTGACCTGCCAATCTTGGGTTCATCAGCTCCTGTGGCTACGTTGAGTCAGGATCAGCCTGCAATCTGACCCAAGCGTGTAGAACCTGCCCACCTCTATGTGAGTCATTTTCTTGATATAACCCTCTCTGTATGTATGTTATTATTTTTGTTAAGCATTTTCGAGTTGATTCCAGCTCCCTATGACCCTGTATAGGGTTTCTGAAGAGTGGATGATTGGTTTGAAGTGAGGACCTGTGGTTAGCAGTCCAGTGTGTACCCTATAGCATCACAACTCCTGTGGCACAGTAGGATAAACACTGGACTGCTAACTGCAAGGTTGATGATTTAAATTCACCTGCCACTCTTTGGCAACCCTGTGCAGGGTCACTATGAGTTGAAACTGACTCGACGTCACTTGGCAGTTACAACAACAATATATATATGGAGTCCTGGTGTGTCACTGTAGGGTAAGCAGTGGACCACAAGGTCGGTTTTAACCGCTAGGTCAGTGGTTCAAACTCATCAGCCACTCTTCAGATTCCTTCTACAGGGTCATTATGAATTGGAACTGATTCAACAGTACTTGTCAACAACAACAACATGTATGTGTGTGTGGTTTGGTGCTGTGAGTTAATGCATTGGACTGCAAAGTCGGTTTAAACCACAAGGTCGGTGATTCAAGCTCACCAGTTGCTCATTGGAATCCCTATACAGGGTCAATATGAGTCAGAATCAACTTGGTGGCACGTAATGATAACAGCAACAACATATATAGATAAAGAAATATACATATATATGGTTTCCAAGGCTTTAAATATCTGAGGGAGCATAAAGCCTCATCTTTCACATGGAGTGGCATATGTGCTTGAACCACCTACCTTGTGGTGCCCAATCCACACAGAGCCACCACGCTCCCCTACATATATAGATAGATAGATATTATTATTATTGTTGTTGTTGTTGTTGTTAAGTGCCGTCGAGTCGGTTACGACCCATAGCGACCCTGTACAGAGTTTCCGAGGGTGTAAATCCTTACGGGAGTAGAAAGCCTCATCTTTCTCCCGCGGAGCAGCTGGTAGTTTCGAACCGCTGACCTTAAGGTTTGCAGCCCGATTCGTAACCACTACGCTACCAGAGCTCCTTATTGTTAGCTGCCATTTAATCAGTTCTGACTCACAGTGACCTTATGTACAGCAGAACTAAGCACTACCTGGTCCTGTGAAGTCCTCACAATTGTTATTACCCTTGAGCCCATTGCTGCTGTCACTGTGTGAATCCATCTCATTGGGGATTTTTCTTTTTTTCGCTGACCCTATATATACACCAAGCATGATGTTCTTTTCCAGGCACTGGTCCTTCCTGATAAAATGTCCAAAGTAGGAGAAATTAAGTCTTGCCATTCTGGCTTCTAGTGAACATTCTGGCTGTACATCTTTGCATATAGGTTTGTTTGTTCTGGATGTCAATGATATTTTCCATATTCTTCTCCAACAGCCTAAGTCAAATGCATTGATTCTTTTATGTTATTCCTTACTCACTGTCCAATTTTCACTTGCATATGAATCTACTGAAAATATCATGATTTGGATCAGGTGCACCACAGTTTGTAAACTGATATCTTTGCTCTTGAACACTTTAAAGAGGTCTTGTGAAGCAGATTTGTCTAATGCAATATATTGTTTGATATATTCAGCACTGCTTCCATGAGTGTTGATTGTGGATCCAAGCAAAATGTGAAGTCTTTGAAAACTTCAATCTTTTCTCTGTTTGTCATAATGTTATTTATTGGTCCACTTGTGAGAATTTTTGTTCTCTTTACATTGATGTGCAATTCATACTGAAGGTTGTGGTTTTGGATCTTCAATAAGTATTTTAAGTCTTCTTCATGTCCAGCAAGTCAGGTTATATCATCTGCATATTGCAGATTGCTAATGAGTCTTATTCCAAGTCTGTTGCTATGTTCTTTATATAATGCAGCTTCTTTTATTATTTGTTCAGCATATAGATTGAATAAGTACGGTGAAAGTATATAACCCCACTACACACCTTTCCTGATTTTAAACTCTATATCCCTTTGTTCTGTTTGAATTACTGCTTCTTGTTCTATGTATTGGTTCCTCATGAGCACAATTAAGTGTCTGGAATAGCCATTCTTTGCAATGTTATCAATAGGGTGTCATGATCCACACAGCTGAAATCCTTTGAATAGTCAATAAAGCTCAAGTAAACATCTTTGTGATATTCTCTGCTTTCAATCAAGATCCTTCTGACATCAGCAATGATATCCTTTGTTCCATGTCCTCTTCTGAATCCAGCTTGAATTTATGAAAGTTCTATATCAAGGTACTCTTGTAGCCTTTTTTGAATTATCTTCAGCAGAAGATTACTTGTTTGTGCTATTAATGGTATAGTTTGGTGATTTCTGCATTCCATTGGGTTTTTTGGAATGGACATGAATATGGCCAGGTAGCTGTCCTCCAAATTTCATGGAATAGATGAGTGAGTGCCCCCTGGTGCTTCATCAGTTTGTTGAAAGATTTCAATTTTCACGGGGCCTTGTTTTATGGCAATACTTTCAGTGCAGCGTGGACTTATTCCTTCAATACCATTGACACTTGATCATAGGCTACCTCTTGATATGGTTGAACAGCAACCATTTCTTTTTGGTACAGTGACTCTGTATTCTTTCCATCCTTTGATGCTTTCTGCATCATTCAATATTTTGCACTGTGCTTTCAACTTGAGAAATGCTGAGGGTGTTCTTACCTTTTGGTTTTGTAACTTCAGGTCCTTGCACATTACATTATAATATTTTACTTTGTGCTCTTGAGTTGCTTTTTTTGAAAATTTTCCATTCAGCTATTTTACTTCCTCATTTCTTTAAATCAGTTTAGCCTTTCTATGCTAGAATCTCTTCTGACATCCATTTTGTCTTTTCTTTGGCACTGTATCTGAAAATGTTCAACTGCTATTCATAAGGCTACTCAGAAATAGTCAGCCTCTCCTTCTTTCTAGTCTGTCTTAGTCTGGAAGCTCAACTGAAACCTGTCACCATGGTATTTAAACTCCCAGTGGCATAGCTTCTAGCATCACAGCAAAATGCAAGCCACCACAATCAAACTGACAGATGAGGAGTGGTAGCAGTGCAGATAATTTTTTACTCACCCTCATATATGTACATTTATACACACACACACACACATGGATTCAGCACTACAAGATTTAGAGTAAACAGCAGAGTATGGAATGGAAATATCTTCAGTAGCTGACCAAGAAAAGTTTTAAAGCCATATATCAGTTGGAAAATTGATGCTTATTATCTTCTGGAATTCTCAAGGGTAAGTACTGGGACATTATCAGGAAAAAGGTTCAACAATCAACAGTGCTCATTATGGTGAAATGCTTCCTAAAGTGCTGAAACCTAAACTTTGGAGTAAATACAGAGGACTGCTATCCAACCGTAGATGTTGTGAGTTTGCATTGCAATATACATCCACACATCTCTGTCCACACTGCTGATACTCTGCAATAACTTTGTTTTTTTTTGGTGTTAAAGTCTCCTCCCTATAGTCCTGATCTTTCTACATTGAACTTTCACCTGTTTGGTCCACTGAAAGCAGCTCTTCTAGAATGAAGATTCATCTCTGATGAAGTGAAGACCGTGGTACATTTGTGGCTCAAAGCTCAGACTAATGCATTTTTTTAAATCATGGGAATATAAAGTTTTGTTGACAGATGGACAAAGTGTATTGAAAAGCAAGGAGATGAGGTAAAATAATGCTGTGTTTGTATTTTCTAAAAGTTGATTAAATTCTACAGCCATTGTGTAGATAATTTTGGACTCACATACATACATACATATATATATATGTTATTGTTGTCAGGTGCCATCAAGTTGGAACTGACTCATAGCGATCCCATGCACAGCAGAACGAAATAATGTCTGATCCTGGGCCAACTTCACTACTTCTGCCACACTTGATGCCCATCAGTGATGCCACCTGGCTGATCCATCTCGTTGGGGTGTTGCAGACCATGAAGGCCTGGTCAGAAGTTCGAGGCCCTATGGGCCTGAGTGTTACAGGTCGTAGGCTCTGAGGAACAAATCTAGCCACCTGGCAGTTAATAACAAATTATTTTTCATCTTAGTGTTCAGTTATATTTATTAATTCCAAACATGAGCCCTTGATATCCACAGATAAATGTAATATTTTCCTAAAAGCCAAGACTGTAAAATTCCAAACAGGCAAAGTTTTTCCCTCAGAGAATTCATTCAAAGTAAATTGGGTGGCTCCCTGGTCTCTGTTCTAAGGACAATAGGAATGCCCTCCCTAAAGTGTTTCCAGGTGTAGCCCATTCACCCAGGAGTCTCTTTTCCTGAAGAACCTGGGCTGGGCAGCTGACACAATGGGAATCCTCCCAATCCTCCTTTTCCTCCCCTATTTGAGGCTAGATGCTAAAAGGTATGTTAATTAAGCTTGAGAAACCAAGTTGTGGTCGTGAGATTCAAACCTGCAAAGCATGATGTAAAGTTGCCTGAATTTCTGGAAAAATAAGATTGACAGCTGTACCTTGTCTTAGTCCCTCCTAACTTTGTGTATGGTTCCTCCCCTAAATAAAAGGAGGCACAGAATGAATCCAGGTGCTTTTTGCTGGCACTGTAGGTAGTGCGGGTACTGCGTGCATTATGACTTGCAAGGCATGCTTTACAGCATGCAGGGGGCTCAGTACAGCCTTGCAACCATGCAGCCTGCTTAGCCAAGATGTTTACTATGCAGGACATTACAGCCTTTCTGGCTGAGATGTTTGCAATGCAGGATCTGCCTGATGCCATTCCAGCATTCACCCTGGTTTTGGGGTACCTCTTTGTCTCTCTTGTTTTGTCTCTGTGTCTCTTTTGCTACCCCTATCGCCACCAGGTATCCCCACCTCGTGAACTAAACCCCTATGTCGAGGCCAGCCCCTGGCATTGGGGGTCTTCCTCTTTCTCTCTGACCCTCCATCTTACCCAGCATGACATCCTTCTCCAGCAACTGTTCCCTCCTGACAATATGTCCAAACTATGAGAGATGAAGCTTAGCCATCTTGGCCTCCAAGGAGCACTCTGGCTGCACTTCTTCCAAAACAGATCTATTGGTTCTTTTGGCAGTCCATGGCACTTTCAGTATTCCCCTCCAACACCACAACTCAAAGGCATCAATTCTTCTACGATATTCCTTATTCACGGTCCAGCTTTCACATCCATATGAGGTTATTGAAAATATCATGGCTTGGGTCAGGCACACTCTAGTCCTCAGGCTGACATCTCTGCTTCTCAACACTTTAAAAAGTTCCTGTGCAGCAGATTTGCCCAATGCAATACGTCGTCTGATCTCTTGACTGCTGTTTCCACGAGTGTTGACAGTTGATCCAAGAAGAATGAAGTCCTTGACAACTTCAATCTTTTCTCTGTTGATAAGAATGTTGTTTATCGGTTCAGTGGTGAGGACTTTTGTTTTCCTGCCATTGAGATGCAACCCATACCGAAGGCTGTGCTCTTTGATCTTCATCAGTAAATGTTTCAAGTCCTCTTCACTTTCAGCAAGCAAGGTTGTATCATCTGCATATCGCAGGTTGTTAATTAGTCTTCCTCCAATCCTGATGCCACGTTTTTCTTCATATAACCCACTTCTCGTATTATTTGCTCAGCATACAGGTTGAATAAGTATGGTGAAAGAACACAACCTTGCCACACACCTTTCCCAATTTTAAAACATTCAGTGTTCCCATGCTGTGTTCGAACAACTGCTTCTTGGTCCAGGTACAGATTCCTCAGAAATACAATTAAGTGTTCTGGAATACTCATACTTCTCAATGTTGTCCATAGCTTATCATGATCCACACAATCGAAAGTCTTTGCATAGTCAATAAAGCATATATACATATATGTATGTATGTATGCTTATGGAATTATGGTGTGACACTGTAGCATAAACACTGAACAGCTAACCAAATGGTCAGTGGTTCAAAACCCTGTATAGGGTTTCCAAGGCTGCTCATGCATTGGGATTGACTCAACCACACTTAATACAATCTAAGCTACCAGTATTTTAAATACCAGCATAGACACAGTCACTCATGGTGGACAGATTTCAGTGGAGCTTCCAGACTAAGACAGACTAGGAAGAAGGAATTTCAGAACTATTTCTGAATGGTTAGCCATTGAAAGCATTGTGAATAATAGCAGAACATTGTCAGATGTAACAGAAGATAATCCCCTTGGGTTGGAAGATATTCAAACTATGGGGAAGTGTTGTCTTCTCAAAGTAGTAAAACTTTTAGAACTTTCACTTGCTGAAGTGGCACAAGTCAAAATGGGAAGAAATAGCCACAAAACCATTAATAATCTGAATGTAGGATGTACAAAGTTGTCAAAAATTAAATGGAGATATCCTAGGCATTAGTAAGATTAAATGGACTAGTATTATCTATTTTGAATCAGATAATCATATGGTTTAATCAGCTGGAAATGACAAATTAAAGAGTAATGATGTCACATTTATTGCCAAAAAGAGCATTTCAATATCTGTCTTGAAGTACAGTAATGTCTGGGATGAGATAACATCCATACATTTATAAGGAAGATCAGTTAATACCACTGTTACTCAGATTTACCTGCCAACCACTAAATTCAGTGGTAATGAAGAATTCTGCCAGCTTCTTCAGCCTAAAATTGATCAAACATGTAATCAAGAGGCATTGATGATTACAGCTGATTGGAACACGAGAGTTGGAAATAAAGATTAAGGATTAGTAGTTGGAAAACAGGCCTTGCTGATAGAAACAGTGCTGGTGATCACATGATAGAATTTTGCAAAACCAGTGATTTTTTTCATTGCAAATACCTTTATATAATAACATAAAAGGCAACTATACAATGAACTTCACCAGTTAGAATACACAGGAATCAAATAGACTACATATATGGGGAGAGATGATGGAGAAGTTCAATATCATCACTCAAAACAAAGCTGGGGATGACTGTGGAACAGACCACCAATTGCTCATATGAAAGTTCAGAAATAGGGGCGCTATGAGTTGGAACCAACTTGACAGTACCTAACAAGTACAGGCTGAAGCCAGAGAAAATTAAAACAAGTCCATAAAAACTAAAATATGACCTTGAAAATATCCCATCCAAATTTAGAGAACATCTCAAGAACATATGTGATGTATTAAATCCCCATGACTGAAGACCAGAAGAATTGTGGGATGACATCAAGATCATCATACATGAAGAAAGCAAAAGGTCATTAAAAAGACAGGAAAGAAAGATAAAAACAAAATTGATATAAGAAGAGACTCTGAAACTTGCTTTTGAGCATAGAGAAGCTAAAGTAACAAGAAGAAATGAGGAAGTAAAAGAGTTGAAAAAACTTCACGGGGCAGTTTGAGAAGACAAAGTAAAGTATTGTAATGAAATGTGAAAAGAACTGGAGTCAGAAAACCAAAAAGGAAAAACACACTCAAACTGAAATAGCTGAAGAATAAATTCAAGCCTCAAGTTGCAATATTGAAGGTTTCTATAGGCATATATTGAAAGATGCAGAAAGTATCAAAAGAAGATGGAAGGAATACATGGAGACACTGTACCAAAAATTATTGGCTTACGTTCAACCATTTTGAGAGGTAGAATATGATGAAGAACTGATGGCATTGAAGGAAGTACTCCAACATATACTGAAGACATTGGTGGAAAACAAGATTTCAAGTATTGATGAAATACAAGTTGAAATGTTTCAAAAAACTGATGCAGCACTAGAAGCCCTCACTCATCTATACAAAGTTCAACTGATTGGAAGAGATCTGTATTTGTGCTCATTCCAAAGAAAGGCAACCCAACAGAATGCAAAAATCATTGAACAATATTTCATTAATATCAAATACAAGTAATTTTTTTTTTAAGACAATAGAGTTTATAGCAATACTTCTTGTCTTACCATAGAAGGGTATTTAGGACTCCACCTACAACTAGTGAAAGGGTTTCCACTGTCAGGTGGCCAGGGATTGATGAAGCTCACAGAGTTGCTAAAGATGTATATTGCCTAATAAGTAGGTTTGTATATGGAGAGTTATTTGGGAGTCACACTCAGATATAATACATATGAAATGGTGACAGAATAAAAATTCAGTAGAGGTAGAAATTGAACTATGATACAGATTAAAATGAAATCTCAACCAATAATATGGGGTACTCTGGAACTGAGATGACTATTTAGAGTCGTCTCAAATTCAGGGTAGGGAATTATGCCTTTGACCCTGGTATTAATCCAGCCAGAGGGCATAACCTTGAGAAAGAAATCTCTTATAGTCCAAGGACAAATCCTACAGAGATTCAGTTTTGTCCTCAGAAGCTCCTGTCAGCTGGGTAAATTAATCCCATTTCCGGTGGGAGGATCTGGATTTTGCTCCTTCCTATATATAAAAGACAAGGAGCTCTGGTAGCTTCGTGGTTATGAATGACCGGGCTGTGAACTATAAGGTCAGCAGTTTGAAACTATCAGCTGCTCTGTGGGAGAAACATGAGACTTTCTGCTCCCGTAAAGATTTACAGCCTCGGAAACCCTGTTCAGGGTCGCTATGGGTCGGAACTGACTCGACTGCACTTAACAACAATAACATATATAAAAAAACAGTATGTCCAGATGATTCTATATTGTAAAAGGTGGTTGTTATTAGGTAGTGTCAAGTCTGTTTCGCCTCATAGAAACTCTATGCACAACAGGAAGAAACACTGCCTGGTCCTGTGCAATCCTCACAGTTGTTGTTACCCTTGAGTCCATTGATGCTGCCACTGTGCCGATCCATCTCATTGTGGATCTTCCTGTTTATCACTGACTCTCCACTTTACTGTGCATGATATCCTTCTTCAGGGACTCATCTCTCCTGATAATGTGCCTGAAGTATGAGAAATGAAATCTGCCATTCTGGCTTCTAAGGAGCTTCTGGCTGTATTTCTTCCAACGCCGATTTGTTTATTCTTCTGGAAGTCCACGGTGCTTTCAGTATTCTTCTCCAACACCATGACTCAAATGCATCAATACTTGGAAAAGGTAATGGTACTGAAAATGTGATAGAAACTAAGGAATTTTCAAGACAAGGTAAAAGGAAGCAGTGAGTGGTTATATAATTATTTACATGATCAGTTCATTTGAGATTATGAAATCCCATGCAGCCAAATCAAGCAGATTTCAAACAACTGTGCTTGATTTGCTGTTAGTCAATGATTGCTTGCACACATGTGTATGTAATCACTGTTTGTAAAGCCTTCAGTCTCACACCCTGTGATGCGCAGTTGCTTTCTGAGCATGCTCAAGGATTGTTTATCACATCACTTTTGTAATCAATTCGTGATGGAGATTTTCTTGACTCTCTTTAGTTCAATAACAGCTTATTAATTCCTTTTTGTGCTACACCAAAACAGAGACATTTTAATATGACCTTAAAATATTTATCAGATCAGTTTCCAATCTAGATTGATTTGTCTCATCTTCAGGAAGAAATTTCCTTTGATGTCTATTGTGAACTACTTTCTTAAAAGGCTACAGGAGAGGATAAGAAAGATCGGTCACATCATTCAGTCAGTCTGTCAAATCTTTCTTTTAAATTTAACACCAGTGAGTTCCTTAAACTCCTCTAATCTGTATTGGAGGAGGAGAATATTGAAGGTAACATGGGCTGCCAAAAGAACACACAGATCTGTGTTGGAAGAAGTGCAGCCAGAGTGCTCCTTGGAGGCCAGGATGGCCAAACTTCATCTCGCATACTTCGGACATATTGTCAGGAAAGACCAGTTGCTGAAGAAGGATATCATACTTGGTAACATGGAGGGTCAGAGAAAAAAAGGAAGACTCCCAGAGAGATAGATTGGCAAAATGGCAGCATCGATGGGCTCAAGCATGGCGACAATTGTGAGGTTGACCCAGGACTGGGCAGTGTTTTGTTCTGTTGTGCATAGGGTTGCTATGAGTTGGCACTGACTCAATGGCACCTAACAATAACAACAATCTATGTGGATATATTTTACACAGTATTAAAAAAAAAGTTTTTTGCCAGTTTGAAAATACTTATTTTCTAATTTAGTCTTATCAGTGAATGGTACCAGGGCCTCAGACATCTTTAGTAAAAATGTTTATCCTAAAAGTATCTTCTATCACAATATTCCAGAGCTAGTAAAAACTTAAATAGCCTACTTTGACTTTTGGCTGTTAGCAATGCCTTTTCTCTTTATCCTTTTTACTTAAAAAGAAAAATTCTATTTATCTTTCAGTAACTTCTGCAAATATTGTCTTCACTTATAAAACCTTTATTTCTCCATGTGGTTAGTTGCACATTCTCTAGACTCCCACACTAGTCCCTTCATTCATTCTGCAATTGCTTATGGAATTCTATGGTATGTCAGGGTGGTGGTGCCATTGAATCTGTTCCACTCATAGGGAACCAGTATATGGTTTCTGAGCTCTAGATCTCTACAGGATTCAAAGTCTCATCTTTCTCCCTTGGAGCAGCTGGTAGATTGGAACTGCTGATCTTGAGGACTCCTGATATGTCAGGTGCTATACTGAATTATGAAAATAGATATAAGAAAATACCATGTTTCCTTAGGCTTGTGATAAAGAGAACTAAACAATGGTTATAATATAGTGACATAATTCTTTAATAGAGAAATCAGAGGATGCTGTGAAATGCGAATGAGGACATTCAATTCAGATTGAGTTGTAAACGATAAATGAACATTCACAGTTGAGAATGGGTGGTGTGGAAATTTGAGGTAAAGAAGAAGCAACTTGTGTGGAGGTTGGACTCTTTAGGAGAATTTCACATAGGAATTTCACAAAGTTCGGAAAGGCTACTATGGTCCTTGTATGGCACTGTAGGATAAGCACTAGATGACTAACTAAAAGGTCAATATTAAAACCCACCAACCACTCCTCAGAAGCCTTACACAGGGTTGCTATGAGTTGTGGCATGTAACAGCAACAACAACAGGAAAGACTAGAACACCACACATGTGAAGGAGAGAGCTATCAAGATAACTGGGGGGTGGGAGGGTGGAGAATAAAGCTATACAGAGTCATTAAGAATTTCTAACAGTGTAGCAGGTTATATGTTGGACTGCTAACCACACGGATAACAGTTCAAATGGACCAACCATTCCATGGGAGAAAGTTGAGGCATTCTGCTTCCTTAAAGATTTACAGCTTCAGAAACACAATACAAGGTTGTTATGAGTCCATATCCACTCAATAGCCCAGAGTTGCCACCAATAACATAGTAAGTTACTTGGGAATTTAAGGTTTAGCCCTTAGGAATTACATTTGCATATTAGATTACTGTGAAGAAATTAAGTATAAATAGAATGCTAACCAGGCTTTTCTCTACATAGTGGAATTTTAATTTACTTTACATTTTAATTTAAATTTTCATCTTTATATTTTTTTCTCAATTATCTAAAATAATCATATTACTTTTAATGAAAATTTCAATAATTTATAATAACTTAAAATGTCACTCTTGTGATAATTAGGAAAATTTTGAGGAAAATCTGATGACTCAAATGAGAAGTAATGAAAGTGTTAAAAAGAGAAAGTAGCTGGAGGATGAAGAAATAAAACCAGACTCAAGAAATACTTAGAAAGGAAGTAATAGAACTTGGTGCTTGCCAAGTAATATTCTGAAGCTGGACATGTGGATTTGGAGTTTGGGAGAAAGGTTAGGAATTTCTTAGCACTGCTGGCTCCTAAATGATCTTACAGTGATTTATGTGTATGAGAGTAAGAAAAAAGTATTGCTATAAAAATCATAGAAACTTTTATTACCAAATAATATTAAAATGTGAAGCTGTTGTTTCTCAACATATTTCCATTTAAGTCTATACACTTAGGAGTCCTAGTGTGGCACTGTAGGATAAGCACTAAGTTGTAATGTCAGTTTGAACTGCAAGGTTGGTAGTTCAATTGCACCAGCCTTTCCTCGGAAACCCTATGAGTTGGAACCAACTCAATGGCACTTAACAACAATTATACACTTCAATATTTTCATCTCCCTAGCCCAAGAGTGGGGAATTTTTTTCTTCCAAAATTTATAACATCATTCTTGGACCATACAGTATTATCAATGTAAAAATTAGCCTTCTGTAAAGAAAGGGGGCGGGGCTTGATGGCAGATTAGGAAGAAGTGCAGTAGTAACAGTAATAACACAAACCTCAACAGTAGTAACACAGAATACTAGACAAAGCAGGTTCAGGGGATGATACCCAGAACTCTAAACTACATATAAAGGAATATTTAGAAGGATCAAAGGCCTACTGCTAGTGAAATTTGTAGGAAAGTGGCGTTTGCCGATCTGTGTCTGCTAGTAGGTGCTACAGCTACATCTTAAGCATGACAGAGCAGGAACAGGATCAGAAGAATGTTCCCACTGCAGAGTTCTGATCAATTGTGAGATAAATGTGTGAACATTTTTTCATGTTCATTGGTCTCTCACTGTCTGTGCACCTCCATTCTGGTGAGGAGAGGGGGTACATGAACAAGTGGATATCCCACCCCCACCCTAGAGGGTTCTACTACACATGTGCATAGGTCTGCTCAGTAAAACCCACAGAAGAATCTGAGAAAGAGAAGCGGTCAAACAGGAACTGCTTAAAATGGAACAGTCTCCCAAAACAGCTCCAACTGGCTGAGTGAGGGGCATTAAAGTCACACTCATATTTTGCTTTGATGCTGTGGTTTTATTTTTTGGTTCCCTTTTTACCTTGGGGGGTGTGGGGCTCTTTCTCTTGCTACTTACCCAAGAAGAGATAACAATTATGGTCATATAACCAAGCTACAATCACACCCTATAAAATCCCACCATCTGCTATACACCAGATAGACAGTCAACATCTACTATAGTTACTCTGAGTTGAGTAATAAGAAAATTGAAAAGGGAATTCCAACTCCTAATCATATCTACCTGGAGGGACTCAGAAAGCTTAATAACACATCAACATATATTCATCTAATTATTGAAAACACATCTAATAATTGAAGATACCCAAAAGATAGTCAAAGATTTTGGGACATGTCCATAAACAAGACAGAGTAACTGAAACAAATGAGCTGCAGGTAGATCTAGACTTCCCATTACAAGGAGGGCTTACTTTAGAACTGCCTGAGAAGGAATTCAGAAGAACAATACTGAGGTGCATCCAAATGCTCCACAAAAAGGTTGAGAAAAATAAGGAAGAAGTCAGGAAAGCGCTCCAGGAACGATCAAATAAAATAGAAATAGCATTGGAAACAATTCAAAACCTGCAAAAAGAGGTCCAAATAATTAATATGATATCAGAAATGGACAATACACT
>NW_006408768.1:1167064-1168453 GCF_000296735.1 Chrysochloris asiatica | reverse complement strand
TACGGTAGTTTGGGCACTCTTGCTGGACTCAAATTGTGTTCCTTTTCTCTTGCTTTCCTCAAAGAATGTGCAGGTGCATTATCTTGATGGAAAGAAAAAAAAAATCCTTTGTGCCACATTCTTGGCCTTTTTCTCATTGTCTCAGGCTGAGTTTCCTGGAGAAGCAAAACTAGTGAAACTTACATATGTATATATAAAGAGAAGTTTACATCAAGAAAGTGGTTCACACAATTGTAGAGAGTCCCAAGTCCAGGTCAGATGAAGCAAGATAGGAAGGTCAGACGGCAGGTAGGCAGGCAGGTCCAGGAAGTAAAAAGGCAGGCTCCCAGAACCGGCATGTAATAGGGCAGGCCACTGGCTCAAGTCCAAAGAACTGGAGGTCAGAGGACAATCCAGATGCAGGATACAGACCTAGCACAGAGCAAAGAATCCTTCCCTGAGTGTCCAATAGTGGAAGCAGGCAATACCCCAAGGAAGCTTATCTTCTATTGATTGATTGCTCATAGCAGACCTCATCACAGAGCTAATTGTGTGTGTGTGTAAGTGCTGTCAAGTTGGTTCTGACCCAAAGCTACCCTGTATAGGGCTTCCAAGGAGCGACTGGTGAGCTTGAACTGCCAACTTTGTGATTCAAACTGACTTTGCAGTCCAGAGCATTAGCCCACAGCACCAATTACATTATATTAAATCTCATCATGTGGGATAACTAAACTCAATTGCCAAATCACTAACAATCCTATTCCAGTCAAATTAATGATCACACTCAGCAATGCAGTTTTTCATTTTCTTCAAACTTCTTTATAATAAGTCTGTGACTATCCTGCGCCCCTTGAGAGAATCTATCAAGATGATGCTTTGGGATTCATTTGAAGAGTCATCATAACTTTTGGAGCTGACCTGTCTGCCTTGAATTTAATTGGTCCTGGAGATCTCCTTGGGAGCCACTGTTTTGATTTGAAGTCACCCTTCAAATCAAGAGTATTGCATTACACTAAAACAAGTGTATTACTGAGAGAACTTGTCTGCAGCCATCCACTGATCATAGGTGGTGGTGGTGATGGTTGTGTGCCCTGGAGTTGGTCCCAACTCATGGTGACCCTGTATTAGGTTTCCAAGGTTGTAAATCTTTATCCCCACAGAGTGACTAGTAGTTTCAAACTGCTGACCTTGCGGTTAGAAGTAGAACTTGTAACCCACTATGCTACCAGGGATCTACTGATCATAGAGACATGTTTAAACACATTTTGTATGAACTGGAACCTTAGTAGCAATACTTCATCGGAAATCATCGGACAATCTCTTTGACATCCCATGGGAATAAAGTTTTGCTAAAGGTAATACAGAAATGGCTACAAGCATACATTGACAGAGAACTTCCAGAGGTTCAAG
>NW_006408768.1:1164495-1166139 GCF_000296735.1 Chrysochloris asiatica | reverse complement strand
ATACTTTGGACATATTGTCAGGAGGGACCAGTTGCTGGAGAAGGATATCCTGTTTGGTAAGGTGGAGGGTCAGAGAAAAAGAGGAAGACCCCCAACGAGATGGATTGGCCAAGTGGCAGCATGGATGGACTCAAGCATGTCACCAGTAGTGAGGTTGGCCCAGGATAGGGCAGTGTTTTGTTCTGCTATGCATAAGGTCGTTATGGGTTGGTAACAACTTGAAGGCACCTAACAACAACAACAACCTGCTGAGTAAATTCAAACCAAGTGCGTTAGGTTAGCAGACGAGCCTGAATTCTTTGTACCACTCAGGGACCTTTCACATCCCTTACTTTAGATCCCTGCTCGAGTCCCTGTGTTTGCCACAGGTTCCAGTGTGCATATTCAATGAGACCCACTAGTCCATGTGCTGGACTGTAAGGTCGGGTTGAACCAAAAGGTTGGCAGTTCAAGCTCACCAGTCACTTTTTGTAAACCCTATTCAGGGTCACTATGAGTTGGAACCAACTCGGTAGCACTTAACAACAACAACTAGTCCATGTAGTGAAGCTTTTCACTTCCCTCTCTTTCTTCTGCACCCAACTGAAGGAAGCTTCAGGCTTCCAATAAGTTCAATGATCATATGCTTATCAGAATTTGTGTTCTATGGCAATAACATCTGGTAAATGCGGAAACAGCTAGTGACAATATTTTAAGGTGACAGATTGATGGCAGCTTTGCAAATATATTTAGAATTTCTGTCTCGGGCATATTATTCAAGAAATGATATTTTTAAAGCTCTTCAGTAGAGCTGTATTTTGATCCAAGCCTTGTTCTAAAAAAAGGTGGGAGGGGAGACGAAGGATGCAGAATATGGCGTAGACGGACAGGATTTTCACAGAAAGCCTTTTATGATCAATTTAAAAACCAATAATTAAAAGATGTCTTTGTCAAGATTGCATTTCAAAATATCAGTGTTCTGAAACTTTCCAGACAAGAAAAGTGTAAAATTGCCTCAGGGAAGTCCTGAGGCTTGAGACTGGCAGATGAGCTTGGCATAGAGGCAAGAACATAGGCTCTGAGAATAGAGCTGAGTGTGACCTTGGAGAAGTCTCCTTATCTGCTTCACTGACTGCTTCAGAAATTAAACACAAATATTGTCAGTTAAGAGCTGGGCCTATGGAAGGCCCTTAGTACAAATGAGTTCCCTTCCCTCAGATCTGATGTTTTGGGCTCTCCTGGGCTTTGATGTCAATGTGCTGTGTCACTGAGCACCAGGCACAAGCCGAGGGAAGGTCAAAGGGCAGGGTGAGACTCAGGCTTTATATTTACAGACAGTATGGTCTCTCTTTGGGTCTGGAAGTCAGTTTTTCTGAAACCCTCTCGGCTTCCCCTGGGCTTGACCATCAGGACAGGATCCACTACACATGGGTACATCTGAGCACCTATAGTTGTTACATTAGACATGACATCTTCATCAGCTGGTATCTCCTAAGACTCTGCCTCCCTCTTCTGAGAAACAATAGCTTTGCTTTCCGATTACCTCCTTGATCTTAGATCAAAATCAAAGGACAAACTTATTTGTGTTCAGAAAGTCATTTCATCTGATACACTACACAAAAGAAAAAAGATAAGAGAAAACAAAACTTTTGGCATACCTTTCAC
>NW_006408768.1:1161546-1162909 GCF_000296735.1 Chrysochloris asiatica | reverse complement strand
GCATTAACCATTTCCTTTTGGTACAGTTACTCTGTGTATTCCTTCCAAGATGTATATAGATCTACAATATATTTATGGATGAGAGAGAAACTAGAAAGAGATAAGAGACAAGAGAAACAAGATGCAGAGATGAGAGGCAGACAGAATGGAGAGATGGGAGAGACAATGGAGACACTTGTGAGAGGGAAATGAGACAGAGACAAGAGAGATGAGAGTAAGACAGAGTAAGAGCAAAAGAAATGAAAGAGAGATGATGGCTGAACAACATGATGAACATATTAATGTCATTGAACTGAACATATGAAGATTATTGAGAAGGAAACTGGTTTGTTATCTATATATTTGCTACAATAAAGAATAAGAGAGCAAGAGCAAGTGTGAGAAAGACCAAATTCCCCCACAGCAATGGCAAGGCCATGTACTGGTCAGGGTTTTAGTTACAAATAGTATACCCCAACTCAAATCAATATAAATGGAAAGCTGGTAACATATTGAAAGGACATCATAGTTGACAGAATTATTTCGTGGTCAGTGGACCAGGCTTGTGTGGAGGCAGTATAGCCAGAGTGGTGCCAAGATCCCTCCACAAAACTCACCCAACACCACTGGTCCAGAAATCACCCTACTATAACTCATATGCCCTATAAAGATGATTATCTGCAGTCAGGCCTCCTTAATGGGTCTCCCTTAATTTCCATCCAGGATACTCTGAGTAGCACAAACTTGTGTTCTGGCTGCAAGGCAGGCTGAGAAAGAGAACTTCTGGGGTCTGTCAATTTTATTTGCTAACACAATACAATCTGTATCCATTTCCTAGGGCTTCTTTAACAAATTACCAAACACGAAATTTATTTTCTCATAGTTATGAAGACTAACAGTCAGAAATAGAGCTACACTTCCTCTGGAGTCTTCAGGGAAAAATCCTTGTCTCTTCCAGTTTCTGGCGGCTGCAGGTATTCATTGGCTTGTGGCCACATAACTCCAATCTCTGCCTCCTTCTGTCTTCTCCTAAGTGTGCTTTAGTACATATGATGGCTCTTAGGGTTCCCCAGATAACCAGAATATTCTTTGTATGTCAAGATCCCTACCTCAAAGCAGTGACAACAGAGATGGAGGCAGAGGTGATGACATGGGAAGATAGAGCATCTGAGGTCTCTAGACTCAGAAAGAGAAAGGTTGTGTGCTGGTGGGCAGGAGACTGGCTTGCAAAATGTGCCTTTTGGTTGTTTAAAGGATTGTATATCCCTGCGTGTTTTTGTGTACATCAAAAAAGGGGGGAAGGGGGGAAATAGAGCAAATATTGTTAACTGATGGTGCATGGAGGGGATTGTAATCATTGCATTGAAACAAAATACTATTGGTT
>NW_006408768.1:1160094-1161446 GCF_000296735.1 Chrysochloris asiatica | reverse complement strand
TGTGATCTCTAGCATCGTTTCTATCATCTGGGCCATATTTTCCAACTACTGATCTTTCTTCTTTGTTTCCAACTTTTACATCCCAATCACCAGTAATTATCAACACACCTTGTTTCATATTTGATTCATTTCAGACTGAAGAAGTTTGTAGAATTCTTCAATTTCATCATCATTGGCTTTAGTGGTTGGTGCGTAAATTTGAATAACAGTGGTACTAACTGGTCTGGTGTTCCTTGTAAGCGTACAGATATCATCCTATCACAGACAGCATTGTGCTTCAAGATAGATTTTGAATTGTTCTTTTTGATGGTGAATGTAAACCAGTCCTCTTCGATTGTCATTCCCGTCATAGTAAACTATGTGGTTGTCAGATTCATAGTGACCACTACCAATCCATTTCAGCTCAGTAATGCCTAAGATATTGATGTTTATGGATTGCATTTCATTTTTGACAACTTCCAAATTTCCTAGATTTATACTTCATACATTTCAGGTTCCAATTATTAATGGATGTTTACAGCAGAACTCGAACAAATGATGACAAAGAAGTTTGATACAGGGAGCAAGTGTAAATTACTACAACTTGATGAACTGGACCTTTGCTTCTGGATGAAGTTGTCCAAAATTCCAACTGAAAGGGAAGGATTCTTCATATCAAGGATCAAGATTGCCTCGTAAGTACACTGAGTTGATAAGGCTTAGACTTTGGCTATCAAAATTGGGGAGCCATAAAGCCACAAAATGGCTGGTTTATAAACTTTTATAAGGGTACTTAGTGTCAGAACAAGGAGGATTAGATAGGATCCTCACAAAATAATTTTTCTCTTGTCCATATGGGTCTGATGATGATGGAGACAGTATTTTAAGATTCAATTGTGAGTAATTGTTATGAGGACTAATGGTGATTCCTACAATCACAAATGTAGAAGGGGTGTAACTAAAAGGAGGGAGCAGTTAATCTGTCATTTCAAAAACAAAGGATCCTAGGACCATCAAGAGGGAAGAGCATGTGAGGATCAAGTGTCCTAACCAGAAAAGCAGTGACAAGAGAGATGGCAGCAAAGATAATGGCATACACAGATAGAACAGCAGAGGACTATAGGTCCATGGACTGAGAAAGGCAGTGTGCCTGACATCAGGAGGCTGGCTTGAAAACTGTGCCCTGTGGATATTTAAATGAATATATATTTTAAATGTGGTATGAGCTCTGGTAGTGTAGTGGTTACGAATCGGGCTGCGAACCTTAAGGTCAACGGTTCGAAACTACCAGCCGCTCCGCGGGAGAAAGATGAGGCTTTCTACTCCCGTAAGGATTTATACCCTCGGAAACCCTGTACAGGGTCGCTATGGGT
>NW_006408768.1:1157632-1159994 GCF_000296735.1 Chrysochloris asiatica | reverse complement strand
TCCTGACATTCAAATATCTTACCAATATGTCTAGAAAAGCTGTTACCTCTTGTTCATGAGGTCCATTCAGTAAATAGTTAAAGACTTTCTAAAATACAATGACAATTATGTCTAGAGCAAAAATATGGCCAGTACCTATTAAAGTTAATATATATGATTTCTAATGGAAGATCTTGCAGACTTTTGTTACATGCATGTAAAAATTTTTGAGACATTAAAATGTCATTGGAAAGCAATAATGTGACCAATCAAGTAGATCAGTGTTTTAGTTACTCTTGCTCTTATTGATATCCTTACCAAATATGAAAGAAAGCACAGAAGCCCTAACCATGATAGAAATATACAGTGGTAGCTTCATATATGGAGAGATTTTTTGTTGTTATTGTTAAGTACTGCGGAGTCGGTTCTGACTCATAGTGACCTTGCACAGGATTTCCGGGCTGAAAATCTTTACAGAAGCAGAAAGCCTCATCTTTCTTCCACGTAACAGCTGGTAGTTTCGAACTGCCAACCTTGAGATTAGCAGCCTGATTCGTAACCACTACGCTACCAGAACTCTTTATATGGAGAAATATATTCCATTATTTACAATTTAGCATGCCAGTGCTGGTTGGAAAATGTTTCACTTGGACTGATGGAAAAGCCCTGATGTCATTGAATAATAAGCACTGGATTGCTAATAGCAAGCTTGGTGGCTCAAACCCACCAGCCACTCCTTAGGAGAAAAATGTAGGTTTCTGCCCCTAGAGTCCTGGTGTGGTGCTGTAGGATAAGCACTCGACCATAGGGTCAGTTTGAACAGCAAAGTTGGCAGTTCAAACACCAGCCGCTCCTCAGAAACCCCATACAGGGTCATTATAAGTTGGAACCAGCTCGACAACACTTAACAGCAGCAACAACAAAGATTTAGAGCCTCATAAACCCTATGCAGAGTTGCTATAAGTCAGAATAAACTCGATGATCATGGATGGGTGGGTGGGTAGATTGATCATGGGAAAGTTCTGTGCTTCGCCATTGGCAACAAGTTTGTTATTGTTAAGTACTGTCAGGTCGGTTCTAACTCATACTGACCTTGTATAGGATTTCCAAGGAGCAGCTGGTGGGTTTTAATGGACAGCATTGTGATTAGCAGTCCAGTACTTATCCTACAGTGTCACACCAGGAACCCAACAATAGCTAGAAGTAGGGTTTGTAAAATTCATGACAAATCCCAACATGCTAGCCCTAAGAAGAGTGTACTCCTCTGGAAGTAGACCAAATAAAAAGTACACAAAGAAGCAGGTTTCTTAAGTAGTGTATAAAGATAGATCACACCTAGCACTTAAGGAATCTGATCAGAATGTTGTTTTTGCTGTCAGTGCCATTGAGTGGGTTCCTAGGCAAAACAGAATGAAACACTATCCAGTCCTGGGCCATCCTCACAATTGTTGTTATGCACCAACTCATTGTTGTTGTCACTGTGCCAATCCATCTCGTTGAGGAACATCTTTTTTGCACACCCTCCATTTTATTGAACATGGTGTCCTCCGGGGACTAGTCCCTCCTGATAAAATGTCCAAAGTATGAGAGATGAAGTCTTATCATTTTGGCTTTCAAAGAGCATTCTGGTAGTACATATTCTAAAACATACTTGTTGGGTTTTCTGGAAGTCCATGGTACTCTTAATCTTCTTCAACACCATAAGTTAAATGCATCACTTCTTCTGTAGTCTTCCTTATTCATTGTCCAACGTTCACATACATATGAGGCAACTGAAAATACCAGGGCTTGGGTCAGGTACACCTTAATCCTCAAACTGACATCTTTGTTCTTAGACATTTCAAAGTGGTCTTGTGCAGCAGATTTACCTAATTCAATACACCTTTTGATTTCTTGACTGCTATGTTGTCAAGCTTCCATGAGTCTTGATTATGGATCCAAGCAAAATGAAGTCTTTCACAACTTTAATCTTTTATCTGTTTATTATGATGTTAAAGGACTGCTCCAGTTGTGAGGAATTTTGTTTTCTTTACACTGAGGTACAATCCATACTGAAGGCTTTGATCTTCATCAGTGATTCATTTAAGTCCTCTTTGTTTTTAGCAAGCAAGGTTGTATCATCTGAATATCAAAAAATATCAACCCTGATGCCATATTCTGCTCACATAATCCAGTTTTTCAAATTATTTACTCAGCATACATATTGACTAGTGTAGTAAAAGTATACAGCCCTAGTAAACAGTTTTCCTTATTTAAAACTATTCAATATCCCTTGTTATGTTCCAATGACTGACTGACTCTTGGTCTATGTATGGATTTCTCATGAGCATAATTAAGTGTTCTGGAATAACCATTCCTCAAAATGTTATCCATAGTTTGTTAT
>NW_006408768.1:1153631-1157532 GCF_000296735.1 Chrysochloris asiatica | reverse complement strand
GTGTAACAACTGGAATCTTTAAAGCTCGTGAACAGCCATCTACAGTGTAATTATTGGTCTCTCCTTGTCCAAAAGAAACAAGATTGATGAAAATTGCAGACACTTGGAATCAATTAGTCCTGAGATCAGAACTAGATAGTTTCCATCCACCACTATCAACTGCTCTGAAAGGGATAGCATTAAAAGGTTCTGGTTAGAGTCAGAGAAAATTCTGAACAAAACTCAAAATCATAAGAAAAGACCAGGCTTACAGGTCAAATAGAGACTGGTGGAACCCCAAAACTATGATGGTTGGTCACTGGTCAGGTCCCAAATTGAACACACTGCAGTGGCTCAATTTTCAGTCAAGCAATGGATACATATATAGAAGAAACAAAAACATTGAGTGAGGTATGAACACCATAGAATAGTCAACCATTCAAGATCAAAATGGCAGCATTTACCTAAGGATAGAATTCAGAAGGGTTAGGAAAGAAGGAGGAATGAAAACAAGAAACTCAGGCAGGAAGTGGGATAAGTGATGTTACATTGAGGGGATTGCCATCCAGATGAAACAATGTGTATGATGTGTAGAATGTAAAACTAAAGACACGCTTTGTAAACTTTCACTCAATTCACAATAAAAAGTTTTTTTTAAAAAGAATTGGTTGGTTGTGTGTCATGGAATCGTTTCCCACACATAGAAACCTGTACAGGGTTTCTGAAGTCGTAAATCTTTACGGGAGTAAAAAGCCTCATCTTTCTCCGACTGATTAACTGTTAGATTCGAAGTGCTGACCTTGTGGTTAGTAGCCCAGCTCATAATCCACTACATTACCAGGACTACAAAAAAAAAAAAGAGCAGACACACCAAAAATCCTTTTTGGTTCTGGAGTTTTAAGATCCAAGCCTTCTTCCTTAATACCTTAAGGTCTTCATTGGTTAGCTCTTCGGTATGGGAGACAAGTGACTGTATTACATCATTTTTACTGATGTGTAAATGCAGTTTGGAGTCCTGGTGTGGCGCTGTGAGCTAATGTGCTGGACTGCAAAGTCACTTTGAACCCCAAGGTCGGTGGTTCAAATTTATTAACTGCTCCTCAAAAACCCTCTACAGGGTTGCTATGGGTCGGAATTGACTCCATGGCACTAACACCACCAACAAATGCAGTTTGTTACCAACATTAACCACAATTTGCCTGGTTTCCGTGATGTCAACTGTAAATCCCTGAAAAGCAAATGCACATTGAGGGCACAATTTGTCTCACACTCCTTTCATATTTGACTACTTCACATCACTCCAAGACTTCACAATATTTTTGATGGCATCCTAGACGTTATTGTTGTTCTTCTTGTTAGGTGCCATCGAGTCAGTTCTGACTCATAGTGACCTTATACACAAAAGAATGAAACACTGCCCAGTCCTGTGCCAACATCACAATTGTGGCTATGGTTGAGCCCATTGGTGCTGCTTCTGTGCCAATCCACCTCATTGGGTGTCTTCCTCTTTTTTGATGACTCTCCATTTTACCAAGCATGATGTCCTATTCCAGGGACTGGTCCTCACTGATAATATGTCCAAGGTATGGGAGATGAAATCTGGCCATCCTAGCTTTTAAGGAGATTTTTCTGGGTGTCCTTCCAATACAGATGTGTTTGTTCTTTTGGTAATTTATGTTACTTTTAATACTCTTCGCCAACCCATGACTCAAATGTATCAATTCTTCTACAATCTTCTGTATTCATCGTCCAACTTTATCATGCATGGTGGTGGTTAGGTGCCATGGAGTCGATTCCGACTCATAGAGACCCTGTACAGGGTTTCTGAGCCTGAAAATCTTTAATGGAGCAGAAAGTCTCATCTTTCTCCTGCGGAACAGCTGGTACTTTCGAACTGCTGACCTTGTGGTTCGCAGCCCAATTGGAACCACTACACTACCAGAGCTCCTTTATCATGCATATGAGGCTATTGAAAGTACCATGGTTTGGGTCAGGTGCACCTTAGTCCTCACACTGACATCTTTGCTCTTCAACACTTTCAAGAGGTCCTATGCAGCAGATTTGCCTAACGCAATACGTTGTGTGATTTCTTGACTACTACATCCATGAGTATTGATGATTGATTTAAGCAAAATGACGTCTTTGACAACTTCAATTTTTTCTCCATTTATCTTGATGTTATTTATCGGTCCAGTGATGAGGATTTTTGTTTTCTTTACATTGAGGTGCAATCCATACTGAAGGCTCTTCATCACTAAATATTTTAAGTCTTCTTCACTTTTAGCAAGCAAGGTTGTATCATCTGCATATCGCAGGTTGTTAATGATGTTATTGTTCCTCCAAACCCCCTTAAGCTCACCACATCAGCTGACTGCTTGTGAGAAGGTCCACCATAAATAACAGGACAAGTTTGAAATCCTCAGATGTGCTAGCCCTTAATGTCTTGTGCCTTGGTGCATTTGTTTCTTCTTTTAAAATGTAGGTCCTTTGGGGCATTTGTTTAAAAAAAAAATAAGTAAATTTCAGATACATTAAATGTTTGGTCTAGCACATAACCTCCCTCCTCAATATTTTTCAACATTTTGTGAAAATTACTCGTAGTACTTACTACCACTTCACCTCTTCACCTTGCACTTTAATATCATGTAAATTTGTTCTTGCTTTGAAATAATTGAACCAATCCCTACTTGCAAGAAATTATGTATCAAGTTACCTTGCATGTTGCACTTACTTCTTTTACATCACTGCACTAGAGTTAAGCTGATAGGCACATTATGTTGATTTTAATCATCTAACCAAGTTATCAATAGCCTTTCTATTTGAATAATTAAACCACTGTGTTGCTTAGAAATAATTGCAGCCTTCATCAGGGCAAAGCCTCTCCAATACACAATTATTCCCATTTTATCTTTTAAGATTGTTCTGAATGTTGACTAATTGTAGCCTAACACTTTCTCAATGTCCAATGGCATTTTACCTCTTTCTAGTTGCTTTATTATTTCCACTGTACTTTCAGTTATGACAGTTTCCTTTTACTTGATACACTTGCATTGGATTTACTCTTTTGAAGCATGGTTACAAGGGTAAATAAGAGGAAAATTTAAGCCAAATATAAAAATACACACTCAACATTGTGTTAACAGCAATGTAATGTGACTTAAAAGGGTGAATGGCATTCTTCTTAAGCTAATGAACCACTGGAACTGTGCAATGTTTTCATGAGTATCATAATCCAATATGTGTGTTCATTATTACAAATCATTGCATGTGATTCCATTTTTTAATACTACAGGCTTTATGGCAGTCTGCCCTAAAGCGTGAGCTATTTGTAAGTGGATGTTTTTAACCTAAAGACTTGCTGTATATTACAACAAATGAACAGTTTTGACCATATTAACTTCAAAAAATCTGTTAGGAAACATTTTTTTGTGAAATGAATTTGTCATTGTTGTTAAATGCCACTGTGTCAGTTTCAACTCATAGCAACCCTGTATAGGGTTTCCAAGGCTGTAAATTTTGGGAGGAATGTCTCACCTTTCTTCTGCAGAGCAGCAGGTGGGCTTTAACTACTGACCTTGTGGTTTGAAATCCAGTGAGTATCGGATTGAGCCATTACACTCCCATGATATGAATTATGCCTACCCTGAAATATGTGTTACATCCTAATTCCTGTTCCTATTTGGAAATAGAGGTTTTCTTTTTCATGTGAATTAGGTCATCCCAGTGTAGGATGGGACCTAAACTTTATGACTTCTATTAGATGTCTTATAAAAAAAGGCAGAATAGATACAGAGACACACACATAGGAGACAGACACCAGGAATGCTAAGGGATGCCGAGGATCTTTCAGAATGACCAATAAGGAAGAATCTCTAAGATGATAAATTGCTGTTCTTTAAAGCTACTAACTTGTGGTATTTTT
>NW_006408768.1:1149555-1153531 GCF_000296735.1 Chrysochloris asiatica | reverse complement strand
TTAGCAAGCAAGGTTGTATCATCTGAATATCAAAAAATATCAACCCTGATGCCATATTCTGCTCACATAATCCAGTTTTTCAAATTATTTACTCAGCATACATATTGACTAGTGTAGTAAAAGTATACAGCCCTAGTAAACAGTTTTCCTTATTTAAAACTATTCAATATCCCTTGTTATGTTCCAATGACTGACTGACTCTTGGTCTATGTATGGATTTCTCATGAGCATAATTAAGTGTTCTGGAATAACCATTCCTCAAAATGTTATCCATAGTTTGTTATGACCCACACAGCCAAATACTACTGCATAGTCAATAAAGCATAGGTAAACATCTTTCTGGTATTCTCTGCTTTTAACCAAGATACATCTAATATCAGCAATGATATCCTTTGTTCCATGTCCTCTTCTGAGTCTGGCTTGAATTTCTGGCAGTCTCCTGTCATTGTACTGTTGAAACAGTTTTTGAATTATCCTCAGCAAAATTTCACTTTTATGTGATATTAATGATATCATTCAATGATTTCCACATTCCAGCTCTCTTTGGAATAGGTACAAATATATCTTTTCCAATCAGCTAGCCAGATAACTGTCTTCCAAATTTTGTGGCACAGATGAGTGAGCGCTTCCAGTGCTACAACAGTTAGTTTGAAAGATTTAAGTTTTTGACGAATACCTTCAATGCAGCCTGGATTTCTTTCTTCAGTACCATTGGTTCTTGATCCTGTGCTACCTCTTGGAATGGTTGAACGTTAACTTTAAGTACAGTGACTCTTTGTATTTCTTCCATCTTCTTTTAATGTTTTCTGCATTATTCAATATTTTGCCCATGTTGTTGTTGTTGTTAAATGCTGTTAGGTCAGTTCTGACTCATAGCAACCCAGTATAGGGTTTCTGAGGAGTGGTTATTGGGTTTGAATTGCCAGCTGTCCAGTGTTTATCCTAGAGTGTCACACCAGGAATTCTTCAGTATTACAAGTCAAGGCTTGAATTATTTCTTCAGTTTTTCAACTTAAGAAATGCTGAGTGTATTCTCTCCTTTTGGTTGCACATGTCATTATAGTACTCTACTTTGTCTTCTCAAGTTGTCGTTTGCTCAGCTAGGAGGATCTAAAACAAGATTGAGAAAAAGAGCCTGATAAAGCTGTAGAGATAAAAGAAACCAATGTCTCAAAAAGATGGTGGAAGATTCTAAAAGTCAGATTGCTTAATATGAATGTATGCATTATTTTTCTTTAAAGTTTTTTTTTTTTTTAAATAAGTATCACAGTATGCATGCAGGGTTGATGTGAGACAGAACTGACTTGACGGCAAATTCTTTACTGGTTTACAATATAACAGTTACCACCTGCCTGCCACTTGCCATACTATGGTGACTTGTGTGTTGCTGTGAAGATGGAAGTTATGCCACTGGTACGTTGAATAGTACAGGGTCACCCATGGTGGACAGGTTTTAGCAGAGCTTCCAGACTAAAACTAGGAAGAAAGGCCCAGTGATGTAATTTTGAAAATTAGCCAATGAAAATGCTACAAATATTAACAGAATATTGTCCAATGTAGTACTTGAGGATGAGCCTGCTCTATTTAAAGGAATACAGAATGCTTGATGCAGGACAAGGAAATATTTCACTCTGTTATATATAAGGTCAACCTGAGCTGGAAACAGTATAGCAGAAACTAACAACAGCAGCATAACAAAGAAGACATGGGTATGGTGCTGTCCAGCTAATGTTGAGCTTCCATGCTCCCTTGAAGTGAGGATGAACTTTGAAGGGATACATGCAACTTCTTGGCTATACATATGAAAAGAAGAAACATCCTCCTCTGCCCTTTTTTTCTTCTTCCTCTCGTTGGGCTATGTTACTGATTGTGACACGTGTGCAAGGATAGGTGCATGCATATCTGTAATGCTTTTTAGAAACTCAGTCCCATTTCTAGTTGTAGACACAATCACTGGACATACACAGGTTCAACCATACATAGCAGCCCTTCAGCTACATCTAGCCAAGGTGGTCAGTACATCAGTGGGCCCACACTAGTGAACTCAGGTATGGACTGAGTTCGTATGATGTCTTCTGATCTTTTAATCTCAATGTCTAGCAGGGCACCTTGCATTGATAATTACTGGTGATTGGAATGAAAAAAGTTGGAAACAAATCAGAAGGATCAGTAGTTGGAAAATATGGTTTTGTGACAGAAATGATTCTAGAGATCACATGATAGAAAGAAATGTGCAAGACCAATAACTTATACATTGCCAATACCTTTTAAAAAAACATATAGCCCTCACAAGATGGAATGCTTAGGAATCAAATTGACTACATCTGTGGACAAGCAAAATATCATCAGTCAAAGCAAGTCCAGGGACTGACTGTGGAACAAGCCATTGATTGCTTGGTTCAACCTCTCTGGAGAAAGGTATGGCGCTTCCTCAGAAAGTTGGAAACAGAAATACCTTATGACTCAAAAACCCCTCTACTTGGTATATGTATATCCATAAGAAATAGCCAGGACACAAGTAGATAGATGTATACCTAGGTTCATTACAGCATTAGTCACAGTAACAAAAAGATCGAGACAGCTTAATTGCTCAATGATGGAAAAATGGATAAACAGACTTTGGTACATACATACAATGGGATACTATGTAACATTGTAAAATAATGATGAATCTGTGAAACACCTCATAATATGAATCAACCTGGAGTATATTATGTTGAGTGAACCTGGAGGATATTAGTGAAACAGTATAAATATTGTATGAAACTATCATTGTAAAAGCTTAAGAAAACAAAGTTTTCCATACTCAAAGAAACATTCTTTGATGGTTATCAGTGATGGGAGGAAGGGGAGAGTAATTCACTGGCTAGAGGGTAGACACATGTTAACTTGAGTTATGGGGAGGGCAATATATAAGAAGAGGGTGGCAGAGATAGGCAAAGACACAGGGCTAAAAGGGATAGATAGAGGTAAACAGCAATATATACACAACCTGGGAACAACATGTTCTGTGTGTAGATATAGGGATTGAGACATAGGCTGAATGGGTAAGGGAGGAAGAGTAAGATATTTATTTATTTATTTATTTATTTATTTATTTATTTATTTATTTATTTATTTATCTATCTATACCATAAATGTCTAGGAGTTTGAAAAAGTATTTGTATATGAGTATTTGCCTTTCTGCAAGCAAAACTATGAATGTGGTGGAGCATACAGTAGACAAAATGATGCACATAAATTTCTAAATTTGGGGAGATCCTGTACTTATATTTTATCTGTTATTGCCTATGTGGTTTTTATAATGTTTGATAGTGTATGTATGCCATGTATTAGAGCTCCTAAATTTGTTTCTATTTTTGCATTGGTGATCTTTAGAGTTCTAGGTTTTACACTTAGACCTATGTTGAGTTTGTCTTTGTATATGGTTTGAGATATGGGTCTTGCTTCACTCTCCTCAAATAGATTTCCAGTTTTGCCAACATCATTTGCTGAAGAGACTATATCTTTCCCATTTAATGTATTTTGGCCCTTTGTCAGAGATCATTTGGCTGTATGTGGATGGATTTTCTTCTGGGTTCTCAATTCTGTTCCATTGATTTTTGTCTTTCATTGTACCAGTACCAAGTTGTTCTGGCAACAATACGGGGATTCTGGGTGGTGCAAATCATTAACAATCTTTTGGTTATCTGTTCAACTCCAACCAGAGATACCTCAGAAGAAAGACCTAGAAAATAATATGTACTTCTGAAAAATCAGCCATTAAAAATCTTACAGAACACGAGGGAGAACAAACAAGATGGCAGATTGGGTGGAAGTGCAGTAAAGGAGTTCTACCAACAACAACACAGAATACCCGACCAAGCAGGCTCAGGGGCTGATCCCAGAACTCTGAACCACATATAAAGGAATACTTAGAAGATTGGAAGGCTCACAGCTGGGGGAATTTGTGGCAGAAGCAAGAAATCTATTGCTT
>NW_006408768.1:1148582-1149455 GCF_000296735.1 Chrysochloris asiatica | reverse complement strand
TGATTATAGCGTAACAACTTCATCAACAATATAGCAACAAAAACACATTTCTAAAAAGTATTTCTCTTTATTTAAAAAAAAAAGCTACTTTAATAATTTTATTCAAACTTAAGTGAATCTATCTACTACACAAAATTGTTGTTGTTTCTATGTGGTTAATGTGATTAAGACTTCAGAAAGTATTTTGTGCGTGGCCTAAGGTAAGGAAACATCGTCTCTTTCAACACCTCCAGAGTGGAATACTGGTCATCAGCTAACTGCAATCTATTTAAGGAACATAATTCTACAAAAATTTGTAGAAAGGTCTTTATGCAATGCCCACTACTGACAGTTCTTCTGAGGAATGGAGCCATGTCCAGTATGACACCCCTGGAAGCTGTCTGTATTAGACAGTGAGGTTGGCTGACTTTTGCTAAGTGGGAGGGAACTTACTTGAAAATCTCAAATCTAGTTCAGTGCTCCTAGTCTAGGTATTTGGTGTATATTCTTTTGTGAGTTGATCTTTAAATTCACCCTAGGGCCGCAAGTGCTAGAAGCTGTTTCTACAAAATAGTAGACAAAATGTTATCTATTATGAATTGTGCTATGAATTGAATATATAATATTTCCACAAAATATATTTTGGAATCCCAGTTCTAACACTTGTTAATGTAATCACTTTCTATATTTAAATCTAATATAGTATCATCAATCCGTTGATGTCTTATTAGTGTAGGGTGGAGTCTAAACCTAATCACTAATCACTTCTGGGTTATATAAAGAGCAACATAGACATCAGAGATACACACACATAGTAGAAGACAAATGTCATTTGAAGACTGTCTACAAGCCAAGGAATTTCTGAGAATGCATACAAAGAAGGAATCAATATGG
>NW_006408768.1:1142966-1148482 GCF_000296735.1 Chrysochloris asiatica | reverse complement strand
AAAAAAAAAAAAAAAAAATCTTAGAGAACACAGTTCTTCTCTGCCACACAAAACAACTCTATAGAGCAGAATAGAAGGGTTCCATATGGTTCCCAAAGCTATAAGCCTTTATGGAAGCAGACTGCCTCATGTTTCTCCCATGGAGCAGCTGGTGAGTTCAAACTGCCAACCTTTAGGTTAGTAGTCTAATGCTTAACTCACTGCACCACCACGGATCATTTGGCACATGTTGTTGTTGCGACTCATAGTGACCCTGTATACGGTTTCTGAAGATGGGCTTAAGCAACCAACTTTCTGGTTAGCTGTTCATTGTTTATCATACAGTGTTAAACCAGGCCCCTGGAATATATTGCTATTGTTGTTGTTCCAACTCATAGTGACCCCTGTATAGGGTTTCCAAGGACTGGTTGGTGGGTTTGAATTGCCAACATTTTTATTAGCAGCCCAGTGCTTATCCTACAGCACTACACTAGGACTCCTGGCACATATTGTTATTGTTAAGTGCCGTCTAGTTGATTCCGACCCATAGCTACCCTGTATAGGGTTTCCGAGGAGCAGCTAGTGAGCTTGAACTACCGACCTTGCAGTTCAAACGGCTTTGCAGTCTGGTGCATTAACCCACAGCACCACATCAGGACTCCCATAAATATAAATTATTTTCTGTCCTCCCAATCCTCTGATTTAATCTACCAAAGTGCTTTAAGCAGAAAGTTCTTAAAGTCAATGAAGATATTAAATTGGTATAACTGGCTGAATGATTTTGAATTCAACTCTTCCAGTTTATTTATTCCTTTTCTGTTTCAAGTCCCCTTGACTTGTAATGAACTTCATACTCCATTTAGTACATAAAGCTTATTCACATAATATTATTTATCTGCTGTGGAGCTACAAGTACTTGACTGCTAAGTACAAGGTCGGCTGTTCAAATCCACCATCCACTCCTTGGAAACCCATACAGGTGGCTATGAGTCAGAACTGACTAACGGCCCTTCACAATAACAATCTTACAAGCTAAGGAGTCTTGTGGCATAGTAGGTTACTCACTAGGCTGCCAACTGCAAGATCAGCAGTTCAAGTCCACCAGCTGCTCCATGGAAGAAAGATGAAATTTTCTGCTCCTTTAAAGATTTGCAGCCTCAGAAACCCTGTACAAGGTTGCTATGAGTCAAAACTAACTCAATAGCACACAACCACCACTATCATCTTACAAGCTATGTCATCTCTGCCATGTTTCTGGGTAGGATAACCAGGCTGTCTGGGAGGAATACCCATTATGTGAAAACACTGTGTGGTCTGAATTAATTTCAGTTGCTGAAAAATTAAGAGCAGAAATCACAAAAACCTTTTCTCTAAATGCAAACAAAACAGGTTTAACACTGGTATCTGTAATTAAGCCTTAGAGAGTTGCAGATGGTTTTTAAGGCATTGATTTTAGCACACACAATTGCCTTTAGGAATGAGGCATACTGGACCTTATGGAATATAAATGTATTTTCAAAATCATTTCCTGAAAAGCTAATTGTATGCTACTTCTGCTACCTCAGCAGCAATGAGACTGAATCTGGATGAGGTTGGCAGTCATAACTCTGGGGGCTCACCTGGCCTAACAATCTCATTTTCACCATGAGGAGACTGAGGTCCATAGAGGTTGGATGTTTTCATGTAATGAATTATGAATACAAGTATTTTGTTTTCTTAAAGGTAGAAAAACCATGATTCATAGCAACCCTATGAACAATGGAATGGATTTAGTATGGAAGTTTTTACTGGGTCACCTAAAATTAGAATGCTTGGTTATTGGAATTTATAGGGGGCAGAAAAGAAGTCAGAAATATTGGGGTCTCTGAGAAGATAGGAGTCTTATGTGGTGCTTATGTTGAGGTTCCAACTGACTTTTCTGTCCAGTGCTTATGTAGGATAATGCGCTAGACAGCAAGGTCAGTTTGAACCTGAACATTGACGGTTCAAACCCACTAGCCATTCCTCAGAAACCCAATACAGGGTTACTATGAGTCAGAACCAGCTCAATAGCACCTAACAGCAACGACAAATGAAAAGATAATAAACAGAAAACTTGAAACCAGGATGGCCCAGAAATCTAGAGAATATCATTGCAATTGTCAAGGGTTAAACATGTCATACACCAGTTGAGAGGTGGGGTAGCTTTATAGTTAATGGTGTGAAGTTGAGCTAGAAGTCTTGGGGCCAATTACCAGCTCTGCCTCTTGCCAACTGTGACTTTGAGCAAGTTACTACTGCAACTTTCTATGCCTCCGTTTTCACACTTGTATAATGAGATGTGGCGCTGCTGTTTATCTCTTATATAATGAGATAATGCGCTGGGCTGCAAAGTCAGTTTGAACCTCAAGGTCGGCAGTTCAAGCTCACCAGCTGCTCCTCAGAAACTCTCTACAGGATCGTTATTGACTCAATGGCACTCAACAACAACAACGACAACATAATGAGATAATAATAATTGATATTGGTCTCATACAGTTAACATTGAATTAATCGGTAAGTGCCAACAAGTTGGTTCCAACTCAGAGTGACCCTGTATAGGATTTCTGAGGAGCAGGTGATGGGCTTGAATTGCTGAGCTTGCAGTTAGCAGTCCAGTGATTAACCTATAACACCACACCAGGACTCCTTAAATAAATTAGCATAAAGTATTTAGAAGGGTTCCTATAGGTAATAAGCACTATAAAACATTATCATTCTCCTTTGATTTCAAACCTTCACAGTGGATTCTCTAAGGGAATCCAATTTTCAGGTCAGTGCTAAAGGAGTCTACAAATATGTGATACTGAAAGAAATTTCAGGGTGCTTCAGAAAAGAGAACAGTCACATGTTTGTCCATGCATGGCCATATTTTGGAAATAAATTTTCTTCCATGGTGACCTTTTACATCTATAATTTAATCCACTTATGACTCATTTCTAAATAAGTCTTATCCCATTCTGTTCTTCACCACTACCACTAATTGCCATAGAATTGATTCCAACTCATAGTGACCGTATGTGTACAGAGTAGAACTGTGCTCCATAGGATTTTCAATAGCTGATTTGTTTGTTTTTGAAGTAGATCACCAGGCCTTTCTTCTAAGGTACATACGGGTGGAATTGAGCCTACAAACATTTGATTAGCAGTCAAGAATGTTAACTGTTTGGAGTCCTGGTGTGGTGCTGTGCATTAATGCACTGGACTTCAAGGTCAGTTTGAACCAGAGTTGGCAGTGCAAACTCATCAGCTGCTCCTTGGAAACCCTATACAGGGTTGCTATGAGTTGGAACTGATTCAACAGCATTTAACAACAAAATAACATGTTAACTGCTTGTACCACCTATAGACTCTATTTTGTTCTTAATGATACTCCAACTTATCATGAACGTTCCTTCCTAGGGTCATAGAGCAGTTTCTCATTACAACACATGATCTTGAGACCAAGATTCTCATGTTTTCTTTGAAAGATCTCTGTTTTAATTAGCCTTCGCACTTTCTTTCTTTCTTCCTTCTTTTCTTTCTTTCTTCCTTACTAGTTTCTTTCTTTCTCACAAGGCTCATACCCTCAGTCAGACAGTTTGAATATCCATTTTTCTCTTTTCATATCCCATGTACATTTTGTATATTTGCTATTTCTGCTGTAAGCATACTGTTACTTGGAATATGTTAAGTAACTTTGGGGTTATCTATTTGATAGTGACTAGTATGGTCAGAAGAAGCCCTTACAAACTCTAGCAAGACTGTGTAACCCCTTTTCTATCTTATCCCATCCCCCACAACATGTAATTCTAAATAAATTTTTTTAAATGTTGCACAATAAAATTTCTCTAATAAAATTCAACAACACTCTGATTTTTGCCCAGTGATTACGAACTTTTGTAATGTTTTCTAATACCAAATGGAATTTTTTAATTTTTTTTTTTTTTTCACTTTTCGTACTGCTATCTTCTGGGAACCCATTAATCAAACTTTTTGTTATTGCCTTAAAACCCCCTTGACATTTCCCAGACTGGCAATGAATTTTCCATTCTTACAGAAAACAAGAGAGATTGGCAAATGGGAACTGATGCTTATTATACTAAAATAAACCATATAATCAGTTTCTATGAAAGATAAAGGTCTCATTCTGTAACAAACATATTCTATCATGCTTGTGAAGTTCTAGTGAAAGATTCCTGCACACAAGTGTACTGCCTGCTGCTAAGTATTGCTCTTTAAACCTAAGTCATTGCAGAGGCAGGGCTTGATGGTGGATAGGGTAGAAGTACAGTGAGCAGCTCCATCAGCCATAACACAGAATACCAGATGAAGCAGGCTCAGGGGACAGTTCCAAAACTCTGAACCGCATGTATAGGAATATTTTCAAATTTTTGAAGGCTTATTTCCAGTGGAATTTGTAGCAAAAGCAAGAAATCTCATACTTCAAATCCACTGGGTTCAGTGGCACAGAGCCACCATCTAGGTTGAGACCAAGTGGGGTAAGGATGAGAGGCACCATGGACTGATGCCTGATGGAACCATGGAGATAAAGGTGTGGACATTCTCTCTTTTTTTTAAATCTGTTCATTGATCTCTTGATGTCTGCCAACCTTCATTCTGGTGACTAGAGGTGGTACCTGAGCAAGTGGCCACCCACCCGTCCTCCCACCCCTGGATGGTTCTAATACACATGTACACAGATCTACTCAAAATTTAAAGAGACAGGTTCCACTTAAAACCATAAGGCAGCACAAAATAGCCAACAGAATTCAACAACACATCAAAAAAATAATACATAATGATCAAGTGAGATTCATATCAGGGATGCAAGGATGGTTCAACATCAGAAACACAATCAATGTAATCTACCATATAAATAAGAAAAAGGAAAAGAACCACATGATCATATTGATTAATGCAGAAAAGGCATTTCACAAAATTCAACATCCATTCCTGATAAAAAATACTTAACAAAGTAGGGATTGAAAGGAAATTCCTCAACATGATTAAGAGCATATATATAAAAGCAACAACTAACATCATTCTTAATGTAGAGAAACTGAAAGCCTTCCCCTGGAGAACAGGTACCAGACAAGGATGTCCTTTATCACCACTCTTATTCAAGATTGTTTTGGAAGTCCTAGCCAGAGACCTATAAAGTAAGATAGGGAAATTAAAGACATCCAAATTGGCAAAGAGGAAGTAAAACTCTATATTTGCTGATGATATGATACTATACATAGAAAACCCCAAAGACTCAGCAAATACACACACACACACAAATAAACTACTGGAACTCATTAGAAGTTTCAGCAAAGTGGCAGAGTACAAGATCAACATACAAAAATCAGTTGGATTCCTCTATACTAATAATGACAATACCGAAAAGGAAAGTGAAAGCAATACCATTTACAATAGCCACCCAAAAGATGAAATATTTAGGAATAAATGTATCCAGAGAAAAAAAGGACCCATACAAAGAAAACTACAAAATACTAGTACAAGCCAAGAGACTTACAAAAATGGAAGAATATACC
>NW_006408768.1:1134409-1135701 GCF_000296735.1 Chrysochloris asiatica | reverse complement strand
ATTTGAAGACTGTCTACAAGCCAAGGAATTTCTGAGAATGCATACAAAGAAGGAATCAATATGGCTAAGATCCTGATTTGGACTTTTAGCAGGAAGAACTATGAGAAAATATATTTCTGCTTTGAAAGTCAACTACTTCTGGTATTTTTATTATTAGGCAACTAAGATGGTACCTAATAAGCCACTTTCTTGCCTCAGAAATATGAGGTTCTCTGCTGAGCAGTGAACTTTGTCCAGACATTATGTGCAGCATAGTTGCCATGGGTTTTTTTACTTTCTGCTACTAGAGGCTCTGTGTATGCAAAGCCTCATTTCCTACATACACAGACTAATCTCTGATGACAAATGATTTATAGTGTCCACAAAGGAGTGTCTCTAATTAGTGACCAGAGACAGTATCCTATATGTCCCGGAAGAGACTTACTGTGTAAAACTTTCCCCTGAAATGATGACATCACTCTTTAGTTAAAATGCATCTCTTTGGCAGGTGCTTTTGTTTTGTGACAAAGAGCTGGTAATGTGGTAAATGGCAGTATGTTTTTACAGGGACACATAAGTCATTGGAATATGTATGCACTGCAAATTATTTCTGCAACAGGCCATGTGTGGGGGTTAGGTGGGGTGTTCAGGCACAACCTCCACACTACTTACCCTGAGTGGGAGAAAGATGAGGCTTTCTACTCCTGCAAAGATTTAAAAGCATCAGAAACCCTACACAGGGTCTCTATGAGTCAGAACAGACTCAATGGCACTTAACAACAAATTTACACTGAAATGTTGGCCATCTTTTAAATTTGTTCTCTTTGTGTGACCTTTTCCTGAAATCAATGATTGTGGATTAAAAATACCTCCTGTCTATTATCCTAAATATCATCATAGAAGAGCTATTTTTATACATGTTTTCTGCTAGACAGAAATATCCTCTTAGCTCAAATTTCTCAGACCTGCATTTCTAGAATCTAGTACAGTGTTCAGCAGTTTCAACACTTATTTGAAAAGAGAAGGAGAGAAGAAAGAAGGAAGGAAGGGAGGGCAGAGGGAAGGGAGGAAAAAAGGAGAGAAAGGAAAGAAAGGAGAGGAAGAAGAGAAAGGAGAGGAAGGAAGGAATGTATCTTATTTTGTCAATAAGAATAACTATTGTTACCTCCCTGCTCCTGAACACTGATCCTCCCCTTTCAGAAGTCTCTGCAGCTGTGGACATTAGGCCTGGACTCCTGGTGTGATGCTGTAGGTTCAGCACTGGACTGATCCTACAGCATCACAAGGTTGGCAGTTCAAACCCACCAGCTGCT
>NW_006408768.1:1132176-1133203 GCF_000296735.1 Chrysochloris asiatica | reverse complement strand
AAAAGAGGAAGATCCTCAACGAGATGGATAGGCCAGGTGGCATCATTGATGGCGTCAAGTGTGGCAGCAGTAGTGAGGTTGGCCCAGGATCAGACATTGTTTCATTCTGCTGTGCATGGGGTCACTATGAGTCGGTTCCGACTTGATGGAACCTGACAACAACAGCCAAGGTACAATCATACCATATAAAATCCCACCATCCAGGAAAACGCCAATACCAGATACTATACACTAAATAGCCAACATCTGCTACAGTTATTTGAGTTGAGTAATAAGAAAGCTGAAAAGAGAAGTCCATCTCCTGATCCTATCTACCTGGAGGCAATCAGAAAGGATAATAATACATCAACATACATTCATCTAATTATTGAAAACACACCTAATTATTGAAGATTCCCAAGAAACAACTGATCATATTGGCACATATCCAGAAACAAGATAGAGTAACTGAGACAAATGATCGGGCAGTAGACCTAGACTTCACATTGAAAAGAGGGAAGGCTTTGGAACTGAGAAGGAATTCAGGAGAATGATACTGAGATGAATCCAAATGCTCTACAGAGGGGTTGAGAAAAATAAGGCAGAATTCAGGAAAAGTGTTTAAGAGTCCCCAGTCATCTATTTTGGTTTCTATTGTTTGTATGTTTTCAGTTTTGCTTGATAGTGTATTTATGCCCATGTATCAGAACCCCCAAATTTATCCCTATTTTGTCACTGATAATCTTTATAGTTCTAAATTTTACATTTAGATCTTTAATCCACATTGAGTTTGCTTTTATATATGGTGTGAGAGATGACTTTCGTCTCATTTTTCTGAAAATGGATTTCCAAGTTTTGTAGCACCATTTAATGTGTGTTGGTTCTTTGTCAAAGATCAGTTGACTGTATGTGGATGGATTTACTTCTGAGTTCTCAGTTCTGTTCCATTGATCTAGTTTCTTTCATTGTATCACCACTAGGCTGTTTTGACCACTGTGGCTGTGTAGTAGATTTTGAGATCAGGAACTTCTTTCTTTCTTTCTTTCTT
>NW_006408768.1:1129526-1132026 GCF_000296735.1 Chrysochloris asiatica | reverse complement strand
CTTCTTCTTCTTCTTCAAGTAATGCTTAATGTATTGTCAATTTCTGAAATCTTAGTGCTAATCTTCTGGATTTCTATTTGTAACTTCTATACTGTCACCGATATTTTATCTTTTTTGTTTGAATGTTCATATAGTGTTTTTCTGAATTGTTCTTTGTTTTCCTCAACTTTTCTGTCAATCATTTGAAGTTACAGAAATATCATTCTCTTATATACTTTTCTAGGTGGCTTTAATGTCTTTTTTCCCTCAAAAACATTTTTGGCTTTGCCTCTTGTTCACTTATTTGAGTCATTCTATCTTGTTTCTTCGGAGTCCTGGTGTGGCACTGTGGGCTAATGTGTCAGACTGTGAAGTCATTTCAACTGCAAAGTCAGTGGTTCAAGCTCACCAGCTGCTCCTTGGAAACCCTATACAGGGTCGCTATGGGTCGGAATCGACTCAACGGCACTTAACAACAACAACATCTTGTTTCTTCAGGTGAATGCAAATTGTCTGTTGCCTCCAACATATCGTGGTGTCATTGTATTTGTATTAATTAATTATTGTATGTTTGTGTGTTCTTCAGCATTCACCAACTGCCTCCTGGTGGGTGTGGTTAGAGAATTGAAGTATGTGCACTGGACTCTATTTGTGTTCATGCCATTCATTCTGTTTAAGATGGGTTTGGCTGATGTTGGCTGTTCTCATTGATCATGTATATATCAGCTCATATTGGCTCATATCCAGTCGGTGGATCCACAGAGGGTACAGTAGTGACTGAACTGATGAGCAATGAAAGGAAAAAACCAGGAAAGGTGCCAGAGGAGAAAACTCTGGAGGCTTCTGCCAGCCAAGGTGTTCACATGGTGGGTGGGCAAAGGATGAAACAGTGATTTTTCAGCCCTAGATGGGGTTCCTATAGGCCTATATACTGTTTGTTCTGGGCATCCAACCCAGAAGTAGTTTGTGCAGGTCCCAGAGCTATCGGGATCAGGGTATTTCTCTACCAGTGGGCAGCAAGGATGAGAGTTCCAACTTGTCCAGAGCTGACTAGAACCAGCCCTGCATATAGATGGATTTTTAAAGGAGCATTCATAAGTGATATTGCTTCTTTTATGAATTAATGTGTGATTTTAGCTGAAAGGTGACCTCTAAGAGTGTTTTATAATTCAAAGTTTAAAGGATATCTGATGTTGTCGGGAATTCCTCTAGTCTCTACTAGTTTAGTAAAGCTGGCCTTTTTTAAGAATCTGAGGATTGTTCTACATTTTTCTCCCATTCCATGTGGAAGCATCTTTTGTCCTTGATCAGAATGATCAGAGGTAGTTGCCAGGCACTTGTATTTTACTGTTTACATGATGCTATAATTTATAGTGGAGTCCTGGTGTGGCACTGTAGAATAAGCATTGGACCATATGGTCAGTTTGAACCAGATTGGTAGTTCATACATACCAGCCACTCCTCAGAAACCCTATATAGGGTTACTATTAATTGGAATTGACTCAATGGAACTTAACAACAACAACAATAATTTGTATTTGGAATCCTAAGACAGTCCAAGATCTAAGTGCTTGGCTGCTAACCCAAAAGATAGAGGCTCAAGTCCACCCAGATGTCCTTAAATGAAAGACCAGTTGATCTACTTCCCCAAAACCAGCCACTGAAAACCGGGATTGAATTCAAGGTTGACACATTCAGGGCCACTTTGAGTCAGTATCAACCTAATTGCAAGTATTTATAATTTGTAGTTAATCCTTTGTTGTTGTTGTTAAGTGCCGTGGAGTCGGTTCCGACCCATAGTTTAGCATGTTACAATTTCAGAATTCACTTCCACACATTTTAACAATTACAAACAGAGTGTAAATTTATTTTACAGAAATTATCGGACAATTATCACATTATTCCACTGATACTATACTCAGCATCTAACCTTAGAAAATTTTACATAGAAATAAAACATTATTTCTAACAATTAAAAAAAGAAGAACTTACTAACTCCTCACTCTCTTGAGTGCCTTCAACACCAGAAACTTATTTCAAATATCTTGTAATTTTCTGATAACACACTTTATTATCATTCCTTAAGGCTGAATTTACTATCCTCTTTATAAAAGACTCTTAGACTATTAGGAAAGGAACTTTGAGATAGCAGACTGAGAAGAAAGGCTGTACAGACCCTCCTTAGAAAAAAAGTAAAATTGGAATAAACACTTTTAGAGGATGGTCCTGGAACTTTGAACTTTAGATAAAGTGGTAAGTAAGTGGATGCAGTGCTTACTGGGAGTGAGATATGGAACAGGAGCAAGAAAGGAGGTGATTTCTGATTTGGGTTGGTCAATGTATCCAGCTACAACCATTTTGAATAGAGGTGAGCAGACAGAGGGACAATAGAGTGCCCCCAGTTCAGAAACCTGCCAGGAATTTGTGGAGACAAAGATGTGAATCTTTTTTTTTTTCCTTCTTATCTTTTGCTCTTTCTATTCATTTCTTCTTATATCACCTGAAAGGACACAGAAACTGC
>NW_006408768.1:1126900-1128296 GCF_000296735.1 Chrysochloris asiatica | reverse complement strand
AACAACAACAACAACAAGATTAAGCTCTGATTTCTCAGTAGAAACCATGCAGACAAGGAAGGAAATGGGGTGATATATACAAAACTCTAAAAGAGAAAACTGCCAACCAAGAATCATATAGCCAGCAAATTTGTCAATCAAATATGATGGTGAAATCAAAACATGTCAGGATAACAATTAAGGGATTTTATGAAAGGAAACCAGTGCTTCAACACACACTAAAGGGAGTTCTTTGGACTGAGAACCAATAAGAGCAGACAACAACCAGAGATTGACACACATGGCAACACTACCTGAAACACAATCCAAAGATGGAAACGTTCAGTGAAGAACAAAACTACAAGAATGAAATTAGGGTATTTGTGAGATCAGTCTATGATAAGAACAACTACAAAGTGAGAGGAGAAAGTATAGTAACAGAGATCCAGTTGGTGACGAGGTCAGATAGATTTCAGGATAAAACAGACTGTTTTAAAATAGGAAGAAATTAATAAAGTAAAGGGTAATTTCAGTGAACTTAGCACATATCCATATCAAATCAAGAAAAGGAAAATCCAAGATTTTGGAAATATTAAAACTTTGAAGAAATTGACAGGACAAAGCACAAAAAATGAACTCAGAACAGGTAAGCATGCAAAACAAAGAAACTAGCAGCACCGATAAAAATGAACAAACATCATAATGGCAATAATAAATCCATTGTTGTTGTTGTTGTTGTTGTTGTGTGCCATGGAGTCAGTTCCGACTCATAGCGACTCTGTACAGGGTTTCCGAGGTTGTAAATCTTTATAGGAGCAGAAATCCTCGTCTTTCTCCCGCAGAGCAACAGGTAGTTTCAAACTGCTGACCCTGAGGTTAGCACCCGATTCATAACCCCTACACTACCAGAGCTATTATACTGAATGTCAATATATTAAATGCACCAGTCAAGAGACAGAGAGTAGCATAATGGATAAGAAAACAGGATCATTCAATATGCAGTGTACAAGATACACACCTAACACACTAAGACAAAAATAGATTCAAAATTAAAGGATGAAAAAAATATACCAAGCTAATTGAAATAAAAAACAAGCAGGAATGGCAATATTAATCTCTGATACAATAAACTTTAAGGCAAAACGAGCATAAAAGACAAAGAAGGACATTATCTCATGATTAAAGGGTCAATTGAACAATGAAAGAGCCACAAAATATATAAATCAATGCTAATAAACTTGAAGAAAGAAATAGAAAACTCTACAATAATAGTGGGAGATTTAAATACACCACTTTGGAGAAAGGACAGGACAACCAGAAAGAAGCTCAACAAAGACATAGAGGAATTAAACAACACAATCACCAACTTTATCTCATAGATTTGTACAAAGCATTGAACCCAACAACAGCACAATAC
>NW_006408768.1:1124126-1124966 GCF_000296735.1 Chrysochloris asiatica | reverse complement strand
ATCCACATACAGCCAACTGATCTTTGACAAAGGGCCAAAGTACATTGAGTGGGGAAGACATAAACTCTTCAACAGATGGTGCTGGCAGAACTGGAAATCGATATACAAAGGATTGAAAAAAGACCTTTACCTCACAGCATGGATTAAAGACCTAATGTGAATCCCAGAATTATGAAGGCCATCAATGAAAAAAGTAGGGACCAATTTAAGAGCTCTAATCCAGGGCACACACAGACTACCGAACATTGTGGAAATTACACAAACAAAAGAAGACAAAATAGATGATTTGTTGTTGTTGTTGTTAAGTGCCATCGAGTTGATTCTGACCTATAGCCACCCCCGTATAGGTTTTCCAAGGAGCAGCTGGTGAGCTTGAACCACCGTCCTTGCAGTTCAAACGACTTTGCTGTCTGATGCATTAGACCACAGTGCCACACCAGGACTCCCATTAACCATTAGAGAGATGCAACAATGAGATATCATTGCACACCAGCATTAACAGCAAAGTTCAGAAATGCAGATGATAATAAATGCTGGTGAGGGTGTGGCAAAACTGGGACCCTCCTACACTGCTGGGTGGGATTGCAAATGGTCCATACACTCTAGAAAACAGTTTGGCACTTCCTCAGAAGGTTGGAAATAGAAATACCATATGATATAGCAATTCCTCCAGTTTTTATATACCCACAAGAAATATGAGCCATAATACAAGATATATGCACACCAATGTTCATAGCAGCACTATTCACAACAGTAAAAAGATGGAGACAGCCTAAGTGCTCATCAATGGAAGAATGGATAAATAAACTTTGGTACACACACACAATGGAATATTATGCT
>NW_006408768.1:1117265-1122651 GCF_000296735.1 Chrysochloris asiatica | reverse complement strand
TTAGCTCACAACTTCATTGCTGTTTTTCCCCCACTTCCCCTTATTGGCAGACCAATGTGGCTACCAGCATTTTTCCTGCTTGTCTTTCCTTCAAGAAGTATCTTCTGTTGTTCTAGCAGCTCCAGGCTGGTCTGCTTGTCTTTTCAAGTGGAAATTTCCCACCTCAGAAGATTCTGGATGGGATTCAGGATTCCACCTAAGGTTTTATGCAATGCAAAGATTCAACAGGAAGTCTCTTTCACTGGGCAAGTTCTAGCCCCATTTTAGAAATTCTAATCAGTTATAGGCTGAAGACAGCCTTACAAGCTTTCTATGGTGATGTTCCTGGCTATTCCTTTCTCTCCCCCTCAAGTGTCTATTTTACAATCGTAGGCAAGGGAAATCAAGATTCAAAAGGCAGTCAAGCATCTTAACATTATTTTACCTCTTTTACCCATTCAAACCATGCCTCAATCCCTGTATCCCAGAGACAAGGAGATAGTTTTTACAGTTTTATCTTGTGTGTATCCTGCCTGCCTAACAAGGAGATAGATTTCATCTCTTGTCCACATCCTGTTCCTCTGTTGTCTGTATTTGGAAGTTTATTTTACGGTTTTATTGTTTTTTTCTCAATGCCACTTTTCTGCTGCCCCACTAATTTTCCTCAGTTTTCTGCCTGTTCCCTTATCCTCACACTATTTTTTTTCAAATTAATGAAACAATCCACATGTCTATGTTTAAATTATCTTCAACTGTACACAATCTCCACACACCATGGTTTCCAGAACTCTGGGGTAGACTGTGGTTAATCTGAATTTTCCACCCCTCAGAATCTTGTAAGCAGGCATGATTTATATAACAAGACCAGTAACTTAGCAGGTACAGTGAGAGACACAGAACCAGCCAGGTGCTAATAAACAGCCTGGAGAAAAACAAAGGACACATTTTCTGCCCTCCTCAGAAATGTCTTTATAGGAAAGAAACATTATCATGGTCCATTAGACAGAGCAAGATCAAGGCTAGTGATAGGCCTGGTGAGTGTGGATGTAGCTACCATAATGACTGCAGTGACTGAAATACTTATACCATCCAGTGGGCCCTGTCCACCTTCTCTACCCCATGTCTAAGTCAGATGTCGCCCAAGATCTCACTAGGTTATGCTGTCCTAGTTAGTAGATCACCCAGTTTCTGCGTTTCACTTTGTTTCTCATTATTCAGAAATTATTTCTGCACATAAGCATGTGTGAGAGGCTAGAAGTACAGGAGATAAAATTATGATTTTCCAAAAGATGCATTGACTTAATTCAATTCTCATTTGCTTTCCAACTGCCTGTTCACATGTTTATGACTATAAATTAGGTCAGTTGGTTTTTAAAGCTTTCCCATCACCAGGCATTTCTTTTGAGGTGTCCCTTGGTGGTGCATTAACATTTGCCTCACCCAGTTACCTTGAATGGATCTTTACCTGTGTCAGCTCTAAGAATACTATTGATTCCTGACTCTGAGTATTTTAGAGTCCAGGACCTGATTTACATATCTTGTAAATTTCTGATAACATACTTACATTTGCATAAGGCTGATTTTAGCACCCTTTTAATAAAAGACTATTAAAACTTATTTCATAGACATGCCAAACGATGATTTCTCTTTCTTACATATTAAAAAAAAAACACCTCACATGTTTATGCTTACACATTTCTCAAGTGGTCTTTGAGAAGAAAATACATAGGCTAGTTCCCAAAATCTGTTGTTGCCAGATCAGACTCATGACAATCACTGTGCATCAGAGAACTGTGCTCCAGAGGCTTTTCAGACCTAAATCACAAAGTCTTTCTTCTGAGGCAACTCTGGGTAGACTCAAACCTTCAACCTTTCAGTCATTTGTTATTGTTTTGTTGTTATTAGGTGCCGTCAAGTCAGTACCAACTCATAGTAATCCTATGCACAACAAAACAAGGCACTAGCTGGTCCTGCATCATCCTCACAATTGTTACTACACTTCAGATCTTTCAGCTGCCACAATGCCAATCCATCTCATTGGGTGTCTTCCTTTTTTATCACTGACTCTCCACTTTCCCAAGCATGGTGTGACTGGTCCCTCCTAATAATATGTCCAAAGTATGAGAGATAACATCTGGCCATCCTGGCTTCTAAACAGCATTCTGGCTGTACTTCTTCCAACACATATTTTTTTATTCTTTTGGCAGTCTGTGGTCCTTTTAATATTCTCCACCAACAACATAACTCAAGTGCATCAATTCTTCTATGGTCTTCACTAGTGGCTTTTGGTCACTAGCCAAGCGTATTAACCTAGAGACTCCATAATCAAACCTAGATACGCTAATCTCTAGGATTGAAATTTCTGGCAAATAGTGGATTTGAGAGCAGTTGGAACTGCCTGGTACTATGCAAATCATGCAAGTAGATAAACTCTATATGTTTTGGGACAGTTCTAGAGCCTACACACAAAAAACTCAATGAACTTAAATACAAAGCATTTCTTTTTCATTATTGCCGATTTCTACAGCAAGAAGACCTATCCAAGGAATCATTTGGTATTTCTTAGAATCTGCTTTAGGACATAGCTCTGCAAAATGGATTGCAGCTATTTTATCCACTTTTGCTAATACTTTAAGATGTATTTGTCCACTTTACATTCTCTTCAGATGCTAGTATGACCCTAACAGGCTACGGAATTCCAGGTATCCCAAAGCTCAACAGTCTCCAACTGTCCTAGCCCATACCTGCTCACCAGTAGTCAGAAAGTACTGGTGATAATAGGGAGAAAGACTATTATCTAGAACTGGACTTAAGGGCCTGGAACTGCCATTTCTTTCAAGTACCTGGCCTGGGGTACTTTCTTTCAAGTATCTGGTCAGGAGGGAACAGTCACTGGAGAAGGATGTCATGCTGGGTAAGATGGAGGGTCAGAGAAAAAGAGGAAGACCCCCAACGAGATGGATCAGCCAGATGGCATCATTGATGGCGTCAAGTGTGGCAGCAGTAGTGATGTTGGCCCAGGATTGGACATTGTTTCATTCTGCTGTGCATGGGTTCGCTATGAGTCGGTTCTGACTCGATGGTACCTGACAACAACAACAACAACCTGGCCTGGAAGTTGAAGACTTGCAAATCAATTTCAAGCTGTGGAAGAAATATTTCACATTATAAGGCATTATTTTTCAAATGGTAGCCCCACAGATGAGCTTCTGGTACTCTGGAAACAATGATGAATAAATAAACTGACTGAAGACATGGGTTATTACTTAATTCTATTTCTCATATTTGAGTTCTTTTTCATTTTATGAAGAGGTTTTTCTGGTAGCCAAGAAAATAACCCCCAAGGTATTTACATCTTATTCCTTAAAACTTTTATATGATACCTTATATGGCAAGAAGGATCAGTTAATAATCAAGAAAGAGATGGGAGGTTATCCAGCAGAGTCTAGGTAAACCTAATGCAATTGCAAGGATTCCTAGAAGAATGAGGCAGTAGATCAGAAGGAAAGTAACATGGTAATGGAAGCAGAAAAAGATTGAACTGTTTCCAATCCCCCCATGAAAAAATAGGTGTTATGAAAAATCTTAACACCTATATCTATGGTTATATTACCATTTGGGATTACCAACCTGCGATATGCAGATGATACAACTTTGCTTGATAAAAGTGATGAGGACCTAAAATACTTGTTGATGAAGACCAAAGACCACAGCCTTTGGTATATGTTGTATCTCAATGTAAAGGAAACAAAAATCCTCACCAATAAGTAACATCACAATAAATGAAGAAAATATTGAAGTTGTCAAGGACTTCATTCTTCTTGGATCAACTGTCAACACTCAAGGAAGCCTCAATCAAGAAATGAAATGATTTGCAATAGGCAAATCTGTTGCACAAGACCTCTATAAAGTGTTCAAATGCAAAGATGTCAGTTTGAGGACTAAGATGCACCCGACACAAGCCATGGTATTTTCAATACTTCAATATGCATGTGAATAAGGAATAAGGAAGAGTGAATGATAAGGATAGTGAATAAGGAATAGTGTAGAACAATTGATGCATTTGAGTCACAGTGTTGGAAAAGAATATTGAAAGTACCAAGGCATCCTAAGAAAAAAGATGGTGGTCTGGGCAGAAAGGCTGTGTGGGCTCTTTGCAGCAAGGATACGGAGAACCAGACAAGACAGATACAGAAGACAGTCTTGGCACTCTGTGCTCCAGATGAACAGGTAGAAAAGTGGATTGAGTGCTGGGAGACAAAGTTGAACAGACACAATGATAAACAAGGTGACTGATGAGCACCTTGTGCTAACAGGACCTATCACAGTCATCTTGAAAGTTCATAAATGGCTTTAGAGACAAGAAAGCAAATTCGTGTCACAGAAACTTACCTGAGGCTCACAGAGACATAGGTGTGATTTCTTTTTCATTTTATTTCTGATCAGTGTGCAACCCCAGGGAATCTCCCACTTTCCAGGTGGTCAGACCCACTTAGAGCTTGTAAGTCCCTGGGAGGAGTTGTATGCAATAACCCCACTACAGGTTCTGATCGAAATCTTCAAAGTCAACACTAACCAGCCCTGAACTGTCTCTCACTAGAAGAAAGGGCAGAATGAATGTGTGGAGTAGAGGCGGGGAAATGGAAGGAAAGGAGGGAGGTAATCTGTGTAGACTTTCCAGAATGTGGCAAATTTGAACTTTCCCAAGTGGCTGTGAAGGCAAGAAGTTAGTACATGGCACTACAGAATTACTCTTAATTTCCCACTGTTGTTTCCTGGTTATTTTTATTTTCCAAGTTTTATTGTGTTTATATTGTTTGTTTGATTTCCCCTAGGGTTTTCTGATTTTTGTATTTAGTTTTATTTCTTTGTCTTCCTTCTCTTATCTGGGAGTGTTTTCTTTTCTTGAATCACATGCTACAAGACAGCAGCTGTGTCCATACAGCCAAGCTACAGTCTATGTTGTTGTTGTTGCTGTTGTTAAGTGTCATCAAGTCGGTACCGAGCCATACGACCTTATGCACAGCAGAATGAAACACTGCCCAATCTGGGCCAAACTCACTACTATTGCCATGCTTGAGTCCATCAATGCTGCCATTTGGCCAATCCATCTTGTTGAGGGTCTTCCTCTTTTTCTCTAACCCCCCACCTTACCAAACATGATATCCTTCTTGAGTGACTGGTCCCTCCTGACAATATGTCCAAAGTATGAGAGACAAAGTTTGGTCATCTTAGCCTCCAAGGAGAACTCTGGATGCATTTCTTCCAAAAGGAATCTATTGGTTCTTTTGGCAGCCCATGGCACTTTCAATATTCTCCTCCAACACCATAACTCAAAAACATCAATTCTTCTATGGTTTTCCTTATTCACTGTCCAGCTTTCACATGCATATGAGGTGATTGAAAA
>NW_006408768.1:1114301-1117165 GCF_000296735.1 Chrysochloris asiatica | reverse complement strand
AACTTTTCATGCATAAGGCTTCTTGCTGTTCCATTCCTTGGCAGGATGGCATCCGCCAGACAATCAAACAAAATAAATACAGCATTGGAGACAATACAAAACCTCCAAACAGAAATCCATATGATCAACGATATCAGAAATGGACAATACACTGGAAGGGCAAAGGAGTGTAAATCAATCAGTAGAAGCCAGAATTGGTGAGCTTAATGATAGATCTCTCAATATTGCTAAGAAAGAAAGACAATCATTTAAAAATGAGAAAAATCTGAAGAAAGCCTTCATGTGGGGCAACACGAAGAGGAAAAACCTACAGGTGATTGGAATTCAAGAACAGGAAGAGACAAAGAAAACCTAAAACAAGATAATTGAAGAGCTGCTGGAAGAAAATCTCCCAAACATCATGAAAAACAAGAAGATAAGTATTCAAGGGGCTGAATGAACCCCAGGTAGGATAAACCCCAAAAGAAAAATCATCAAGATATTTTAATCAAACTCTTCAAAATCAAAGACAAGGAAAGAATCCATAAAGTAACTAGAGAAAAATGAAATGTTATCTAAAAAGGAAAGCCAATAAGCTCTGGTAGCATAGTGATTACAAATTGGGCTGCTAACCTCAAGGTCAGCAGTTCAAAACTACCAGCTGTTCCATGGGAGAAAGATGAGACTTTCTGTTCCTGTAAAGATTTACAGCCTCAGAAACCCTGTACAAAGTAGCTATGAGTCAGAACTGACTCCAAGGCACACAACTACCACCAATAAGATTAATCTCTGATTTCTCAGAAGAAACTATGCAGGAAAGGAAACAATGAGGAGACATACATAAAACACTGAAAGATAAAACTGCCAACCAAAAATCGTATACCAAGCAAAGCTACCCAACAAGTGTGATGGTGAAATTAGAACAAAAATTAAAGGATTTTGTAAAACCTAACATAACGAGCCAAAATATACTAAGGGTAGTTCTTTGAACTCAAAACAAACAAGAGTAGACTTTTACCAAAGAGTGACATACATGGGAACACCACCCAGAATTCAGTCTAGATATGGAAGTTTCCAGAGTAGAACAAAGCCACATAGGGAAATCTGGTATGTCAGTCTATGATCAGGACAACTACAAAGCTAAGGGAGAGAAAAGTATAGTTACAAAGTTCCAATTGGTGAGAAAGTCAGGTAGATTTCAGGATAAAATGCTTTAAAATGTTTTAAAATGAGGAAACAATTAATAATACAGGGTAACCTCAAAGAAATTTAATACACCTTCACCTCAAATCAAGAAAAGGAAAATACAGGAAGATTTTGAAAACATTAAACTTGGAGAAATTGACAAGAGAAAGTACACACACAATAAAATGAACCCAGCACAGGAAAAAATGTAGAACAAAGAAACCAGCAACACCACAAAGAAACAAACAATAAAATGACTGCAATCAATTCATACTTATCAATAATTATACTGAATGCCAAATGAGTAAATGCATCAGTCAAGAGACAGAGAGTAACAGAATGGATAAGAAAACAGGAACCTTCAATATGCTGTCTACAAGACACAAACCTTACACATAAAGACAAAAGTAGATAAAAATTAAAGAATGAAAAATATATATCAAGCTAAATGCAATAAAAATAAGCAGAATAGGTAATATTAATCTCTGATAAAATAAACAAGCATAAGAGACAAAGAAGGCAAAAACAAACAAAAGAGACAAAGAAGAACATTACCTTATGGTTTAAGGGTCAGTTGAACAAGAAGACATAACCATAATAAATATCTATGTTCCCAACAAAACAACCTCAAAATACATAAATCAAACTCTAATAGAATTAAAGAAAGAAATAGACAACTCTACAATAATAGTCTGAGACCCATGTCTTACACCATATACAAAAACAAACTCAACAAGGATTAAAGACCTAAATGTAAAACTTAGAACTATAAAGATCATCAGTGAAAAAACAGGGACAACCCTGTGGGCTCTAATACATGGCATACATACACTATCAAACTTTGTTAAAAACAAAACACAAAAAACAAAAAACCCACATATGCAATAGAAGACAAAATAGATAACTGAGACATACTTAAAATTAGACACTTATGTGCATCAAAATATTTCACCAAAAGAGTAAAAAATGATCCCACAGACTGGGAAACATTTTTTTGAAACATGTTAGACAAGGGACTAATCTAAAAAAATTATAGAAAACTACAACACTTCTACAAAAACAAAAGACAAGCAACCCAATTTAAAAATAGGTACAGGACATGAACAGACATTTCACCAAGGAAGACATTTAAGCAGCCAACAAACACATAAAGAAATATTCACGATCATTAGCCATTTTGTTGTTGTTGTTAAGTGCTGTTGAGTTGATTACAACCCATAGTGACTCTGTGTAGGGTTTCTGAGGAGCAGCTGGTGAGCTTGAACTGCCGACTTTTCAGTTCAAATGGCTTTGCAGTCTGGCACATTGACCCACAGTGCCACCCCAGGACTCCCATTTTTATTATTATGTGCTGTGGAGTCAGTTCCAACTCATAGCGACCTTGTACAGTGTTTCCAAGGCTGTAAATCTTTACAGGAGCAGAAAGCCTCATCTTTTTCCCCGCGGAACAGCTGGTAGTTTCAAACTGCTGACCTCTAGGTTTGCAGCCCGATTCATAACCACTATGCTACCAGAGCTCCTTGTTGTTAAGTGCCATCGAGTCAATTATGGCCCATAGTGACCCTGGATAGGGTTTCCAAGGAGCAGCTGGTGAGCTTGAACCACTGACCTTGCAGTTCAAACAACTTTGCAGTCTGACACATTAGCCCACAGTGCCATACCAGGACTCCCAGAGTTCCTTAGGGAGATGCAAATCAAAA
>NW_006408768.1:1112641-1113976 GCF_000296735.1 Chrysochloris asiatica | reverse complement strand
TTGATTTTCTGATTCCAGATCTTTGCACATTTTGTTGTAATATTTGGCTTTATCTTCTTGAGCTGATCTTTGAAATTTTCTGTTCAGCTCTTGGACCACCTCATTTCTTCCATTTGCTTTAGCATCTCTGTGCTGGAGAGCAAGTTTCAGTGCCTCTTCTGACATCCATTTTGACCTTTTCTGCTTTCTTATCTTCTTAATGACTTTTTGCTTACTTCATGTATGATGTTCTTGATGTCATCCCACAACTCTTCTGGTCTTCTGTCTTTAATGTTTAATGTATCAAATCTGTTCTTCAGATGATCTCTAAATTCAGGTGGGATATATTCAAGGTCATATTTTGGCTCTTGTGGACTTGTTTCCATTTTCTTCATCTTCAGTTTGTATGTGCATATGAGTAATTGATGGTCTGTTCCACAGTCTGCCTCTGGCCTTGTTTTCACTGATGATATGGAGCTTTTCCATCGTCTCTTTCCGCAGAAGTAGTCAATTTGATTTCTATGTATTCCATTTGGTGAGGTCCTTGTGTATTCCATCTGGTATGGTCTCTTATGCTCTCTAAAGAAGGTATTTGAAATTAACAAATCATTGGTTTTGTAGAATTCTATCATGCATTCTCCAGCATCATTTCTATCACCATGGCCATGTTTTCCAACTACTGATCTTTCCTCTTTGCTCCCCACCTTTGCATTCCAATCACCAGTAATGATCAATACATCTTGATTGCATGTTTGATCAATTTCAGATGGAAGAAGTTGATAGCATTCTTCTGTTTCATCCTCACTGGCTTTAGTGGTTGGTGCGTGAATTTGAATACTAGTGGTATTAATTGGGCTTCCCTGTAGGCACATGCATATTATCCTATCACAAACAGCATTGTACCTCATGACTGATCTGGATATGATCTTTTTGACAATGAATGTAACACCATTCCTCTTCAATTTGTCTTTCCAGGCATAGTAAATCATGTGGTTGTCAGATTCAAAATGGCCAATAACAGTCTATTTCAGTTCACTAATGCCTAAGATGTTGATGTTTATGCATTCCATTTCATTTTTGACAACTTCCAATTTTCCCAGTTTCATACTTCATACATTCCATGTTCCAATTTTCAGTGGATGTTTATAGCTGTTTCTCTTCGTTTTGAGTTGTGCCCCATCAGTGAATGAAGGTCCCATGGGCTTTTCTCTCACGGGCTTTACTCCATTTGCATCATCACGGTCAACTCTACTTTGAGGGGGCAGCTCTTCCCAAGTCGCATTTTGAGTGCTTTCCAACCTGAGGGGCTCATTTTCTGGCACTATATCTGACAGTGTTCCTCTGCTATTCATAAGA
>NW_006408768.1:1100037-1112541 GCF_000296735.1 Chrysochloris asiatica | reverse complement strand
TGGATAAAAGAGAGAAAAAAATGCTAAAGGGTTTGACTGATTTGAGGATATTGGCTTCCCTTGCCTACTATTGTAAATAGACATTTAAGTATGATAGAAATGAATCTTGGGAATTATGATTACAGAAAACTTATAGGCCCATCTTCAACCTAAAACTGACTGGATTTGCTAAAAGGGGAGTTCAAATTTTCCCAAGGAAATAGGCTTCTTGTTAAGACTTTGTAGTGCATGAGGCCTTTGGTGGAATCCTGAGACTGACCTAGAACCTTTTGAGTCAGGGCATTCCCATGTGAATGGACATGCAGACCAACCCAGAATTGCTGGGAGAACAGAAGCTTCTTACTGAAAGAAAGACCTACATAAAAAAAGCAGACTTTTGCCTGTTAGAATTTCAAGCAAGCTGTTTGCTTTGAAAGCATCAAAGTAAACCCCGTCTAGGACTGAAACTAAAAGGGAACCCATGAGCAGTCTCGTATGCTTGTTGGTGACTACCTAGGTCTACTTGTGAATGGAAGTGGGAGAAATGCAGCAATGAAGACATGGGCTAAGTTTAATCATGTTCCATTTACACCTGTTGAACTTGAGATGAGAGAGAGAAGAGGAAGGACTGGATGGTCTGAAGTCTAGGGAGATGTGTGAACTCCTGAGCCCATGGACACTGGCCTAGGCCCTGGGTCTAGGACTGAGAGTGAAGCAGATAGCTAGTCTGAAGTTCAGAGAGGTATATGTGAAATTCCAAACTTGCAACTAGAACCCATTTGACCTAGTTTGTATGGCTAGGGCTAAGCTGACCAGAACCTAACCAGAGGAAGACAAAGATGTTTGATATTGTGAGCAAGTGCAAATTGCTACAATTTGGTGCACTAGACTTTTGCTTACGGATGCAGTTGCCCAGAATTCCAGCCAGAATAGAAGGTTTTTCATATCAAGGAACAAGCTGGTTTCCTCAGTGTGCTGGGTTGATAGGGATGGACAATTTAGACATTGGCTATCAAAATGAGGGATTAATAAAGGCATGAAGTGACTAGTTTACAAGTTTTTATGTGTACATCAAATATTTTTGCTTGGTTCATTTGTGAAACATAACATATAAATGAGGAGCCACAGGGAGGACATGGGATAACTGTTGTTGTAAGGAGGGAATTGTAATCACTGAGATGAAGCAAAGTGTATCATTTGTTCAATGTAAAGCTGATGATCTTGTCTGTAAATCTTCACTCAATTCACAATAAAAAGTCAAAAAAAAATTTTTTTAAGTCCCTTATCCTTGTCATAAGGAGCTCTGGTAGCATAGTGGTTACGAATCAGGCTGCGAACCTTAAGGTCAGCGGTTCTAAACTACCAGCCGCTCCGTGGGAGAAAGATGAGGCTTTCTACTCCCATAAAGATTTACACCCTCGGAAACCCTGTACAGAGTTGCTATGGTTCGGAACCGACTCGACAGCACTTAACAACAACAACAATCCTTGTCATATCATGAGCAAACTCAACTAGTCTCAAGGCACAGACTTTGATTGGCATCTAGAGTCCAGTTCCATCTGGGCATTCAGCTGGGGTAGCAGTTTCTGAGCATCATTTGTTGTCACTACCCTTATCATCTTGATCCCAACTGCAGCTCCTCAGCAGGAACTGTCCTCCTGGACCTGCTGTGCCTCATCCCAGGATATCAAGAACCACAAGCCTAAGAGGCACCAGGGGTTTTGGGCAGGAGAGAGTAGTCTTGGGAGGGGAAGCAGAATCACTGAGATTAAACTGCCCTCCATCAGGTCTAGCTCATAGAATCATTTAATATATAATCTAGGTTTGAACTTTTTCTGCAGTTCTTTCAGCTTGAGAAATTCTGAGCACGTTCTTACCTTTTGGTTTTCAAACTCCAGGTCTTTGCACACTTCATTATAAAACTTTCCTTTTTTTTCCTCAAGCTGCCCTTTGAAATTCTCTATTTAGCTCTTTTCATCAGTTTTTCAAGATGCATTAGCTTTTCTACAACCTGGAGCAAGTTTCAGAGTCTCTTTTGACATCTATTTTGGTTCTTTCTTTCTTTATTGTCTTTTTAATAACCTTTTGCTTTCTTCTTGTATGATGTTCTTAATGTCAGACCACAACTCCAATGTCTTCAGTCATTAGAGCAGCAGCGACTTCAGACATTGTACATCAAATCTGGCTATATCCAAGTATATAAATTCTAAATTCAAATATCACAGCAGAAAACCCATCATCTTAGACCAAAAGAGACACAGAAAGAATGAAAGGAAAGAACACTCCCTGCCTCTTAGAATTTTACAGGCAGGAAAACAGGCCAAAGGGGCTACATCTGTTGTCCTCCAAGAATAGAAAAGAACCATCTCTGGAGCAGCTTGTATTCAGAGGAACTGTTGGAAGGAGCATGGTAAGAAGAGTTATGCTGACTTTAAAGCATGGAGTCATGGCCTCCTAGTTTAAGAGTCAGATCTTCACCAACTTGCCTCTAGAGATGAGGTGTGCCAGAGGGTTAGGGCTGCTGCCCAAATTGAGGGGTAGAGCTGTCATGACCAAGGAGCAGATGAATAGAGGTCTCCACTTAAATGGACTAAGAAACTGGGGTCATCCAGAGCCAAGGGAGCTTTGTTGCCATTCCAGTGAGTCTGGAAGGCAGAACTGAAGCACATGGCCCAGAGACCTCTACCCAGAATGCAGAATAAATGACCAATATCCAAAGTCTTGAGGCCAGCACCATTGAATCAGAAAACAGAGGAAATTTTTCAAACCTTGAAAATTAATGTAAATTGTTCTGATAGGTTTGGGACTTGCATGGTGCCCAATATCACTTCTTTACTTCCAATTTCTTGCACTTGTAATTAAATTGTCTACCTTGCACCTGTTCTACCACTGTACTTTGAAAATACATAACTTGTATTCTAGATTTCACAGGTGAAGAGGAATTTTGTCCCTGGATAGAATATGGCTAATATCTCATTCACATTTGATTTAGATGATTCTGAGTATTAGATTTTGGATTTGTAGTTGATTACAGACATTTGGGATTGTACAATAGAGTTCCAGTATGGCACTGTATCCCAATGTTGATAAGCGCTGGATCCCAATGTCAATTTGAACCACAAGGCTGGCAGTTCAAACACACCAACTGCTCCTCAGAAATCCTATACAAGGTTGCTATGAGTTGGAATCAATTCGATGGCACTTAACAAAAACAACAATAGAGTGACTGTGTTTTACATATGTGAAGGACATGAATTTGAGGAAGGGGCCTTGACTTGTCTGTCAGTTTGTCACATTGTGGTGGCTTACATGTTGCTGTGATGCTGGAAGCTATGCCACCAGTATTTTGAATGCCAGTTGGGTCACTCATGGTGGACAAGTTTCAGCTGAGCTTCTAGACTAACACAGACTTGGAAGAGAGACAGACTAATTCCGGATTACCAGCCACTGAAAACCTTATGAATAGCAGTAAAACACAGCCAGATAGCACCAGAATATTGAGTATTGAAATATGATGAATAGTCCCAGAATATTGTCAGATATAGTGGCAGAAGATAAGTCCCTAATATTGGAAAGCGCTCAAAATATAACTGGGGAAGAGCTGCTTGTGATGACACTAATGGAGTGCAACTTTCATGACTTTTATTTGCTAATGGGGCACAACTCATAATGAGATATATGGAAGATACAAAGTATTAATCTAGGAAAACCGGAAGTTGTCAAAAATTAAACAGAATGCATAAACATTGATATCCTAGGTGTTAATGAGCTGAAATGGAGTGTCAATTTGAATCTGACAATTGCATGGTTTGCTACAATGAGGATGACAATTAAAGAGGATGGTGTCATGTTCATCATCAAAAAAAAAAAATTTCAATATCTATCTTGAAGTATAATGCTGTCTGTGATAAGATAATATCTATATGCCTACAACTATTATTCAAATTTATGTACCAACAACTAAAGCCAGTAACAATGAAATTGAAGAATTCTACCAACATCTTCAGCCTGAAATTGATCAAACATACAATCAAGGTGTATTGATAATTATTAGTGATTGGAATGCAAATACTGGAAACAAAAAAGGATCAGTAGTTGGAAAATATGGCCTTGGAGACAGAAATGAAGCTGGAAATCACATAATAGAATTTTGCAATACCAATGATTTCTTCATTCAAATACATTTTTAAAACAACAGAAAAACATGTGGATGTCACTAGATGAAATACACAGAAATCAAATTGACTACATTTGTGGAAAGACAGGTGGGAAAACTCCATATCATCTGCCAAAACAAGACAAGGGCAGTATGTAAAACAGACCATAAATTGCTCATATGAAAGTTCGGACTGAAGCTGAAGAAAAAAAAAATTCTACTAGAGTCAAAATACACCTTAAACATATCCCACCTGAATATAGAGATAATCTCAAGAACAGATTTGATGCATTAGACAGGCTAAAAAGAAAGGCCTGATGTTCCACTTCTGAATATCAGTCACTAATCCACTGTAACGATCACTAATCCACTGTAACACTGATCCAGTTCCCAACCAATCATAGAGATGGTATAGGACCAGGCAGCATTTCATTGTGTTGTAGCAAGGGTCACTTGATGGCAGCTACTCATAATAACATACTATGACCCAAAACCAGACAGAGTCGATTCCAACTCAGAGTGACTCAAATAAGACAAGAAGAACTGCTCATAGGGTTTCCAAGGCTATTGGGAGTTCTGGTGTGGTGCCACAGGATAAGCACTAGAACACAAGGTTGATTTCAACCACAAGGTTGGTGGTTCAAACTCATCAACCTCTCATTGCAAACCCTTTACAGGGTCACTACAAATCAGAACTGACTTGATGGTACTTAACAACAACAACAATCCTTAAGGGAGGAGATTGTCACATCTTTCTTCCACAGAGCAGCTGTAGAGTTCCATAAACCTATCTTTTAGTTACCATTGTTGTTGTTGTTGTTGATAAGTGCCATCGAGTTGGTACCAACTCATAGTGACCCTATGCCCAACAGAACAAAACACTGCCCGGTCCTGTGCCAACCTCACAATCGTTGCTACGCTTGAGCCCATTGCTGCTGCCACTGTGCCAATCCATGTCATTGCAGTTTTCCTCTTTTTCTCGGACCCTCCACTTCACCAAACATGATGAATCCTTTTCCAGGAGCTGGCCCCTCCTGATAAATAAGTCCAAAGAATGAGAGATGAAATCTGGTCATTATTAGGTTTTGTCTTCTGTAGTTGAAAAAAATTGGGCAACAATTATGTGCAAGGCATATCTGACTTCTAAATAGCAGTCTCCACAAAACAACAAGTTCTGAATTTGGTTAATGGAAGAGCAAATGTACTCTTATCTTTGAAAACACTAAGTAGTTTCAAGTCCATCCCCTTAACAGAATACATTCTGAAGGTAGATTTTCTGTAAGAAAGAAAAATTTGAATGACTATGCATTTTATTACTCAGTCTCAGGAGATATTATAAAGAAATTACAAAAGAATCAGGGTCCCAAACTCTACTTTCAAGATAGATTGAGAAGCGTCTTAAGGTTCTTTAAAATAGGGACCTAGCATCTAAAAATGAAATTAAAAGGCCTATTTGTTGGCTGTGACACTCCAAGACCCACCTCATGATAACCCTATAAGGATGCAAAGACAGACCTGAACAGCAATTTCCTCATTAGTTTGTGAGTACTGAGTGTTGAGTCAGCCAAGTGTGAATACTGCAAAAAGAAAAACCACTGAAAGGCATTGTGTTGAGCAGTATGCCCAGTTGACTTCCCTCAGAGGATAGCTTGGCTAGGCCACCATGGCTGATGTCCCTTTCCTTGGATGAGACAGGGCAGCTCTGGTGATAGAACCTGGAGGTCTTAGTAGCTCCTGGCCAGTATACCATAGCTATCTCCACAAGAGAGCCTCGGATTACTCTCAATGTGGGAGTAAGAAAATTAAAATTTTATCAGATACTAGAGCTGCCGTCTCTGTTTTGACCCAGATCCCGGTCTACTCTCCTGTCTTGACTGTGTAGTCATTGGGGTCAATAGTAAATCCAAGGATGCTCAGCCAGAGGAGGACACACCTACTGAAAGGCAGCTATCTATCTACCTGTGAGTCTGAGTAAGGCTTAGATAAGCAATACTTATCATGAAGGAAAACTTTTAGGCAGTCTCTTCCTTGCCTGTCTCTGCTATTCTGAGCCCACTCCCCTTATTGCATAAGCTTGAACCACTAATATTTGGTGAGTAACTAAGCACATCAGCCATCTGCACCATAGCAACCCTGTATAGGGTTTCCAAGGTTGTACATCTTTGCAGGTACAGGAAGCCTCATTTCCTCCTGCAGAGTGGCTTGGGGACTAGAATTACCAATCTGATGGTTCATAGTCCAATGTTTATTTTTATTGTTTTGCACAGTGGAAGTATAAATTTACAACAAATTCCTAGCAGGATAATTGCTAGATCAGCAAGAATTAAAAGATTTTTTAAAAGCTGAATAATTTGAGCTCTGGCAATTCTAAGCCAATATTCCTTTGTGGTTACAATTAGATGGAACTGAGTAGCAGATACTACCTTAAAATATATATATATACTATTCTTGTGTGAATATACCACATCTAGTTTTTTCATTCATAGTTGATGGACATTTGGGTTGTTTCCAATTTTTGGCTATTATAAATAATGTTGTTATAAGCATTTGTGTACCTGTGTTTTTGTGAGCATATGTTTTTAACTCTATTTTGTATATGGCTAAGAGTTGAATTGCTGGGTCACAAAGTAACTCTGAATAACAGTTTGAAGTACTGCCAAATTGTTTTCCAAAACAGCTGAACCATTTGACATTTTATGGAGCACAGTGATTCTGTATGATAAGCATTGGACAGCAAATCACAAGGTCCATGGTTCGAGCCTAATAGCTGATCTTCAGGAGATGGATGAGGCTTTCTGCTCCCATAAAGATTTACATCCTCTGAAACTGTATGAGTTAGAACTGATTTGACAGCACTTAAAAACTAAATCTGTTTGCTGCAGTCCCCACTACTCCCTATTACTAACCTGGTTCACTTCCATCATTATGAATCTAGCATCAGTAGTGCCTACTGTAATAAGCAAGCCACCCTATGCCAAGAACATGAAAAAACCCTTAATTCTTGTTCTTGGCATAAGGTAGCTTGCTTATTGTAGTTGTCACCACATTATATTGGGATATGACTGAACATCTCTCTACTTTAGATTGAGGGTTCTTCAAGAGCAAGTGTCTGTGTGTCTTTGGGGGTCCTGCACATGGTTAGACATCTGTTCCATGAATGAGCAATGATCTCTGGGCTTGAAAGCAGTATATCACTGCAAATATTTGCAGTCTGACACACCTTCATCTAAATGTTGGCCCTGCCGTTTACATAACCTTTTTGAGGCTATTTCTACCAAACTTATGTGGTTATTGGGAGAGTTTAAAGGGACAATTTCAATCCAGTGCTTAATGTCACATCTGGCAGTTATTAGGGCATGCACAATGCACATGATTGATTTAAACTAGTTTGTCTTCAACTCATAAATACTTTAAAACCTGAAAATAAATGCATATATGGAGAAGTTCTACTCTTAGCCAAATTCTTTTTTAACTCAGTCTTCACCAAGCAAAGTCTTCCTGTACAGTTCTAGGTGGAACATGGCTATAGCACTGAGAGTTCATAGGTACAGAGAGAAACCAGGTGGAAGGATACTAGATATGAAAAAAATTTCTAAAAATGATGCCATAAAAACCAAAGTTCTCCACACTTAGGAATTCTCCTTTTTCTTATGTTTTAGGATTCCCCTTATCTTTTACTTACATTTCAGTATCACATTTATGAAGAGCAAAGTGTTTCCTTCTCCCAAGCCAGTTGCTATCAGTTAAACTAAAGTTAAGAGGGAGGTGGGGTTCAAGTTTTCTACATTTTAAACTATGGCACTGATTACAATTTCAAAGCCTGTATTAGGTCTGACATAGATTTAGCTAACTCAAAAGTGTTATAGAAATGAATACTGAAAGTTAACCTTGCCCTTAGGAGGAAGTGGTACAGTTCTTGTGTTCCATGTACAACACCCAGGTCCAATTCCTAGCCGGTGTCAGTGAAGGCTTGCATGTTGCTATCATATTGGTGATCCTTCCAAAATCAGTCAGTGAAAACCCTCCGGATCACAACAGTCTGAAACATGGGGGATCGCATAAGTTGAGGCCAGCCCAACAGCAACAAACAACAACAATCTGAGAAATTAGTCAGGAGACATGAAGGAAAATCATCTCTAGGAAGCTCTTAAGTCAGATTCTTTCAATTGAACAAGGTTCAGAACTGGTTGTTTTCAGAAGATATTAAACTTGACCCCTGATCTCATCAGCCCTGTGCTGTGAACAGCTCTCTCAGACTACAAAACATGACAGGAATTGTCATTCCCCTTGTCAGTCAGAAGAGCCATCTGCTCCGGAGTTAAAGCCATTTTCTATTAAATTCACCAGCATACTAATTAAAGAATGACTAGAGGATGGTGAAGCTGCCAGATGCTATGAAGATATATCACTGTCTTTTTATATGGTTAGGCAAACGTTTAATTAAACCTGCAGCTGCTGTGTCTGCTCTCCCCACCAACACAGCCAAATCACATTTACCTGAGAAAATCATTTTGTATTAGTGTCTTTCAAGGGGTAAAACAACTTAAGACAGACTTGGTTGAAATATATAATGCTTTGTACATGATTTAATTATATGTATCAGTAATTACATCAGAGCAACTCAATCTTGACTTTCCTTAGGGTTCTGATTGTGTCTCCTGATAACTAGTCAAGGTTCTTCTCAATTGCCTTTGCATTTATAGAGTAGAATTACAGAGGACCTCAGATACTTAGATGATCAGCCTGTTTTTACTACAGTTTACTTGAGTATATGAGTTTTTAATGATTTTAGTGGCGGTGGCTATGTGCCATGGAGTCAGTTCCAACTCATAGCGACCCTGTACAGGGCTTCCGAGGCTGTAAATCTTTACGGGAACAGAAAGCCTCATCTTTCTCCCATGGAACAGCTGGTAGTTTCAAACTGCTGACCGTGAGGTTATCAGCCCAATTCGTAACCACTACGCTACCAGAGTTCCTTAAGGCCTGTTTTTGAAAAAAGAGAGAATTCAGAGGAAATAGAAATTAAATGTTGTCTTGAAACTATAATCAGCCTTCATTTTGGGTGTATACTGACCAATATCTTCAAGAAAATGTAGAGCCATTTTCTTTTTAGTAGATTTTGCTTGAATTTCGGATTTATTCCTCTCTCTTTTAATTGATCTACAGAGATTTTAGACAGAAAATATGCTGCATATCACAAAGTTCAAAACCACATCATAACTGTTCATGGATGCTAACAATCAAAAGTTGAAGGTTTGAATTCATTCAGAGGTGCCTGGGAAGAAAGGCCTGGTTAACTACTTCCTAAAACACCATCACTGAAAACTGTATGGAGTATATAGTTCTACGTTGACATATATGGGGTCATCATGAATTGGAGTTGATTCAACAGCAACTGGAACCAGTACTTTGGGTTAAAATGCAGACAATTGTCTTAGTTTAGGATAGTGGGTGGATATAATCTTTATTGATAGGTGTTTAAATTACTGTATTATGGATCAAATGAAGTGCAAAGCAAAAAAAAAAAAAGAAGAAGTAATACTTAAAAGTCCTAGATGTGCAGAGATGAGCATCAGCTGCCCCTTCTTGGCTGATTGCTAGGGTGCTTTAACAGCCAAGTGGGTCAGATGGCTTGCCTGAAAGAAGTGGTGATGGGGTGTGACAGTAAACATTCATATAACAGAATTATCATTTGCCTGGGTTGGGCTGCAAATTAACCTAAAGAGTTTTGCATAGCTATGCTGGGAAAATGGAAAAGCAGCTCAATGTGTGGCCTTCTGATATTTTCCCCGACCGCCTAATCAAAAGCCATAGACTGGAACATTACCTGAATATGGAGGTAAGACTAAGACTCCTTCTGTCCTAGGATCCTCTTGTTACATACTAGGGAATCTCTCACCAGTTATAGGTACACAGTGTTTGTTCTGCTCAGCTAACCGCATGTGTTATATGGCACTGGATACTCCCATTCCTATAATTGTTCCTTGCAGAGAGGAAAAAAAATCCTTCCACTGAAGCATGGAAGAGGGGTGGGTGCTGCCAACCACCTGTCCTGTGTCAGCAGCAAGGTAAGAAGACCCATGACCACTACTGAAGCTCACCTCTCATCTCTGTGTGAGTAAAGCACTATTCCATTCGATGCCTGTGTATAAGCCTTATCCATCTTGGAGACCTCGAATCTTGAGTTATTGGCTCTCTTTTCCCAGAATGCTTGGTATCCTAGCAAGTATTTGTGCATGCAACTAATTCATGAGCTTCCTTTAGAGTTACCATCACAAAGACCGTCTCTCCCCTAAGTTCCTAGAAATGTCGGGGCAAATGCCCCAGTGACCATTTTGACTCTGGGACTTTTCCTCATGAGGAAGCATCAGCACCATGATGTGCTGACTCTGGGCAGCACATTGTACTTTGTGTGTTTCTTTCTGCTGAAGAGAAATTTGCTTGAAGAAACCCTATAGTATTTTCAGTTCAATACAGCAAAAAGGTTATCACTCTGTTATTGGCACAGTTTGTTGTATCACCAACTAACCTTGGAATAACTATGAGAAGGTTTCAGTAGAGCTTCCAGAACGGGATGGAATAGGAAGAAAGGCTTAGCAGTATACTTCTGAAAATCAGCCAGTGAAAACTCTATGGTTTCGTCTACAACTGATCATGGAGATGATGCATTTTGTCCCATAGTGCATGGGTCACCATGAGTTGGAGTATGACAACAATAACTGCCACCAAAAGAGCAAAAACAAGAGGTGAGGATGCCCAGACAGCAGAAGAAGAGGAGAACAGGAGAATGAAGCAGTGAGAGCTGGAGGGGGTGCCCTATTTTATAAGCCTGCATCTCAGGTATGAGTTTTAATTCATTTCATTATAATAATGTCAGCTTGCACAATTCTGAAGCCTGTAATGAGCCTTTCTCTTTTTTGACTTTTAGTTGTTATTTGTTTTTTTGTTGCTTGTTTGTATTGAAGAACACTCACTTTCACTTAACTACACCACAGCTCTGACATCTTGGGACTTAACCACTTTCATACTGGCATAAGGTGAGACACCAGAATTGAAGTGGGTCAGTTCAGAAACTTGATGGGAAAGGGCCAGACCACTTCCTCCCCGACCTCTTTCAAGCTGCTCCTCAGAGTGTCCTCTTTTTTTACTATGAAATTGACTCTTCAAGCTCTTAAAAGAATAACATAACATTAAAAAAAAAAAGAAAAAGAAAAAGAAAAACATAATCCATAAGGAGGTTATAGTTTGACTCAGGTCTTTCTGGTTTCAAATTTGTAATCCACTGCACACTCTGCTTGGGCAACAGTTCAAGTTAACAAGTGTTGTGAACGCAGCTGGCTGGTTTACTATGCCACAGACACATGGACATGTGCTGGTCTCGAAAGTATGAAGCCAAGAACTCTAAATATAAATGGACATGATATCTGGTGTTCCTCCATAAAGATCAAACTGATCCCGGTGAATTTTCTCTGAAGAACATAAAAAAATGGAGCAAATAAATGTTCTTACAGGAATTCACTATTCTTGCAAAAAGACACAAAATAAACAGATTCAGTTTCTTGCTAATCTAATTCACTGTGAAAATTAAGTATCTAGGGCAACAAATATGAAGAACTATTCATTATCTTGTGAGTCAAGTAAAGAGGAAAAGACTTAAAATACCAAAGTTAATAGCCAATTACAGAAAGTAATAGAAAATGTTAACAATATTTTACTCAATCTATAAAGTTGGCACTTTGACATTTCTTCTTAGGAAGAAATGGGCTTGGGTTGCTTTTCCAGGGGTGGGTTATTAAATTTCGTTTTCTTGAGATGACTGGTTGTGGCTAAGGATGTACTTTGTAACTTCTGCTATGACAAGCTGATTGATCTTGGCCTTATTAGTATATTCTGCTAAGTAGCAATAATTTGTAAGGCAAATGTTATGTGTATTTTCAAGGATGCTCCTGTACCTTTCCAAGAGTATCCAGAAGCAGTTCATTTAGAAGAGTTAACAAAAAAGTCATACATATAGATGCTTTCCTAATTCATGTGTACCCTTATTAATTGGGCAGTTATTTTTAAAACACTGTTATGGGTATGCAAAAGATGCAAAAATGATTAGGACACACATTCCCTGTTCTTGAGTAGCTCATATCCTGCTGAGGAAGGAAGACATGGAAACCAATTATTGTAGTCACATCTCATAATTAATATAATAAATGTTTGTCAGCAGCATTATGACAATGTCTTATGAAAATTCAGGAGGTGAAATTTGTTGAGCACCAAATATGAGGATGAGTCAAAAATTATTTGCACTCTAGTTATATTAAATAACTACGGTCACTATTGTTGTTGTTGTCAGGTGCCATCGAGTCGGAACCGACTCA
>NW_006408768.1:1088281-1098477 GCF_000296735.1 Chrysochloris asiatica | reverse complement strand
AACTGGTGACAACATTGAGTGTGCACATCAAATGATTCTATCAAATACATGAGTAACAGTGGATTATGTGGCAAGTCATTTGCTAATCAGTCATGACTCTGCATATGAGATAACCCACAAGAAACTTGGGTTTTGAAAGTTTATACAAGATGGGTACCGAAACAACTCATGGAAGAGCAAAACCAGAAGCGTTTGGACATCTGCGAAACAAAATTTGGACCAATACTAGAAGAAAGGTAAAAGTTTCTTTTAAAAAAATTCATTACTGGTGATGAGACATGGATTCATCAGTATGAGCCCAAGAATAAAAGGCAGAGTATGGAATAAAACATCCTCAATTGCTGACCAAGAAAAAGCTCAAAAGTCAACCATCAGCTGGAAAATTGATACTAACAGTTTTCTGGAATTCTCAAGGGGCCAGTATTGGAACACTTTCAGGAAAAAGACTCAATAATCAATAGTGCTGGTTACAATACCGAAGGGTGTTGTAATCTTGAATCACAATGAATGTCCTCACACCTCTGTCCACACTGTGGACACTCTAAAATTTTCATTTTGAGGTTAAAACATCCTCCCTATAATCCTGATCTTGCTCCATTGGACTTTCACCTGTTTGGTTCCCTGAAAGCAGTCCTTCGAGGACAAAGATTCACCTCTGATGAAGAAGTGAAGAGAGCAGTGCATTCATGGCTTGCAACTCAATTAGGGAATATTAAGTTTATGGACAGATGGACAAAGTGTACTGTAAACCAAAGAGATTATGTCAAAAATAATGTATTTTTCTTTTCTAAAAGTTGATTTAAATCAGAACGTGGGTAAGTTTTTAGTCACCCTTTGTGTATGTGTGTGTGTGTATATACATATATTTATATGTCTATATATGTATATACATACACACACATACATATATACACATACACAAACACATACACATATTTACACACACATATATAGAGAGAGAAGGAGCTCTGGTAGCATAGTGGTTATGAATCAGGCTGCTAACCTCAGGGTCAGCAGTTTGAAACTACCAGCTGTTCCACAGGAGAAAAATGAGGCTTTCTGCTCCCATAAAGATTTACAGCCTCGGAAACTCTGTATGGGGTCACTATGAGTCGGAACTGACTCCACGGCACATTATAATAACAACAACAACATATATATAGAGAGAGAACCCTGGTGTGGCACTGTGGGATAATGCACTAGACCACAAGGCTGGCAGTTCATACCCATTCATTGCTCCTTGGAAACCCTATACAAGGTCACTATGAGTCAGAACTGACTTGACGGCACTTAACAACAACAACATATGTATATATGTATCAGAGCTCTGGTTGCATAGCGAGTTATGAGTTTGACTTCTGACTGCAAGGTCAGCAGTACATAATTACCAGTGTTCCGCTGAAGAATGATGAGGCTTTCTGCTCACGTAAAAATTTACATCCTCGGAAACCCTATACAGGGTTGCTATGAGTTGGTACAACTTTTACAAACTTCACAACAAAATATGTATGCCATAGAATCTGTAAATCTTTGTGGGAACAGAAAGCCTCATCTTTCTCCTGATGTACATGTTTGCATGTGTTTGTCAAACCACTGCCATTGAGTTGATTCCAGTTCATAATGACCCTATACAGGATTTCTGAAACTGTAAATCTTTATTGGAGCAGACAGCCTCATCTTTCCTCCTTGGAGCAGCTGGTGGATTTGAACTTCTAGCAGCCCAATGCCTAACCCAAGCACCACATTGGTTTTGCTCCCCTAGAGAACACTAGCTAAGACAATGTATCAGTGTGAGGTGTTTACTGTTGGTGTTGTTAAGTGCCATCAAGTCAGTTCCAAAATAGCAACCCTGTATGAAGTTTCCAAGGAGCAGCTGGTGGGTTTGAACAGCCAACCTTGTGGCTTGAAGTCAATGCTGATCCTACAGCACCATACCAGGTGAGATGTACTGGACACAAAATCAGAGTAAGGGGGATAAACAGTGAAGGATGTGATTGCAATTAACATTTTTTTTTTTTTTTTTTTGGTGAATTGCACATAATAAAACACATACCCTCTCCACCATCATTGCATGCACAGTTAAAAGACAAGATTGACATACTTCACATGTGTCACCATTCTTACTATCACTGCACATATTGTTTCCCCACCACTCACTTAGACTCTCTCCCCATTAAGTTCTCATCTGTGCTTTACAATTAATGTTATCAATTTGTTCTCATAAAGATAATTCTTATAAAATGCACAGTGCTTAAGGTTTTCTTAATTAATTGAGCTAATCTATGGTTGTTGTACAGTATAAAGGTAACTTCACAGGATAGTTTCTGTTCAAAGCTTGAAGATTATTTTCAAGTAATAAATTTAGGAACTCCTCCAGTTTCAGTGTATCCATAAGTCTGATTGTCTTAAGAATTTAAAGTTATATTCCACATTTTTCCTCCTTTTTATCAAGATTTATTGATTGAGTCCTTGATCAAAACATCTAGTAATAGTAACCAGGCATCATCCATTTCTTCTGGTCTCATAGCCAGGAAGTGGACCTGCAGTCCATTTCCTCCTCTAATTCCTGGGTTTCATCTTCCTCTATTTCTCCAGGGAAATAGAAATCAATTGACTCTTCCATGGCTGTTCACAAGAAACTATAACCCTAAACTCTTGAACCAAGAAAACTAATCCCATGAGATAATTGTGTATACATAGCATCAACAGAAGTTTCTTTTCATTCTGAGTTTTGCCACATCAGTAAACTTTAACTTCATTTGTGTCATTTAAGGTCAACCCTACTTTAAGGCTCAGCACTGAACTGTGAACTACAAAGTCAGTAGTTCAAACCCACAAGCTGCTCCTCAGAAACCCTACCCAGAGTTGCTGTGAGTCAGAACTGACTCAACAACACTTAACAACAACAGCAACAATTACTTTAATAGGCAGCTCATCCTTAGTCACACTTTGAATGCCTTCCATATTAGCACTCTATCAGACAATGTTCCACTGCTATCTGTCAGGTTAATGATCTTCAGAAGTAGATGGCCAAACTCTTCCTCCTAATATCTCTTAGTCTAAAAGCTCTATTGAAACCTGTCTCTATAAGTGACCCTGCTGATATTAGAAAGGCTGATGGCATAGTTTCCAGCATCACAGCAACATTAGTCACCACCGTGTGACAAACTGACAAAATCCATCAGTAATTGAAACATGGAATATACAAAAAGTATGAATTGAGGAAAATTAGAAGTTGTAAAAACTGAAATAAAACACTTGAAAATTGATATCCTAGGTATTAGCGAACTGAAATGGACTGCTATTGGCCATTTTGAATTAGACAATTATATGATATACTATGCATTTGAATTATGGTGTTGGCAAAGACTATTGGAAGTATTATGGACTACCAGAAGAACAAATAAATCTGTCTTCAAAAAAGTACAGCCAGAATGCTTTTTAGAAACAAGGACATCAAGACTTCGTTTCTCATACTTTGGACAAGTTTTCAGGAGGTACCAGTCCCTAGAGAAGGACATCATGCTTAATAAAGTGGAGAACCAGTGAAAATGAGAATGACACTCAGCAAGATGGGTTGATAGTGTCAGCAACAATGGGCTCAAACATAACAATTGTGAGGATGTCACAGGACTGGCCAGTGTTGGATTCTTTTGTGCAGTTATGCATAGGGTTGCTATGAGTCAGAACCAACTCTATGGCACCTAACTAATTAACTAACTAGGCTGGGAATGAGAATTTGAAGAGGAACAGTGTCACATTCATTGTCAAAAAGAACATTTTGAAATTTATCCTGAGCACTAGCTGTCAGTGATAGGATAATATCCATACACCTACAAGGAAGACCTTAGGAGTATAGTGACTCAGTAGGACTGGGAGGGGAAGGTGGAGCACAGGGTAGGGAATAGACACAGGATAGTTTGGGTGCTAGGAAGGGGGGCAATACACAAAAAGGGGGAGGGGAATGGAAGAACAAAGTGGATGGGAGAACAATTAGGCAGGTTTGCATGGACTAAATGGGATAGAGGTAAATAATGATGTATGCACAACCTTGGAGCAACATGACTCTGGGATACATATATTGAGACATGGTTGGAATGGGCAAAAGGTGGGGAAGTAATGTTAAGATGCTTGGGTGTCTTTTGAATCTTGGTTTCCACGGCATACAATTATAAAATAGACACTTGAAGGGGAGATAAAGGAATAGCCAGAAATGTCACCATAGAAAGCTTGTAAGTCCATCTTCTGCTTATAACTGATTGGAATACCTAAAATGGGGCTACAATATGCCCAGTGAAGGCAGCTTCCTGTGGAGTCTCTGCATTACCTAAGACCATAGGTGGAATCCTGAACAGCATCCAGAATCTTCTGAGGTGAGAAATTTTCACTTGAAGGGACAAGCAGACCAGCCTAGAGTGGCTAGAAGAACAGAAGATACTTCTTGAAAGAAAGACCAACAGGAAAAATACAAAACAATATAGGCAATCCGACTGATTACTACAAGAACAAGCAAGTTGCTTTCCCAGGAGTCATCAAGGCAAGTGGTCTGGTCCCCTCAGGACAAACCCCCTTCCAAAACTAAGACACAATGGGAATAGCTCTGATGGGTGACCACGTTGGTCACCAATAAGGGGAAGTGAGGGAAAAACAGCAATGAAGCTGTGAGCTAAGCCCTACAACGTTCAATAGACGCCTCTGAACATGGGTGGAGACCTGGTTGGCCAGCAGTGTGGCAAGACCTGAGGACTCTTGGGCCCAGAGCCAGTGAGATAGCCACAAAGGACTAGAGTGGAGAGTGAAGTGTCCAGCTGATAAGAAGAGAGGGCATATGCATAAGACCACCCACATTTGCAGATAATACCCACTTGGCCTGGCTTCAATGACTGGATGATCAGGGCGCTACTAGAAAAAGAAAGAAGAGGAACAACAGAGTAATCTGATACAATTTGATGAACTTGACCTACACCTATGGATGCAGTAGCTCAAAAGAGGGAACACATTTTTACAGTGAGGATCATTCCCACTGTAAAATAGACAGGGAAGGGCAGAGTAGACAGGGATGGGCAACTTGGACATTGACTACCCAAAATGGGGCGGGGAGGGATACAAAGGCAAGAAATGACTGGTTTACAAGATTTCAAGAGGGAATCAAGATTAAGAGGGCATGGAGGAAGGTAGAATCTCCACTGAGTAGCATCCAATCTGTCTGGGCAGGGCTAATGGAAGGAGATACGGATAGGTCTCTTGTGATACAATAGTGAATAATTGTTATCAGGACTGATTGTGAGGGTTGGAAATGTAAAGGTAGATGTTTTGCAGGAAGGAGGGGAGTGATTAACTTTGCAGTCTAGGAGTGGAGGTCCCTAGGACCATTAAGGTAGAAGAGTAGAGAGCGGGACCCTACGCAGAGAAGCAGTGACACCAGAGATGGAGGCAGAGACGACATGGAGAGATGGAGAAGCTAGGGACTTTAGACCCAAAGAAGGAGAGGGGCTGTGTACTGATGACCCGGGGGGCAGGCTTGCAGGGCATACTCTTTGGTTTGTTGATGATGCATGGAGGGGATTATAACCATGGCAATGAAATGATTTATGATAGGATGAATATAAAGCTATAATGTTCTCCCATGTAAACTATCACATAATTCACAATAAAACATTTTTAAAAAAGAAGGAAGAAATTGATAAAGGAAGCAAGTGTAAACTGCTATAATTTGATGAGCTTGGCCTCTACTTACAGATGTTGTTGTTGTTGTTATGTGCCATGGAGTCAGTTCTGACTCATAGCAACCCTGTACAGGGTTTCCAAGGCTGTAAATCTTTACAGGAGCAGAAAGCCTCATCTTTCTCTCATGGAGAAAGCTGGTAGTTTTGAACTGCTGACCTTGAGATTAGCAACCTGATTTGTAACCATTGTGCTGCCAGAGCTCCTTATACTTATAGATGTAGTAGCTCAAAATACCAACTGAGAGGGATGGATTCTTCATATCAAGGATCAAATCTATCCCCTCTATACACAGTGTTGATAGGAACAAGCAACTTAAACATTGTTGTTGTTGTTGTTGTTGTGTGCTGTCAAGTCGGTTCCGACCCATAGTGACCCTGTACAGGGTTTCCGAGGCTGTAAATCGTTACGGGAGCAGAACGCCTCATCTTTCTCCCGTGGAGCGGCTGGTAGTTTCGAACTGCTGGCCTTAAGGTTCACAGCTCGATTCGTAAAAAATGGAAAGGGGGTTTGCTATAAAGGCACAAAGTGGCTGGCATACACGTTTTCAAGAGGGAGTTTAGTTTCAGAGTGTGCAGGGGAAGGTAGAATTCTCAGTGAATAGTTTTCATTTTGTCTAGATGGGTCTGGTTAAAGGAGATGGAGATAATATTCTTATGATTCAATAGTGAGTATTTGTTATCATGATTAATTGTGATTGTCACAACTGTAAAAGTAGAAGTTTTGTTACATAAAGGGGGGAGTAGTTAATCTTACATTCTAGGAACAGAGGACTCTAGGACCATCAAGCTAAAAGAGCATAAGCTGAATGTGGAACCCTATCCAAAGAAGCAGTGACACCAGAGATGGAGGCAGAGATGATGACATAGAAATAGAGCAGCTGAGGACTCTAGACGCATGGAAAGAGAAAGGCTGTGTGCTGCTGGCCAGTAAGCAGGCTTGCAGAATGTACCCTTTGGTTGTTTAAATGATTTTTATATTCCTGAGTGTTTTTGTGTACATCAAAACACACACACAAAAAAACAAAACAAAAAAAACAGATGGAATAGAAGCAAATACTGTTGAATGGTAATGCATGGAGAGGATTGTAATCATTGCAATGAAAGAAAATACGATAGGATGAATGCTAAACTGATGTTCTCCCATGTAAATTATCACTCAATGTACAATAAAAGCTTTAAAAAAAACTATATGTGACATTCTACTTGCCATTTTGACCTTTTTTCTTTCAGTTGTATAACTTAGAAAATCAGTCACAATAGGCATGTTGTGTAAGCATTTTGAAGTTACAGTCTTATATGTAATGGGCAGGTAATGCTTCTTTGATGAGGTGACCCTGGAGAACAAATCTGGGGAAAAGAGGGAGTACAGACTTGGGGGAAAGCATTCCAGGAAATGTATGCATATGTGAAGGCTTGAGGCTATAGCTTGGTGGACTGGAAGAACACCAGGAGTGCAGTGTGCCAACAAGAGTCATTTATGAAAAGAATGACTAGAGATTGTTGGACCAGTAACATTTGTTACCACATCCAGGAGAGCTATCCCATCACATGTTTGTTGGGTGCCAAAAACACACAACAGAGACACAGGCATTACATGGAACAATGCTTTATTCAGATATATATATGAAATGCTATACTCACATAAAGAACAGAGAATTAAAGACGCCAGTCCCCCAGAGCAAGCAGGCTTCACTCTGCAGTGGATGCAGGCACCTGGTTTGCTCACACCCTGCTTGTGCTTCAGGAGAAGGACCTGTTCCTTCCTTGCTGAGATCCAATAGAGCAGTGGGGGGCCAACTGTCATATAATCCTCAACAGTTCCTGGAAATGTTGACATGGGCACAGGTTAGTAGGGGAGGGATGTGCTGAGAGGCCACCAGCTGCTATGTAGTGGGTTTGGGATCAAGGCACTGCAATAAAAGAAGTAAGCGACAATTTATCTCATTCTAGAAGCCAGACACTCTCCTATACTCACAGGGACTGACAAAAAGCTATGCTCAGACTGACCCTTCTGCAGAAATGAAGTCAGAAAGATTAACAGAGATCAATTCACAGAGGACCTTCTGAACTAGAATAAACACTTGAGCTTTAACTCTGTGCAAACTGAGAAAGCGCTGGAGGATTCTGATCAGAGAACTGTAGGATCTGATTCAGCACAGAAGTAAGCCCACACTGTCCCTTCCCACAGGTAAATTTTTCAGTGGTTCAGCTGGGTTTTCAATCTTGCTCAGGATGCAATTCTTCTTCCATGCCTTCATTCACACATAGAATGTCCACATTAGTGACCTTCTGCTTATCAGACTTATGGGATTGCTGCACAATGGATTGTTTTTAAGTGAACAGTTGGTGAAAGGGGGAAAAAATTTAGGCTTTAGTGCAGCTTTCTCTGAGTTGCTTCTAATATGGCCCCTAAGGGTTGCCTTTTCTTCTTCTCTCTTCCATTCATCTTCAATTTCTACAATCCTATTTCCCCTCCTGCCCCATCAGGCTCAGTCTCATCTTTAAGGGGATAAAAGAAAATTAATCCTCAAAGTCACCTTTTTCCTCTAGCACTTAGGTCAATTCTTTTTTGTATTTTCACTTCAGTTTTAGTGTTTGTCAGGGGAAGGCATAATATCACTCAGGCTAAGGATGAGATTGAAGAGGAAGAATGAAACCATCAGAAAAACCTTTATCTTCCAAATACAAACCTGTTTCATATTACACAAGGATCAGTTTAGCTGTGGAATGGTGAATATGCTATACACTGGGCATGGGTAGAAGCAGGGGAAGCAATTAGGGAGGGCATCATTGTGGCTTAGATCAAGGTAGTAGGAACAGGAGAGAAGTGAGACAAAATGACCAGATCCTGAATATATTTTGAAGGTTGAACTTCCCAATTGGGTGTATGAGAGAAAAGAGTTAAGGGTGACCTAAAAAGTTTTTTTCTGAGTACTTAGAAGATTGTTTGTTGTTGTTAAGTGGTGTTGAGTCCATTCCAACTCATAGTGACCTTGTATAGGGTTTCTGAGGGGTAGCTGGTAGGTTTGAACTGCTGACCTTGTGTTTCACAGTCCAGTGTTGATCCTACAGCACCACACAAGGAGATTAGACTTAGTATTTATTCGAATAAAGGCTGTGGACAGAACAGATGTGCAGGGAATGGTCAATGGGAGATTCAGAAGTTTCATAACTATGGAGGTTCATTTACTCTACAAGTTGGTTTTGTTGTTATTTAAAAAGATAGTAAATGTTTACGATGGAAGTGGAGTTGACAGAACTTGTGGACCAATTCAATATGTTGTTGTTAAGTACCGTGGAGTCGGTTCCAACTCATAGTGACCCTGCACAGGGTTTCTGAGGCTGTAAATCTTTATGGGATCAAAATAGCCTCATCTTTCTCCCGTGGAATGGTTGGTAGTTTCAAACTGCCAACCTTGAGGTTAGCAGCCTGATTCGTAACCACTATGCTACCAGAGCTCCTTAAATTAAATATAGGACATCAGAAAGAGGGAAGAGAGAGAACTAAGATGACTTGATGACTTTGATTACTGGGTCAATTGTGGAACCTCTCACAAAGACAGGGAGTACAGGAGGGAAATGAAATGTAGTGGGAAACTGTTGTTGTTGATAGTTACTGTTAAATTACCTCCACCTCTGGTAGCGTAGTGGTTACGAATTGGGCTGTGAATTGCAAGGTCAACAGTTCGAAACTACCAGCTGCTCTGCAGGAGAAAGATGAGGCTTTCTGCTCCCGTAAAGATTTACAGCCTTAGAAACCCTGTACAGGGTCACTATGGGTCGGAACAGACTCAATGGCACTTAACAACAACAACAATGGTGACTCCAGACACAACAGGATGGAATTCTGCCATAGTCCTGCACCATCCTCCTGATAGTTGCTAATCCATAGGGTGTTCATTGACTGGTTTGAGGGAGTAGAGTACTAGGTCTTTCTTCTTCGTCTGCCTTAGTCTGGAAGCGCTGCTGAAATCTGTTCGGCATCATAGCAAGCCTCCACTGATGACAGGTGAATGCTGCACATAAATAAGCTGCATTGACTGGAAATGGAAGGTGAGAATTTTACCACGGAACCACCAATGCCCACAGTGGGAAAACAAGCTCCATTTTGGACACATCACATATAAAGGGTCTATGAGATACCCAAGTAGAGATGCCATTAGGGTTTCTGGAGCTGAGGAAAAAGAAAAGTGCTATAGATTTGAGTATCATTCATTGGTGAGTAGATATTGAAGCCAGGTGTGAATGAGACAGAATGTCAAGATGGGATAGAACATGAAAAGAAGGGTAATAAGGACTGAACCTTGATGAGCAATCCTCAAGGAGGAGAACCATAGAACATTAGACATGACTTACTCCAAGCTGTCTTACTGAAGAAAAATATATCTTAGCTAGATAGAAGAGCCATTAGAGATTTAGAGATTGAGTTCAATTTTCATAATGACAACAATAAGGTGAAAAACTAGGTTT
>NW_006408768.1:1078393-1088143 GCF_000296735.1 Chrysochloris asiatica | reverse complement strand
AAATATGCAATTTTATTTTCCATAAACTAAACACACTCATCTAACTGGAATCCAGAGAAAGGACTATCGCATTGCAAATAGCTCAGAAACTGCCCCCTTTGCGTCTATCCATCTCCACCCCTCAGGTGACCTTTACTCTGACTTCTAGTAGCATGGATGATTTTTGTCACTTTATGTAATTTATACAAATGGAACCAGACCATATACATGTTTTTTTGTTTTGTTTTGTTTTGTTTTTGTCTTGGCTTCTTTGCTCAATTTTATATCTGAGAGAGTCATCCAAATTATTATGTGTAGACACAGATTGTACATTCATTGCTGGATGTCATTCAATTGAGTGATTATCCCACAAATGATGTATCAGTCTTACTGTTGATACATTTAGGTAGTTTTTAGTTTGGGGCTATTATAAATAGTGCTGCTATCAATATTCTAGACCATGCCTTTTGGTGAAAAAGAAAGGGAATTGTTAGATCGTAGTGTATGTTTAGCTTTAATTTTCCAAAATTAGTACTAGTTTTCACTCAAACCAGCAGTGTGTGGGAGTTGAAATTAGACTGAAATTTTGGGACTACATGGAAATTGTTTCAAAGGAATTTCTTCAATGAGAAGAAAGTGCTCAAATCCTGGTTATTATATACATTGCTCATTTCTGTTATATGAGTTAAAAGACTAGTGGAGTCCCTAGTAGCACAAAGTGTGAACTTACTCAGCTGTTCACTGAAAGGTTGGAGGTTTCAGTCCATCCAGAGGAACCTTGGAAGAAAGACTTGATGATCTAACTTCAGAAAAAATACCTTTAAAAATCCTATGGGGCACAGTTCTATTCTAACATACATGGAGTCTACTTGACGGCAACTAGTTAAAAGACTAGTGGTGGAAATAAGAATTATACGAGTGCTGCATATGTAATTTGTATTAAATCATTAGCAAACTATAACCCCACTCCTAGCTTACAATTTAAGGAGTCCTCGTGTGGTGCTGTGGGTTAATGGACCAGATTACAAAGTCGTTTGAACTGCAAGGTCGGTGGTTCAAGCTTACCATCTGCTCCTCGGAAACTCTATACAGGGTCACTATGGGTTGGAACCAACTTGACGGCAGTTAACAACAGCAAAAATCTTACAAGTTAAAGCTGACTTTCTCAAGTCCAAATCAAATGCTACTGCCTCCATAAAATGTTCCTTCTTTTCGAAGTTTTCCAACTTAGCAGTGATGCTGCTCATTTAAACTTTATTTTCACTTTAAGCTGCTCGTGTTTAACTTGGGCCTTGACCCACAGAGTGTGTCTTATTTCCTCTGATTGTTATTGGCTTGAGGGCAGTACACCTTCCTTTTTTTTCTTTTAACATTGTTTGTCCCACCTCTAGTTTTGCCCAAAGAAGGCAGCTTATATCCAATTGTTTATAAGTAAACATTTACACATTTATTGTGAGGAATTTCATTCATTTATTTCCAGAACAAGCACTTATCTGTATCTCCTTGCTTCAGAGGGAAAAATGATGAAAGACTTAAGATTTAAGTTTGGAATTCATCTTCTACTTGCCCCAGGGAACAGAATGTGGGACAGAGCATGGAGGAGAGGCAGAAAGTCAAGCAATTTTTGTTGTTCAAAGGAATGTAGTGCAATATGCTATCCTAGAGCTCTAGGGATTTAAATACCAGAGGGAGTGCTGGCAGCTTGGGTCACATATGCAACACTGTTTGGGAATGCTCTTCTGGTGTATGATTGCATTGTGCCTGGAACTGACAGCACCATCTGTTCCTTGCTTTATTGAACAAGGAAACTTAGCTTGCCCTCTCTAAATGAGCACCCATGCATGTATACACACACACATACACGCATGACCCCTACTTGTTCACCTAGCCTGCACAGAAAATACTTGATGGACTTTCCATTTCAGATTTTAATCCCAGCAGGAAATTCAGACTCAGAGGCACATATCAGAATATATTCAAAATGAGAGCCTCATCTTTCATAGAGAACTATGAGGTCCAAGTGGCTAGGAAGCCAGCAATCATCACATGCAAAGTCACTCGGATGGAAGATTAAGAATCATAATGGCAGATGGCATCAGTCAAAAAAAGTTCCGCTGAAAGAAGCATGCTGGAAGAGTTCCAGTGTGCTGGTCAAACACCAGTAATATAATAAAATAGCAATATAGGGTGATAGAACCTATCTTTAAAAGCGATGAAGTAAATCAGCTTTGTTAAGTATGTCTGCATTCCTGTCATTTGAAAATAGCAGTTATTTCCTCATATCATCATCATCATCTTCTTTATCAAATACAGAAAAATCCCAAACAATGGAGCTCAATGTTCTCCGACACAGCTGTGTTTGCGATCACGTTCTTTGAACAGAAAAGAAGTTGAGCAGTGTGATTAATGAACTGTAGGTGCAGAGAACATGTGTTCAGGATTTTCTGTGGTTGCCTCAGTGTTACATAATCTTATTCTTTTCAAATAAATATGATTGATCAAAGATAGAACAATTTTTACACATTGCAAGTCTTTTTATAAAAAGAAATTCACAAATTAGGAAAAATCCTTTGTCCAGAATTGTTAGCTTCTGTGGAGTTGGCCCCAATTTGTGGAGAACCTATGCATGCACAGTGGGACAAACTGCTATCCAGTTCCATGCCATCCCCACAATTGGTTGTAGATAGGGCTATTGTGATGTAGAGTTTTAATTGGCTGGATTTGGAAGTACTTCTCTAGGTCTTTCTTCTTAGCTCTGCCAACATCTAATCAGCATCATTGTTGTTGTTAAGTGCCCTTGAGTCAGTTCCAACCTATAGCAACCCTCTATAAGGTTTCAGAGAAATGGCTGGTGAGCTTGAACCACTGACCTTGCAGTTCAAACAACTTTGCAGTCCAGTGCATTAACCCACAACACCACACCAGGACTGCAATCAGCATCATAACAGCATGCAAATCTCCAGTGACAGAAAGATGGTGGCTGTGCTTGAGGCACTTCAACCAAGACTCACACCTGTGTCTCCCTTAAGCAAGGACCACAAATGTACCCTTGTTCAGAACGTTGTTAATTGTCATTGAGTCAATTTGTACTCACTACAACCCTGTATAGGGTTTCTGAAGCTGCACATCTTTGTGTGCCTCATCTTTCTCCAAGGAAGCAGCTAGGGGGCTCAAATCGCCAACCTTGTGGTTCATAGACTAGTGGGTGTTTATCCTATAGAGCCACCACACTCCTTTGTTCAGAATGTTGTTGTTGTTGTTGTTGTTAAGTGCTATCAAGTCAGTTCTGACTCATAGTGACCCTGTATAGGGTTTCTGAGGAGCAACTGGTGGCTTTGAGCCACCAACCTTGTGGTTAGCAGTCTAGTACTTATCCTACAGTACAACATCAGGACTCCTTGTTCAGAATAAGTCTTTACATTGACTCAGAAAATGCAGCTACCATAATAATGGCCTTAAGAATAAAGACATTTATAATGTATATAGATGAATAGAAGGGTAGCATAGTTGTTATGAATTGAGCTGCTAATCTCAAGGATTGTAGTTCGAAACTACCAGCTGTTCCATGGGAGAAAGATGAGGCTTTCTGCTCCCATAAAGAGTTACAGCCTCGGAAACCCTGAACAGGGTCACTATGAGTTGAAACCGACTCCATGGCACATAACCACCACCACCACCATAGGTGTTTAGAGGTAACTTTGATTTTTGGAGAACATGTTGGCATAGTTAATCTTTAAGCACACACATTCACAAGCTTCTCATTAAAAAACACATAGAAATTCTGAATAGAATAAATATAATAAACATTCCTTAAAATTTATAAACTGAACTTAAAGAACATTAAGAAGTGACCCTTGCAGGGTCAAAAGTGAGAAGGAAATGGAAAAACTGAGAGGAAGTAGAGAGCTGGCAATGTCGAAGACCTTGGCTTTGGGGAAGGTGCTTATTACTGGTAGTCAACAAAGAGCTCCAGTTTTATGTTCACAGAAGACTAGGCCTTGAGAGGCAAATATTTAAGTCAATACCAGATAGTTGCATAGTTTCAAAAATCTCTACCAGAAAATAGGCAATTACAAAGGGACAATTCATAAATTTACAGTAGAAGAGTAAGACATCATTTTAGCCAAGTGATCATGAGTATATATATATCGACATCATATGAACATCATACATTGAGAAGGTCACATCTGTTCTGTGGTAGTCTTTCCAGTAGTTCATCATTTCATTATAATCAGAGAAAACATCAGATAAAGCTAAATTGAGAGATATTTTACAAAATAATTGAGCAGTGCTCTTGTGGTGGTGGCTGTGCACCGTGGAGTTGGTTCTGACTCATAGTGACCCTGTACAGGGTTTCTGAGGTTGTAAATCTTTACGGGAGTAGAACACCTCATCTTTCTCCCACGGAACAGCTGGTAGTCTTGAACTGCTGACCTTGCTGCTCACAGCCCAATTTGTAACCACTACGCTACCAGAGCTCCTGAGCAGTGCTCTTGGAAAGTGTCAATTCATGAAAGACAAAAGCTGAGGACAACATTAGAGCAAAGGAAGCTAAATAGACATAACTCCCACCCATCTGCAAGTCTGTTGTAGTTTGGTGGCTTGTGTGTTACTATGAGGCTGGAAGCTATGTCACCGATATTTCTAAAACTGTAGCTTTACTCATGGTGGATAGATTTTAGCAGAGGAGACAGACTAGGAAGGAAGGCCTGAAGATCTGTTTCCAAAAGTTAGCCCATGAAAACACTATGAAACAAAAAGAATATTTTTCTAAGACTTTGACTCACTAACTTTGGGTACATCATTAGGAGAGATCAATCCCTAGAGAAAAACATTATGTGTGATACAGTTGAGGACCAGCATAGGTGAGGGAAACCTCAGTGGGGTGGATTACATAATGGCCACAACAATGGACTCAAATATAGAAACAATTATGAGAATACCACAGGACTGAACAATGTTTCATTCTATTATACATGGGCTTACAACGAATCTGGGCTCACTCAACAGCAACTAATAACAATGACATCTAGATGCCATGTGGGATCCTGGGTTGGAACCTGAAGCAGAAAAAAGTAGTGGAAAAACTGGCGAAATCTGCAAAAATGTTATTTCTTAGTTAACTGTACTGTTGTTAAATGCTGTCCAGTGGATTCCAACTCATAGCAACCCTGTACAGGGTTTTTGAGTAGCAGTTGTTGGGTTTGAACAGCTGACCTGTAGTTAGCAATCCGAAGATTATTCTACTACACAATACCAGGAGTCCTGTAAACAAGGTTAATTCACTTTAATAAATATCAATAATTACATAAAATGTTAACATAATTTAAAATGGTAGTTCTAGAAGATGTTAGAGTCCTAGTGAGTGTGGTGCTGAACAATAAGCACCAGACTTCTAACAACAGGTTGGTGATTCAAACCCACTAGCCATTCCTTGGAAACGCTATACAGGGTCGCTATGAATTGGAACAGAGTCAATAGCACTTAGCAACAACAACAATGGAAGATCTTAACATAAAGATGATAAAATAAGATAGTAATAACAGGATCTTCCTACTACTTTTACAATTCTTTAAGTCTAATATTATCTCACAAATTTAATTGTTGAAAAAATGCAGGCACCAGTGTCCTCATTGTGGTTATAAAAGAGATAAAGAGAAAGAATGAAACAGAAAATAGAAGGTCATTAGCTTATGGCTTTTGTTGTTAAGTGCCATCTAGTCAGTTCCGACTCATAGCAACCCTGTTCAGGGTTTCCAAGGCTGTAAATCTTTGTGGGGGCAGACAGCCTCATCTTTTTCCCACAGGGTAGCTGGTGGGCTTGAACCACAGACCTTGTGGTTACCCTACAGAGCTATCAGTGCTTACCCTACAGAGCTATCACACTCCCAGATTATGACAAGGAGAATTTATAAGAGTTAGTTCCTTTAATGGACTGGCAGGGGCATGGGCACAAGTGGCCCTTCCATTCCTACTTGCCAATGTCACCCAGTAAGTGACAAGTCAAAAGAACACTGTCAGAAAAGCAGGCACCATCAACATCCAGGTGGCTGGGACTTTCCTGGGAGCAATTCCTACTACCTTTAATGAAACATTTTGGGTGCTGGGACTTTAATGGAACCATAAAAGGTAACCAGGCATTAAACGAGTCTCAGACTTAAGAGGCTGGAAAAGTTACAATAGAGGAAAATGTTCAAATTAGCTAAATACAACGAATGGTCCATTCAAATACTACAAATAAATTACTCAAGGTTTTATGTTCTTTAATACTCCTGAGGTTTCCCAAACCTTCTAAAAAGAAGTGTGAGAAAAGGAGTAACATTTTCTGATTGCTCTAGAAAGTGCTACTGCTTTCCCTGAAACCTGGGAAGAAATGGGAGCTAGCAGAGTGGTTACAAGACTGACTGCTAATCTACCGTCAGCAGTTGGAAACTACCAGCGGCTCTGCAGAGAAAGATGAGGCTTTCTGTTCCTGTGAAGACAATCTTGTAAATGCTATTCAGGGTCGCTATGAGTCAGAACCGATTCTACGATACATAACCACCTCCACCACCAATGGTGGAAAATGGAAAAGATTTCACCTAGGATTGCAAATATCAATGGGTTCCTCACAACTTCCTAGCATGTCATGAACATGGAAGATGCATGTGCTAGACTGGGACCCCTGCAATGTGAAAAAGAAGTCACAGATGCTGCCAGTTAGAGCTGGATGGCTGATGAGAGGTAACTGGGTCTGGACCCTCCATGTGAGAAAACAGAGGCCTGTAGGCATAAATAGAATTGTGTGATTAACCCAGTGACCTTGTGAGTCAGAGCCTAGATTTCCCAGTACCTCTTTTATCCATTAAAAACAATGATACATAAGACAAATACAAAACAATAGAGGCAGACAGACTGTTACTACAAGAACAAACAAGTTGTTTGCCCAGGAAATATCAAGGCAAGTGGTCGGGTCCCCTCAGTGCAAACCCCCTTCCAAGACTAAGACTCAATGGGAATACACGCTGTGATTGGTGACCACACTCGTCACTGATAAGGGGAAATGAGGGAAAAACAACAATGAAGTGGGGGGGCGAGGGGGATAGTATAGGGGGCAGGCTTGCAGGATATACCCTTTGGTCGGTTGATGATGCATGGAGCGGATTGTAACCATGGCAATGATACGATGTATGATAGAATGAATGTAAAACTAATGTTCTCCCATGTAAACTATCATATAATTCACAATAAAACACTTAAAAAAAAATTATCCAAGTTGCCAGAGATGAGTGTGTGTGCAAATAAAATCTGAAACCATCTTTAGGCTGTAAAACGAAGTAGAAATACAAGCAGTGCGTTCATTTCATCAACTCTCAGTTACAACGGAAGAGCCTCACTTGACTCATTTATAAAGGCTCACTTCCTGTTTGATGATTTTTGAAGTTGACTTCTGTGAAGATAGAGAAGATGATCTGATTCATCAAGAGGCCAACAAGAAACATAATGAAAGAAAATATGGTGATTGACAGTTCAGAATAAAAGGTAAAAGGAAATTCCTCACACATTTTTGGTGCTATACGGCTAACTATATAGAATCATTTTTTATCAAAATTTAGAGTATGTGGCTTTTTCAAACTTTATGCTATTAACATAAGTAAACCCATAGATCCTTTGTGAAAAGATGTTGTATCAATCCAATAATAAAAAAATAAATGTTAATAAGCTATTTGAAGCAAGCTATAAATATTTGATATTCTGACAAAATACCTAGACTTTATGTCCCATAAAGCCATCTTGTAAGAGGTTTATAATAGAATTGACAATAAAGTATGTCGATAAACCAAAAAGCAAGAGAATTAAATAGAAGAACACAGTAACATTAAAAATAAAAACGTAGAATAAAAGTCACCAAAAATACTTACCAAAAGAATGGTACCTTCACTATATGTATTTCAGTCAGCATGAACTTTCAGGCAGAAAGTTCCAACTCATAGAGCTTCGAAATATATAAATAAAAAATTGACAACATTCCAAAGAAAATTCAGAAGTCCACACTTCTCTCATCATTTAATACCTGAAGGAAACTAAATACATTATGTTGTTGTTGTTGTGCCATCAAGTTAGTCCCAACCTGTAGTGACCCTGTATAGGATTTCCAAAGAGTGGCTGGTGAGCTTCAACTGCAGTCCAGTGCATTAATCCACAGCACCACACCAGGACATTATAACACATAGAAAATGTAAATGGAACAATTAGTATACTTTATTTAGTGACAACAGTTACAGAAACCTTATTTTCAAGTATAAAGGGAATGTTTACAATATTTACTATAGACTTAGTTACAAAGCAAGCCTCAATATACCAGATAATATGTATCAAATATGTGTATACTCCTTTCTCTGTTCATGATACAATTAAGTTAGAAATCAATAACACAAACCTAAATAAAATCCTCTATAAATTCAAAAACAGATCTCAAAGAAGAATCATTATGAAAATAAGTGTTTGCAGCTATATTATAATTAAAATACTACATATCAAAACCTGGATGATGTAACTAAAGTGGCAATTAAGAAAAAAATCTATATATATAATGAAATCCTTATACAATAAAAGAAGGATTAAAAAAAATACACTAAGCATTCACTTAAAAAGTTAGTAAAGAAAAAAGAAAAAAAAAAAAAAAGCAGAATAAACCCATAGAGAATACAAAAGAAATAATAAAGAGTCAAAAATATTGAAGTGAAAACCAACAAAGCCAAAATTTTGTTCTTTGAAAAGAAAAATGGGTGAATTCTGATGAGATTGTTGTTGTTGCTATTGTTGTTTTAAGATGGAAATCACAAAGAAGCAAAGAGCACAGCATATATTAAAGAGGGAATAATAAAATGCACACTATGATTTTGTGGGTATTCCAAAACCAAGTACTTGTCCTTGTGCAGCACAAGTACCCAATTTGTTCCTCCCAAATGGGCCATTTCCCAGAAATCCCTGCCTATTCCTGTGAATAAACATGCCTTTTCCCTACCCATAACTATTCCCCTCCTATCCCTATGAATAAACATACTTTTTTCTTACCCAAAACTTTTTAAACCCCAGCAAAGCCTTTGTTCAGGGAGATGGGAGTCAAGAATTGTATTAAGTCCTCCCCATCTCTGCTTGCAAGCCTCTTTCTTACAATAAGCCTTTACTCATATGGAAACCCTGCCTCACCTGACTGTTCTTAATCAATAAAAGGCTCAACCCCTCTATTGAAGGGCAGAGTATGACTAGCTCTTCTGGTAACACTGTGAGTAGGAATTGATACAATAGCGGTGGAATGAGTTTGGTTATCCCTGCTATTGTTGTTAAGTGTCATCCAGTTGATTCAGACCCATAGCAACCCTATGTGCAACAGAACAAAACAATGCCCAGTCCTGCATCATCTTCACAATTGTTTCTATGCTTGAGCCCATTGTTGCTGCCACTATACCAATCCATCTCGTTGGGAGTTTCCTTCTTTTACACTGTCCCTCCACTTCATAAAGCATGATGTCCTTCTACAGGGACTGGTCCCTCCTGATAATACGTTTGAAATATGAGAAACGAAGTCTGGCCATCTTTGGCAGAAGCCATGTCACCAAGAGGCAGAGCGGCGGAGGACCCTAAGCATGAAGGGCTCATTGTTAAGCAAGGCCACAATGAGTCTCCCCTTGGAAGGCAAGGCCCTGAGGAGGGATCTCATGTGGGGACTCTGCAGTTTCTGTCTGTTTATTTTAATCAGCTTATTTTTAATTTTTTTGATTTTATAAT
>NW_006408768.1:1046185-1077373 GCF_000296735.1 Chrysochloris asiatica | reverse complement strand
CGCGGAGCGGCTGGTAGTTTCGAACCGCTGACCTTAAGGTTCGCAGCCCGATTCGTAACCACTACACTACCAGAGCTCCTTTACATCTCTCTAGGACCCCCAAATAAGAGTGTCGGGGATGGCTCCCGACACATCTTATCTTCAAAAGAGCATTCTGGTTGTACTTCTTCAAACACAGATCTGTTTGTTCTTCTGGCAGTCCATGGCACCTTTAATATTCTTCTCCAACACCATAATTCAAATGCATCAATTATTCTATAATCTTCCTTACTCATTGTCCAACTTTCACTTGTATATGAGACTATTAATAATACCATGGCTTGGGACCAGTGCACTTTAATCCTCTTGAACGCTCTAAAGAGGTCTTGTGCAACAGATTTGCCTAATGCAGTATATCATTTGATTTCTTGATGGCTGCTTCCATGAGTGTTAATGGTGTATTCAAGTAAAATGAAGTCTGCCAACTTCAATCTTTTCTCCATTTATCATGATGTGTTATTTATTGGTCATGTGGTGTGGGCTTTAGATTTCTTTACATTAAGATGCAACCCATACCAAAGGCTATGGTCTTTCAACTTAATCCATAAGTATTTTAAGTCCTCTTCTTTTTCAGTAAGCAAGATTGTGTCATCTGCATATCACAGGTTGTTAATAAGCATTGCTCCAATCCTGATACCACATTCTCCATCATATAACCCAGCTTTTTGGATTAGTTGCTCAGCATACAGATTGAATAAATATGGTAAAATAGTACAACCCTGGGGCACACCCTTCCTGGTTTAAACCATTCAGTGTCCCCTTGCTCTGTTTGAACAATTGCTTCTTGGTACAGGTTCCTCATGAGAACAATCAAGTGTTCTGGAATACCCATTCTTCATAATGTTGTCCATAACTTGTCATAACCCACACAGTCTAAAGCCTTTGCATAGTCAATAAAGCACAGGTAAACATTTTTCTGATATTCTTTGCTTTCAGCAAAGATCTAGCTGATGTCAGCAATGATGTCCCTCTTTCCATGTCTTCATCTGAATCTGACGTGAACCTCTGGCAGTTCCCTGTCAATGTACACTTGCAGCTACTTTTGAATTATCTTTAGCAAAATGTTACTTGCATGGGATACTAATGATATTGCCCTATGATTTCTGCAATCTGTTGGGTTCCTCTCATATAGGATCTAATATGATTCTCTTCCAATCAGTTAGCCAGATAGTGGTCTTCCAAATTCCTTGGCATAGATGAGTGAGTGCCTCCAGTGCCCCATCAGTTTGTTGAAAGATTTCAATTTGTAGTCCATCAATTCACTGAACTTTGTTCTTTGCTAATGCCTTCAGTCTACCTTGGACTTCTTCCTTTAGTACTTTTAGATCTTGATCATATGCTACCTCTTGAAATGGTTGAACATCAACTTTTCCTTTTGGTACAATGATGCTATAGTCTTTCCATCTTCTTTTGATGCTTTTTTGTTTGTTTGTTTGTTTAATGGGTTGCTTTAATTCCAAATGGTACAGAATTCTGGACATAAACAAAATTGAAGAGCAGCTTTGGCAGGATTCTGTCCTGGGTTTACTGATCACACAGCTAATTTAGGACTAAAGAGATGGACCACTGTAGGATTTCTTTTTTCCTTCTTATTTTTTTTAAAGTTTATTCTTAAATGTACAACAGGCTCCAAGACAACACTTCAATCTAACTCTAGGTGGCAAGAGATGTTCTAGCAGGGAATTCAAATGCTGAAACAGAAATGGAATCAAGGGGCACCATTGCCACCACCACAAAGAACAGGTTATTTTTGCCAGATTTCTTAATTCCACCTGTGGCCAGGGGGTCCTTCCCCATAGCTTTCACTTTTAGCTCTTTGAGTGTCTTCTGCTTTTCTTTTTGTTTCTGTTTGGAAGCCTCATCTTCCTTGTCCATTTCTTGTTCTGTTTTTTGGGTTGTTTCAGGGGCTTCTTCTTGCCACTTGTGCGGCCTGACGTGGCGCCTGCCTCCCCTTCCCCAGACCTGCCACGAAAGCAGCACACCAACCCCCAACACCACTCTGCCTACGCTCCTTTTGACACTTTTTGCATCATTCAATATTTTTTGCCAAAGAATCCTCCAGTATTGTAAATTGAGACTTGAATTTTTTACTCAGTATTTTCAGCTTGAGAAATGCTGCGCATGTTTATCCCTTGTGATTTTCTGACTCTGGGTTTTCTAACTCTAACACTGTGAGTAGGAATTGAGTCAATGGCAACGGATTTAAATTTGATTATCCTCTAGCTGAGGTACTTTCAATTACTTCATATACATGTGAAAGATGGACAATGAATAAGGAAGACTGAAGAATTGCTACATTTTAATTATGGTGTTGATTAAGAATATAATCAGGAAAACAAATAGATTTGCCTTGGAGGAAGTACAGACAGTATGTTACTCAGAAAGGAGAATAGTGAGACTTTGACTTACATACTTTGGATATGATATCAGGAAGGACAAGTTCCTTGGTAAAGTAGAGGGTCAGTAAAAACAGAAAGAGCCTTAACGAGATGGACTGACACAGTGTGCACAACAATGGGATCAAACGTAATCGTGAGGATGACACAGGACCAGGTAGTGTTTTGTTTTGTTGTTCATGCTATGAGTCAGAACCAACTCGATGGTCCCTAACAACAACCGCCCCTATTTTGTTCCTCAAAGTTGAATCATCCATTTCTCAGGCGTAAGCTCGCCTTCTAGTCCATAAAGGCTTGTGCTTGTCAAGACTGCACACACCTCCAGTCAAGGCCAGCAGCTCCAGGAAACAAAGTCCTCACCTAATCAAAGCACTCTCGTAAAGCCACACTTGTTATTTTCCTTTCCTCACTTTCACAGCCAGCCCTCATTGCCCCAACTAAAGGTTATTTTTTCCCCCAAGCCTGCCTTTCTATTTCTCTTAGATAGAAACAACAGGTACATAATTTAATTTAGTCAATTTTGACAACCTGAGAAAAATTAGTTTTCTTTCACACTATGACTTTGTTGAGGGCTCAGGTAATACAGCTTATAAACTAACATGAGATTGTTGTTGTTGTTGTTGTTGTTAAGTGCCGTCGAGTCGATTCCGACCCATAGCAACCCTGTACAGGGTTTCCGATAGCATCCAACAAATGTCTGTCCATCTGCAAAGCCATGCTGCCATTTACCAGAGAAGACCCACAGATGCTAAGGAACTCTTCTGACACAGTTAGTAGCTGCCAAAGTTCCATTCTCAATCTCAGTCCATCAGAATCCAAATTCTTCTTTTTCTCTATGTTACTTCTTGTGATGGGTAGTTTCTATCTTTAAATCTCAATTTGTTTTGTGTTTTGTGTGACTGCCACTACAACTTCCAAAGAAAGCCACCAACATAGGTGTCCCTAATAATTGTACATGTAGGAAAGATGTTATTTATTGTTTTTAAAAACCCTGAGTATTTAGCCAGACTCTGCAGACACGTAAAATAAAATTTCTATCTAGAAACAGAACTTTCATCACTTGAAAAATGAGATGGAAACTCAGACCAATCCTTTCAGTTCTACTTGCTTCAAGAATGGACTCATCCATGGCAATGACTATGCAGATGGTGCAGGACCAGCCAGTGTTGTCTTCACCTATACATGGAGTAACTATGAGTTGGAACTGATACCATGGCACCCCACAACAAGCCCTGCTAGTGGACTAATGAACACAGTCACACTGGAATAGGCTTTCACCCCTTCCTGAATCCTTCACTTACTACTCTAAGAAATCAATGGAAGAACAGTGGTATTTGAGGGGTACTAATGACCAACTTCTACAATGCAACATAAAGCCAAAAAGTACATTTGAAGCTAAATGGAATTCATTGTATCCTGTTTTTGAGGAAAAGTCAATACAGATTAGTGTGTGGCTTGAGAGTTTTATACATATCACCACTGCATTTTAATTTATGACAATTTTATGCCACAACATCCCAGGGTCTAAATGTGCATGTCTTCAAAGCCTTGATGTGGTTGGCAGGTCATGGAAAAGATAAGTGGGGTGGGGAAATGGTGAGAAACAAACCCATAGTCTTTATCTAATGTCTGTTCTTTCTTCATTTCCCAATTCAGTGGATGGAGTATAGATAGTGGACAAGGGCGCTAGGTCAAGGCCCCCTTCTCTTCTATAGACTTCCATCTCTTTCTGTGTCGACTATCCCCTTTCCTATTTTAAAACTCTCCCCTCCTCTGTGAATTTCTGTCTCTCAGCAGATAAACATTTCCAGTTCTCCCAGACAAACAACCAGGCAAATAGTATGCATAACCTTGTATCCTTTTCTAGATAGTTACCGCCTATTTCTTTCTCATCTCAGACAAGCTCCTTGAAAAATTACAGTCCTTACCTAAACTTCCCCACATCCCATTTATTTCTCAGCCCACAGCAAATTGACTCCAATTTTTTCTAAGCATTTAACTTAAATTGCCCTTATTAAAGATACTAACAAACTCCTCTTGGATTGCTCCAATTCTAATTTTATTTTTTGTTCTGTCTTTAACCATTTCCTTCTTGAAAGGGTTCCTCTGCTTTCTGTACTGTTACTTTCTCCTGGATTTCCTCCCAGACCTGTGAGAAGACTGCTTCTTCTCATCTCCTTTGATAATTTGTCCTTTTTAACCCTCCTCTTAAAACTTCTTGCTCTTAGATTCTGCTTCTGGATCTCCTTCTATTACTTTACATTGGTTAATTTTATGTATCAACTTGTCTGGGTGTCTTGAGTTGTATTCTTTAGAAAAACAAAACCAATGAAGTTTATATATGTATATATGTTAGTGCTTTTGTTAAGTACCTTTGAATCAGTTCCAATTCATAATGACCCTGCATAGCATTTCCAAGGAGCAGCTGATGGGTTTGAACTGTTGTGGTTAGCAGCCCAGTGCTTATCTTACAGTGTCATGCCAGGACTCCATATGTATCTATAAAGAGAGATTTATATGAAAGAAATGTCTCACACAGTTGCAGAGGTGGCAAAGTTCCAAGTCCGCTGGTCAGATGGCATGACGGTGGCTTCTGATTCATGTAACTGCAGAACCAAGATCAGAGGGTAGATGGCAGGCAAGCAGGTCCAAAAGATAAGGCAGGCAATAGAGCAAGTCACTGGCTCTAGATCAAAGAACCAGAGGTCTGACGATGAGTCAAATGACAAACCAGATGCAGAATCCAGACACAGCACAAAGCAAGCAAGTTTTTACCAAGTGTTCAGTGTATTAGAAGCAGGCCACACCCCCGAGGAAATGTCCTTTCAATTGATTGGCTGGTCGTAGCCTATCTCATCATGGGGAATTACATCTTAACTACCAAACCACTGAGGATCCTGGTCCAGTCATGTTGACACAAAATCTTATCACAGTCTACCCCTTGTTAGATTGGCACCATATTATCTTAAAGCATACAAAATCTCTGAATAAAGACATTATAAAGCCATATTTGCCCCTAACGTGATACAATATAAGTGTACTGTTGTTGTTGGTGGTGGTGGTAAGTGCTGTGGAGTCGGTTCCGCCTCATAGCAACCCTGCACAGAGTTTCCAAGGCTGTAAATCTTTACGGGAGCAGAAAGCCTCATCTTTCTCCCGCAGAACCGCTAATAGTTTAGAACTGCTGACCTTGCAGTTCACAGCCTTATTCATAACCACCACACTAAAAATGCACTAGCGCCATTTGTATCTTATATTTTATAAGTGAACAAAAGAAAAATATTTGCTGTATACATACAAGGAAAATATACTCATAGCGATTACATTCCTCATTTCTGCAACTGGTCACATTGCCGGAGCTGGTCTTTATAACTACCTTCTTCCACCACCTATTCTGTATTCCCTTGGCCCTTCTAAAGCACCTCAGCTGCTTGTGGTTCCTGGTGGGGTGACCCAAACCTTCATTCCTACAGGGTTACTACTCATTATCAGAATTGAGGTGCTGTGGTTTACCACTGACCTTAATCACAGGACATAGTAGTACTAAGAGATAACCTAAGGAATCTCCTGGATTCCACACATAATCTTCTTTACCTCCATTGTTGTTGTTAAGTGCCGTCGAGTCGGTTCCGACCCGTAGCGACCCTATACAGGGTTTCCGAGGGTGTAAATCTTTACGGGAGTAGAAAGCCTCATCTTTCTCCCGCGGAGCGGCTGGTAGTTTCGAACCGCTGACCTTAAGGTTCACAGCCCGATTCGTAACCACTACGCTACCAGAGCTCCATTATGCAATGTCAATTCGTTTTCTTCTTGGTAATTAGGATCAATACCACTACCCAATACAGTAACTCCCTTCTTTGCCTGTCGATCAAGAGGCAAGTGAAGCCCAAAATAGCTAGGGGACACTCTTAATTTCCAGTTCAATAGAATAAATGTTGTGTCTCCAGGTGGCAGCTTTCCTGTCTTTGGAAATAAAATGGCCAGACTCAAAGATCATAGGGTACCAAGGACAGGAAGAAAACAATTGTGAATGGGTCACTAAGAGTAATAGTGAGTGGTGCCACTTCCATTTCCACCCCTTGGTCTCTGGACCTGTGAATCCTGGTATTGGAGAAACATCACCATATATTGGATGCTGGTTTAAAGAATATACAGCCTCCTGAAGAACAGTGCCCCAATCCTGCAAGGTATTTATTTCCATCTAGCTGGCACTGTAATTGAGTCTTTAGAGGCCATTCCATCATTTATTCAAGACAGCTACTGCACTTCATTTGATCAAAAGTGATTCTGTGTGGGATACCATGATGCTGGATAAGGCATTCTGTAAGTCCATGGGTGGTAGTTCTGGCAGAAGTGTTGCATGCAGGGAAGGTCAGTCCTTATCCAGAATAAGAGTATATTCCAGTAAGAACAAAGTGCAGCTGTTTCCATGATGGAAATTGTCCCATGTAGTCAACCTGCCACCATCTTGCTGGCTGATCTTCCTGAGTTATTGTTAAGTGCCATCAAGTTGGCTCCGACTCATAGCAACCCTATATAGGATTTCTGAGGAGTATGGTCCCATATCTCAGGTTCAGTGTTGGTGTCTGCTGCTGATAGACAGCAGTGGCTATAACCAACAGAGGTTGGGTGATGAGCCAGATGCAGAATCCAGACCCAATAGAAAGCAAGTTTTTCCCAAGTGTTCATTATATTGGAAGCAGGCCACACTCCTGAAGAAATGTCCTTTCAACTGATCGGCTGCTCATAGCAGATTTCATCATGGGGATTGTTGTTGTTAAGTGCTGTCAAATCAGTTCCAACTCATAGTGACCCTGTATAGGGTTTCCAAGGAGCAACTGGTGGGTTTGAACTGATGATCTTGTAGTTCACGGTCCAGTGCTGAACCTATATCACCATAGCATTTGTTGTTGTTAAGTGCTGTCAAGTTGATTCCGACCCATAGCGACCCTGTATAGGGTTTCCAAGGAGCAGTTGGTGAGCTTGAACCACCAACCTGGCAGTTCAAATGGTTTTGCAGTCTGGTACATTAACCCACAGCACCACACCAGGACTTAGTACATCTTAATTTTCAAACTACTGAGAATCCTGGCTTAGTCAAGCTGACACAAAATCTAAACTTTTATTCTAGGCTATGATTCTCATGATTCTCAGTGATTTGGCAAAGATTGAACTGATTGATGTTCCATAATGTAATGTAATATAATCACTTTCCATGATGCAGTTTGATGTGATCAGTCTATCAGTTAGAAAGGGAGTTTCTTTGGGAGTGTGGTCTGCCTCCACAACATAAATTGATGTTCTGGCAGAGTCTTCCACTCCTGGCTCTCTTTCTCTCTTGTTGTCTGCTTCCTGATCTTGGGATGTAAGTCTGCAAAGCTCTCTGACCTGCCTTCAGATTTTGGATTTACCAGTCCCTGAAATTCCTGATTCAGCAGAGGTCTCCAGCCTGCCACCTGATCTGCAGATTTAAGACTTGCCAGCTAAATTGTGTAAATCCACTTCCTTGAAATAAACAATCTCTGTCTCAGCAATAAACAACCAACTTCAGCCTAAATAAAAGTGTCTAAAAATTCCTACTCTCACCCCAAACCTCTTTCTGAGCTTACAACTGGGATATCCCACAGCCTGCAAGACATCTCATCTTAAATATACCACAGGTATCTCAAACTCAAACCATGGCCTAAATTGAGTTGCTGCCTTTTTCCTAAGCCTGCTGAGGCTCTTCTATTCCATTTTCCAGAAATTGCAAATCAAAAATCAAGAAGTCATTCTAATTTGAAAATCCCTCACTCTCCTCATCCAGTTCCATGAAATCCAAGTTCCATAGATTCTAAAGTATATTTATTTCTATCTCCTCCTTTTTACCTCTCTCGATTCAATTCAATATATATCATGTCTGGTCTAAACAACTTCAGTGACTTGGAGAATCCTTACCACTGATCATCTGTGCTCTTTACCTCCTTCATAAGCAGCATCCCACAGTGACCAAGGTAACTTTACAAACATAGTAAAATTTACCTTGATGTCGTGTTCCTGCTTAAAGTCTGTCAAAGTCTGCCCATTTATGCAGACCTCAAACTTGAGTTGAGAAACCACAGCTGTTGTGCATTAGGCTGGAGGATAAAAATACTTTTTAAAAGATCACTAGAGGATTGTAATACACAACCAGGTTGGAATTAAAAGATAATGGAATTTTTCAACAAACTTTTTTAAACCCTCTATATTAGCATCATGCATTATATATGTTGTATAGGGTAAGTTACATCTGGCGATACACTTAACCTATTTTAACATCAGGATAGCATTCTTTGGAAAAAGAAACAGTAAGGCAATAAACTTTATCAAATATTCTACTTAAAGGGAAAAAGAAACAAGTTAACAAATTTCCTCAAACATTTTACCTTTAGGGTTTCAGCTACATAGTTCCAGAGATAACTATCTGGGTGGGCTTAAGGAAGTCCTATTCTCCTTGTCCTCTTCTCCATCTAGGACTATAAGGTCACCTCAGATAAATTTTAAACTAACTTCCTCATTTTCAGGGTCCTCCTTTATTGAGACCTGATTAAACTGACTCCATTTTGTTTAGGCTGGTAGATCTATGCTATCATTCCCCACTCTTATTTTTAGATTTCATTTCTATGAAATCTGCTTAAAATGAAAATAGTTACTTTGATCCCAGGTGTTGTTTCTTGGATCAAAATATAAGCTTAGGTCATGAAAAATTAGTTTTAAAAGGGTGATACAACAAGGTGAGCACTGAGTAGAGTTGTTGTTGTTGTTGTTAAGTGCCATCGAGTCGGTTCCGACCCATAGCGACCCTGTACAGGGTTTCCGAGGGTATAAATCTTTACGGGAGTAGAAAGCCTCATCTTTCTCCCGCGGAGCAGCTGGTAGTTTCAAACCGCTGACCTTAAGGTTCACAGCCCGATTCGTAACCACTACGCTACCAGAGCTACATATAGAAATTCCTATAATACAAATCCCAACCCTCCCTATTAACATGGGTAGGTAACTAAGACATCTGGGAGGTGGCATTTAAGAGTCTTTACCATTGAGTCCTGATGTGGCACTGTGGGTTAATGCGCCAGACTGCAAAGCCGTTTGAACTGCAAGGTCGGCAGTTAAAGCTCTCCAGCTGCTCCTCGGAAACCCTGTATAGAGATAGGGTCGCTATGGGTCAGAATGGACTCAACGGCACTTAACAAGAACAACCATTGTACAGGCAAGTGTTGATTTTCACATCTAGGGTCAGGACCATAGTAAGCATTACAAAAAGGGGTAGGGTCACATGCTCAGCTGGACTGAACAGATGTAGATCGATATGGAAGTCAAGTGGTGGGAGGAAGCACGAGTGATAAGATCTATCAGTCAGAATCTGTCTCTGGGGTAGGAAGGTGGTGTTTCTTCCAAAAGTACAGTGTCTCCCCACCTCTCCCAGTAGAGTTAGTGAAATGTAGGAGAAAGTCCTAGTTCCACAGAGGAAGAACTACCTTGCTGGAGCTGTGTTATAGAAGTACTAACTCCAACAAGGCAGAAGGTAAAGGATTGTACAGAATACAGTCCCTCTTTAAAGAGAAAGCAGACACATTCATTACATTCTTGCCTGCTGGTGGTGGTAGTTATGTGCCACGGAGTCAGTTCCGACTCATAGTGACCCTGTACAGGGTTTCCAAAGGCTGTAAATCTTTACGGGAGCAGAAAGCTTCCTCTTTCTCCCAAGGAACAGCTGGTAGTTTCAAACTGCTGACCTTGTGGTTCGCAGCCTGATTCGTAACCACTACGCTATCAGAGCTCCTTACATTCTTGCCTAGGTACACTTAAACTTTTTTATCCCAGCAAGAAGAGATTAGATTTTAAGTTTCTAATCTATAGCAGGAGAAAGAAGGTTAATGCAGCTTTAATTGCAGCTTGAGATTGGAAGAACAGTCCACTGTTCTCTAGAATTTTTCTTGACTTGTGTGTGGTGAGTACAGATCTTGAGGCCCTCGAGTTTCAGAGCAGAGGGGATGGTCTGCAGGATCTTCCAGCGCCCCATCCACTTCTCCCGTAACTGGGAGTCAGGTCCATCTTTCCATGTTTTGAGCAGGACACAATCACCAGGCTGGAAGGGGTACAGGTTACCTGTAGAAGGAAGCTGACCTAGGAAGAGCAGATTTACTAGAAAGTGGATGATAGAGGCGTTGTACATACTGCTGCACCTTCAAATCTTAGTTGAGGTCAGGTTGAGGGAAGCCGCCTGGAAAAGTTTACCATATACAATTTCATAAAGGTTCAATTAAGCCCACTTCTAAAGGCAATGCATGGTCCCAGTGTAGATGAGTTTCCTGACAGAGTTTTGCCATTTGTTTCTTTAGAATATGGTTCATTTTGTCCCCTTTCCCGGAGTGGGGTTTCCATGCTGAGTGTAATCTCCATTTCATCTGTAGGAGTTCAATGCTCCATTGTCATTTTGGACACTTTTTAAAAGTCCAAATTTAGAGATAAACTTCAAGAGTATTTTCACTACTTCTGAAGCTCGCTCAGCAAGGGTGGGAATAACCTCTACCCAACCAAAAAAGGTGTGTTGATATTGTTGGAGGCCAGCATTTTGTCCTGGGTTTGTCTTGAGATTGTTCTTGAGGCAGGTAAAAACAGAGCTAATATCCTGAATGATTTTTTTGTGTTTGCAAATCTCTTGCCCTGGAGTCAGGGCCTAATGAATCCAGCCAGGGTGTCTTTCCTGTAGTGGGTCATGTCATGGACATGTTTAAGGAGAGCAGGGGCTAGTTTTCTCAGGATCAGAACCGTTCTATTGCCATTCACTTTCTATCCTTCAACCTCTTGGAACCAGAACCATTCTCCCATCGTCATTCACTTTTCATCATTGAAGCTCTCTCTCTCAAATTCTTTTGTTTCAGCTCAATTTAAGTATTATGGGTACGTACTCACAGTCTTTCCTGCTGACATTTCTAATGCCTTTTGAGCCGGCATCCCTGGTGGGAGGGCTATTGCCTTCCCTGGGTCGTCTAAGGTTACTATCACAAACCCTGCTCTCTGAGTCCTTTGGTCCATGTAACTACTTCTGTCCAGAATCAACATCTAGTCTACTAGGTGTAATGGTTGGCCAAATAGGTCAGGTCAGGTGGAAATACTTGGTCAATGATTTCTATACAATCATGGTTCAGCCCTCCAGCTGCTACATCAGGGAGGAGGATGGCTAGATATCATTGCCCCACAATTCTCAGGGTAATATTTGAATTGTCCAGTAAAATAGGCTTATATTGCCCCATCCATCCTGTCATGAGCCATAGACCTCCCTTCTATTGCAGCAGGGAGATGACCTGATGGAGATGGTGAAGGTGATGGGATGGCCCAGAGTGAAATTCTCAGCCTCTTTCCTGAGAGGATATTGGTTACTATATACAGTGTAAAGCTTCCAGGCTTACACTGAACTTCAACAGAGAGATGCTTGGATTTCCCTGGAGTTACGCTAGCTCACACAAGGGGCTTTACCTGATTGTCCGTCTCCTCAAACCAATGTGGACTGGTTTCCGGAGTTTGAATCAGTAATTGCCAGACATGTTCATGAGGAACCTCCATCTGCAGTCTTTTGGTTTCAGGAAGAAAGGTTATTTGAACAAGCAACTTTGGAAGTGGACTGAGAAGTCAGGCATATATAGGGAATGGTTTGTCCTTGTCTGTTCTCCAATGAAGCAGTCTAAGAGTTTCAGGACAAACTGGTCCTTAGTTCTCCCTGAGACCTCAATCACTGTCACTGAACTGGATGATGGCGAAATCAGAGGTATATTGCTCACTGAATAAATGGTCCCAGTGTCCTCCCAAAAATCCAATCTATCCCCCTACGTCATTTTTACCCAGGAGTCCTGGGGGACTAGGGATAGCAGAGGTTGATGCCAAAGCATGCTGGACCCTCCCGGCACTCTCAGTCTTCTGCTGACAATGAAGCTTGTTCAGCCATCTGTGGAGTTGGAGGGTGACTTTTCCTGCCACATCTTCCCCTGTGATTTGGGCATTCATTTTTCCAGTGTCCAGGTTTTTTGCAACTAACACATTGGTCCTTGCTTCAGGCCCTCTTTTCTTTTGGGTACCTCCCTGGGGCCCCTCAGGCTTATCTCTAGTGGTCTTTAGGAAGATAGTAACAGCCCCCAGCATTTTTATTGGGCTTTAATTATGTAGGCATGATGGACTGAATCACTGAAATGACTGCCATGGTGGCCAGGCTGATATCATGTAGCACAAAGTTTCAAACACATTATTTGTCTTACTGGTATGGTCAGCACCCATCATGAGACATCTCATTACAACAAACTACCGAGGCAGCTACCATGAGTCATTCACTAATATAAAGCTCACATGTGGTCTGAGGTACCCTCCATGAAAACAAAGACATTTATATTACTTCAGAAATCAGAGTTGAGTAGATACCTCCCAGGAACCAGAGAAAAAGGCCAGCCAAATTCTGTATTGTAAAAAAAAAAAAAAAAAAAGGCACTGACAATCCCTCCCACTCTACTCAGCTGGGTTCGATATTTCATTGCACTAGCCACACCGAACTCAGACTCCAGAGTTCTGAAGTTTATTAGGGAAGTTAACAGGTTACAATGCAGAATCAGAAAATGCTCAAGATACAGCTTTTTAGTTAAGACAGCTTCTTCTCTGTTGTGCCCACAGGCAGCCCTTTCTCTGGCCCCTTGGTCTGTGTACTGCTTGGGAAATGTTAAAAAGCTATTTTATTGCTGCTGATAAATGCCTAAAGGGCATTCCACTCTGCTAAGCCTCAGCCCAGAGGAGCTCAGGTCTAGTGCAACCTGGATCCCTTCACTAAATGCCTAGAGGCACTCCACATCACAAGTTAGCTCCCTATCCAAAGGCACTCAGCTCTACTTGCTACATAGGCCAAAAAGCCACATGCTCTGGCTCTTAGTTCTGCCACTCCAGTATCACAGCTTTCTGGCCCTGGATCTATAGAGGGTCAATGCATAAGGATCTTGGGTCCATGCTTCACTCCTGGCTTTTCTTCCTTGATAGTAGTGAGATCCCCACTCCTGCTTCAGAGATTGCTCATTTTAAACCTACATTGCTGTTGTTTTTGTTAGGTGCCATCGAGTCGGTACCGACGCATAGCAACGTATGCACAGCAGAATGAAACACTGCCTGATCTTGGGCCAACCTCACTACTGTTTCCACGCTTGAGTCCATCGATGCTGTTACTTGGCCAATCCATCTCATTGGGGGTCTTTTCTTTTTCTCTGACCTTCACCTTATCAAACATGATATCCTTCTCCAGTGATTGGTCCCTCCTGACAATATGTCCGATGTATGAGAGATGAAGTTTGGCCATCTTAGCCTCCAAGGAGCACTCTGGCTGCACTTCTTCCAAAACGGATCTATCCATTCTTTTGGCAGCCCATGGCACTTTTAGTATTCTCCTCCAACACCATAACTCAAAAGCATCAATTCTTCTATGGTTTTCCTTATTCACTGTCCAGCTTTTGTGTGCATATGAGGTTATTGAAAATACCATGGCTTGGGTCATGTGCACCTTAGTCCTCAAGCTGACATCTTTGCTTTTCAACACTTGCAAAAGGTCTTGGGAAGCAGATTTGCCTAATGCAATACGTCGTTTGATTTCTTGACTACTGCTTCCGTGAGTGTTGATAGTTGACCCAAGAAGAATGAAGTCCTTAAGAACTTCAATCATTTCTCCATTGATAAGAATGTTGTTTATTGGTCCAGTGGTTAGGATTTTTGTTTTCTTTACATTGAGATGTAATCCATACCGAAGGCTGTGATCTTTGATCTTCATCAGTAAATGTTTTAAGTCCTCTTCACTTTTAGCAAGCAAGGGTTCCACAGTTTCACAATCACGATTAGTCCTGTTAAAATCACTCACAACTGATGGGAAATTTCCACTTGAAAGGATAAGCAGACCAGCCTGGAGTGGTTAGAAGAACAGAAGATACTTCTTGAAAGAAAGACCTACAGGAAAAATACAAAACAATAGAGGTAGACCGACTGTTACTACAAGAAAAAGTAAGTTGCTTGCCCAGGAGACATCCAGCCAAGTGGTCGGGTCCCCTCAGTGCAATCCCCCATCCAAGACTAAGACTCAATGAGAATACATGCTCTGATTGGTGACCACACTCGTCACCAATAAGGGGAAGTGAGGGAAAAACAGCAATGAAGCTGCAAGCTAAGCCCTACAATGTTCAATAGACTCCTGTGAACCCGGGTGGAGACCTGATTGGCCAGCAGTGTGGCAAGACCTGAGAACTCTTGGGCCCAGAGTCAGCGACATAGCCACAGAAGACTAGAGTGGAGAGTGAAGTGTCCAGCTGATAAGAAGAGAGGCCATATGCATAAGAACACCCACACTTGCAGATAATACCCACTTGACCTGGCTTCAATGACTGGATGATGAGAGCTCAACTAGAAGAAGAAAGAAGAGGAAAAAAGAGTAATCTGATACAATTTGATGAACTAGACCTACACCTATGGATGCAGTAGCTCAAAAGAGGAAACAAATTTTTACAGCAAGGATCATTCCCACTCCCTCCATACACAGAGTAGATAGGGATGGGCAACTTGGACATTGGCTACCCAAAATGGGAGGGCTACAAAGGCAAGAAGTGACTGGCTTGCAAGTTTTCAAGAGGAAACCTAGATTCAGAGGGCGTGAAGGAAGGTAGAATCTCCACTGAGTTGTATCCAATCTGTCTAGGTAGGGCTGATGAAAGAAAATGCGGATGGATCTTTTGTGATACAATAGTGAATAATTGTTATCAGGACTGCTTGTGAGGGTTGGAAATGTAAAGGTAGAAGTTTTGTAGCAAGGAGGGGAGTGATTAACTTTTCATTCTAGGGACAGAGGTCTCTGGGACCATCAAGGGAGAAGAGTGGAGAGCGGGACCTTACCCAGAGAAGAAGCACTGATGCCTGAGATGGAGGCAGAGATGATGACGTGGAACGATGGAGCAGTTGGGGACTTTAGACAGAGAGGGAGAGGGGCTGTGTGCTGACGACTGGTGTGCAGGCTTGTAGTGTATACCCTTTGGTTGGTTGATGATGCATGCAGGGGATTGTAACCATGGCAATGAAATGATATAAGATAGGATATAAATGTAAAACCAATGTTCTCCCATGTAAACTATCACATTGTTGTTGTTGTTGTTGTTGTTAAGTGCCATCGAGTCGGTTCCGACCCATAGCGACCCTGTACAGGGTTTCCGAGGGTGTAAATCTTTACGGGAGTAGAAAGCCTCATCTTTCTCCCGCGGAGCGGCTGGTAGTTTCGAACCGCTGACCTTACGGTTCACAGCCCGATTCGTAACCACTACGCTACCAGAGCTCCTTAAACTATCACATAATTCCCAATAAAACATTTTTTTAAAAAAAGAACTGAAAAAAAAAAAAATCACTCACAACTGAATCTGTCAGCATCTTCCCTCACCTTCTCTTACCCAGATCATTATGAAAGTCATTTGATGGGAGTTTACAAAGACTATGGCTAGAAGAGACATTAAATAATTCACTGCACCAACTACTATTTGGAAAACTAGTAGATATATTAGTGTTTCTTTCACAGAGTGAAGTCAGTCCCAACTCATAGTAACCACACATGTACAGAGTGTAACTGTTCCATAGGATTTGCCACACTAACTTTTCAAAAATAGATTGTCAGATCTGTCTTCCAAGGTGACTCTGGGTGGGTTCAAATAGCTAACCTTATGGCTAGTGGTCAAGCACTTGACCATTTGTACTATTCCCTAATAGAATGAAATATAAGAACAAGGTATTCATCTTGCCATGTCTGAAGATGACCCAAATTCTTCAAAAAATAAATGGAAAAGAAAAAGATCAAAAGCTAGAGTAGGAGAAATGAGGAAAAAGAGAGGGTTTTGGAGACTGAATGCAGAACAAGCTGTGAGTAAGTATATAGGGATAGAGATAAATGAGATTGTCCCTGAGTTACTGCTGAAATTTTACACAGTATAAAGTTCAAGAAAAATTGAATTCTTATTCAGAGTAAGTTTTATTAACAAGACTTTATAACACAAATAAAAATAATTGCTTAGAGTTAAATTTTTAATAATACTTCTGAGTAAAAATTAATGTCTATATCAACTATTAATTACTAAGACAAATTTAAGTGTTAGTCAAATTTTATCATGAATAAAAGATAGGAAATTAATTCTATTGGTTAAGTAGCATGCATACTATTGATGAATATTTAAAGGCTGTAACTGTAAATAGAGACAAGGATGAATGTGATTATTAGTAAAGATAGGGTAGCTCATCACTGAAGTCCTGGTATGGCCTGTAGGATAAACACTGGACTGCTAACCGAAAGGTCCATGGTTCAAACACACCAGCTGCTCCTCAAAAACCCTACACAGAGCCACTAAAAGTTGGAACTGATTCAACGGTACTTAACAACAACAGTCTGACATTACCAGCATGAAGTTGTGGTTGTACTTCATGGCCACCCATCCTTATTTTGGGCATGTTTTAAACAAGCACTAAAAAAATATACCACAGATGGGACATGTTCATATCTATGTAAGAAAAGGTTTGCATTGAAGCCTTAGCTGTTTTATGTGAAATTAATTTCTCCTGAGGACCCACAGATACAAAAAAAGCTGTGTTGGAAGAACAGGTACGTCCCAGAGGAAAACAGTTAAAATACATACATACTCAACAACTTTTTTTGAGCTTATTTGCTTAGTGAGTGCTTCATAGACTGACTTTACTTTAATTGTTGTTGTTGTTGTTAAGTGCCTTTTAGTCGGTTCCGACCCATAGCGACCCTGTACAGGGTTTCCGAGGGTGTAAATCTTTACGGGAGTAGAAAGCCTCATCTTTCTCCCGCGGAGCGGCTGGTAGTTTCGAACCACTGACCTTAAGGTTCGCAGCCCGATTCGTAACCATTACGCTACCAGAGCACTTTAATTAGGGAAATATTTAACAGCATACTCAGTAATAAAATATTTCAGTGTTTATGGTTATCTTTAATCTTTAAGGTTAATTTGGAATATGGGAAAACCTAGACCCTCACCCACTAGCCACCAGTCTCATGTGACAGTTTAATATAAAAATGTAAACTGGAAAAATGCTCAGTTGTTCTGGTGTTCAAGCCTCATTTTAAGTGCTGAACAAACAGGCATGCTAGGGTAACACTAAAGTATTGGGCAGAACATGACCACTATCATTTCTATTGGACATTGCTGGCGACTACTTATTCAATAAGGGATGTGTGCGCCAAATATGAAGAGTTATTACTGTCATACTGGTTTAAAGGCCCAGTCCTATTTTCATATCATCCTTAATTTTTCATCATTTATTTAAATTAGATTATATATAACGACATCTATGAAAGTTGCTTCATGCTATATTAAATTTTTGTTGAATATAAGTTGCTTGGTTTCACCCAAAGAATCCATGCAATAAACAACTTAAAAGTTTTGGAAGGAAAAAGTTTCTGACTCCTAAAGAATGGGTCCATTTCTGAATTTCCTCCTTTACCAGGAATGTAAGAAAACTCAGAATTAATTCAATGTTTAATTGATATAACTACTAGTAATTACTACTAATCTAGGTTTTGAATAAATGGACTTGCTTCCACCCCTCAAACCCATTTAATTTTTTTCCTTTACTCTTTCTATTTTAATGCCCCAGTCCTGGTGTGGCGCTATGGGCTAATGCGTCAGACTACAAAGTTGTTTGAACTGCAAGGTCAGTGGTTCAAGCTTACCAGCTGCTCCATGGAAACCCTATATGGGGTCGCTATGGGTCGGAATCAACTCAATGGCACTTAACAACAACAAATATTTTATTGTAAGTAAGCTCGAATTCTTTTTGGAGCTATGTGGAACATAACTTATGAGTGAATTGTATATGAATAGAACCCCACTGCCCTCTCTTGTTTCAAGAATAAAATACAACAAAAGTTCCAAGCAAGACATTCTAAATCAAGGTAAGTTTTTCTAATAATAAACATAAGAAAGCTACACTGTCCATTACAACATATATATCAAGGTCAAAATCCATTTGTTAAAAATTGATAATGATTTCTAATAAAACTTCAAGAGATTATTTTTTAAAACCTATTTAAATATTAAAATTACCTGAATTTAATATCAGAGATATGAATTTCAGGGTAAAATACTGATTCAGGAGCCTTGGTGGGATAGTAGTTAAAGACTCTGTTGCTAACCCAAAGGCCAGAGGTTTGAACCCTCCAATCACTTTCGTAAAGATTTATAGCCTCTGAAACCATACAGAGCAATTCTACTCTGTCCTATTAATAAGATATATACATATATATTGTATATACTATGGACTCCTGGTGTGGCTCAGCACTGGTCGGCAGTTCAAACCCACCCACTGCTCCTCAGAAAACTTATACAGGATCACTATGAGTCAGAACTGCCTTCACAGTACTTAACAGCAACAATATATATACGTGTGTGTGTGTGTGTGTGTGTGTGTGTGTAGAGAGAGAGAGAGAGCTCTGGGAGTGTAGTGGTTATGAATCATATGAATCAGGCTGCTAACCTCAAGGCTGGCAGTTCAAAACTTAAAGATTTACAGCCTTGGAAACCCTGTAAGATTTACAGCCTTAGAAACCCTGTGCAGGGTCGCTATGGGTCAGAACCGACTCGACAGCATTTAACAACAACAACAACATATATATATAATATAATTTAAATAATTGATGAAATATATATATATAAGATTAAATATATTATGTACAACAATATATATAATCTTATTTAAATAAGTGATGAAAATTAAGGATGATGTGAAAAGAGGACTGGGTCTTTAAACCAGTAACTCAGTAAGTACCCATTCTTTGATATGTATATCAAAGAATGGATACGTTTTCTCTATACTAGTAATAACTGATTCAAAATGGGAAAAATACTATTCTAGAAAGCTATATCTAATAAATGCAAGGAGTCCTGGTGTGGCTCTGTAGGATAATGTGCTGGACCACAAGGTCAGTGGTTCAAAGCCCCCAAGCCACTCCTCAGAAACCCTATGCCAGGTTGCTATGGGTTGGAACCCACACTACAGAACTTAACACCACCAACAATAAATGCATAGAAATAAATTTGACACAGAAATCTAAATGTGAAGTACTGTTGTGATGCTATAGGATAAACAATGGACCAAAAGGTCAGTTTGAACTACAAGGTCAGCAGTTCAAACTCAACAGCCATTCCTTGGAAACTCTATACAGGGTCACTATGAGTCGGAACTGACATTTGGCACTTGACAACAACAAAAATAAATGCATAGAAATAAAATTTGACACAGGAGACTATGTTGCAAAAGGCACAGGATTGAAAACAAAATGAAAAATAACAAAAGACCATAAATTGAAGAAACTAAAACTCTTATTTAAAATACCAAAAGACATAAAAGTCAAGCGACTACTATTATTCTCAGATATGGAATATTTCAAATTAATAGTTAATTCAATTTTATATATCTTAGGAAAGTTTCAGTTGCAAGAGAAGAGCCAATCAACACTAGCTTAAATAACAAAAATGTTTCATTTTCTCACATCAAAGGAAATCCTCAGAAAGAAAACAAAGGGCCCATGCAGTGAGTGTGAGTCTCCTTGGGTTGTTATAGCAAAATACCACAGAATGGATGACTTTAAAGAACAGAAATGTGCTGTCTGACGGTTCTGGAGGTTGACAGTCTATATAAACTGGGCCATGCTCTTTCTCAACTTCCTGTTCTCAGCCAGCTTCTGGAAGCCCCGGGCATTTCTCGGCATTCTTGCCTTGTGCATGGTCTTTACCAGATTATCATCCCTCTGTGTGTCTGCTCTCTTTTTAAAGATTTACACTCAGATCGAACTAAGAACTGCTCTCCCTACTCTGGTATGGAGAGATTCAAGTTAAAAAGAATTGCACTTACAACTATCAATTCTTTTTATTTTATTTATATATTTTTCAGTAATATTTTCTACATATTATGTTGCAAATTACAAATGAGTAATTTGCTGTTATCATTCTCAGATGAACTTGAAAATGTTCAAACCACCTCTTACAGATTTAAAATCAGGGTTTCAACACTTGAAAATATGGGCACACTGACAGCTTTGTCAAAGTAGAAGGGCTGATTTGTGAAGCATGAAACAACTCTCACCAACTTTCTGACTAGAAACTCCATCCCCATTCCTAGGGGTAATCCAGAAGATCCAGAACCTTCCACAAGTGGAGTTATTACCTGAATGGACAAAATGCCAATGCCATCCAACTCTCTATCATCAGAGTCAATTTTCTTGATTTGTGTATTTTTTAGAATATATGAATGTATTAAAACATATCTGTAAGTTTATACGCAATGCTTCCAATCCCCAAAGGCAAATAAAGATCAGATTTATAAAGGTACTGATAATAAAAGGCAATAATAGAGAAAACTAAAAGAAAGAGGTATTAGAATTACATTAGAACTGACTTCCAATGAAATTGTCAGATGGAAACACGGCCATAGATCAGGAACTACCTGTATTTGTAAATGAGGTCCTGCTCACTGACTGAGATTTCAACGTCTCTATGGGGGGCATCATTCAATTCATAACAAATGTTTCACCACTGTCATAAATAAGCCACATTCTCTCACCCTTTCCACGTTGATGAAGAATATTAGTTTGCTGCTTTACAGCTCCAACATAGCTGCTGCAACTCCAGGCATCACATTCAAGTTCAAGACAGGGAAGTAGGAGAAAGGGAGAAAGATGGTGGTGCTAGGTACCAGGTATTGCTGCATCAGGAAAAGAAAAAAAAAAAAAAAAAAAATCAAGAAAGCAAATACTTTTCCTGAAATCTCCGCATAGATTTCCATTTACATTGCATTTGCTAGAACTATGTCATGTGCCTACCCTTAGATGCTAGGAGTCCCTGGTGGTGCCAGCATTTAATATGCAGCTACTAACTGCAAGGTTGGTTCAAATAGACCAGAGGCACTTTGGAAGAAATGCCTGGTGATCTACTTCAGAAAAATCAGTCACTGAAAACACTATGGAGCACAGTTCACTCTGACACATCTGAGGTTGCTATGAAGAAGAATCAACTCAACATTAACTGGTTCTTAGATGCTCGAAGGATGAGGAAGCAGATGTCTAGCTCTTCCAGGCTCCTTAGACGTGGAGGGGAAGAGGAAAGGATGAGACTGGGTATTTGTTTAGCGAGCCAACACTGGGGGTGTAAACTACAAATGCTAATTAGAAACTTTTTTCCCTTTTAAACTGTTTTCTCTTCCCAAGTCAGATGTAAATCACAGGAAAGTCTTGACCTTGTACATTCCTGATACCTGACTTGTACCTTGTGACTGTATAATTTAATGCCAGCTGAAAATGTTGTTGCTGTTGTTTATGGCCATTTCTAATTGATAGATGCTTTGCTATATTTGTTGTTGTTGTTACGTGCCATTGACTCATAATGACCCTATGCACAACAGAATGAAACACTGCCTGGCCCTGACCCAACCTCACAATTGTTGCCACGCTTGAGCCCATTGATGCTGCCACTTTGCCAATCCATCTCACTGGGGGTCTTCCTCTTTTTCTCTGACCCTCCACCTTATCAAACATGATAACCCTCTCCAGTGACTGGTCCTTCCTGACAATATGTCCGAAGTATGAGTGATGAAGTCTGGCCATCCTGGCCTCCAAGGAGCACTCTTACTGTATTGTTGTTGCTGTTGTTAAGTACCGTGAAGTCGGTTCCGACTCATAGTGACCCTGCACAGGGTTTCCGAGACTGCAAATCTTTATGGGAGCAAAAAGCCTCATCTGTCTCCTGTGGAACAGCTGGTAGTTTTGAACTGCCGACCTGGAGGTTAGCAGCCCAATTTGTAACCACTATGCTACCAGAGCTCCTTGCCTTACTGTATTATGATAACTTAATTTTCAATACTGTAACTAAACACAGAATTCTAGAATAAGGAAGGCTATCTGGTCTTATCATTCTCCCAAGGTTAAGGATCTCTTTCATGACACTGCCCCAAGATGTCATGGCTGCTCATTTCAGCCTTCAGTTGTTGTTGTTGTTAGATGCCATCAAGTCAGTACCGATCATAGCAACCCTGTACACAACAGAACAAAACACTGACTGCGCCAACCTCACAATCGTTGCTACCCCTGAGTCCATTGCTGTTGCCATTATACAAATCCATCTCATTGAGGGTCTTCCTTTTTTTCTCTGACCCTCCACTTTATCACACATGATATCCTTCTCCAGGGACTGGTCCTTCCTGATAACATGTCCAAAGTGTGAGATACAAAGTCTGGCCATCCTGGCTTCCAAGGAAGATTCTGGCTATACTTCATCCAATACAAATCTATTTGTTCTTTTGGAAGTCCATGAGACTTTTAATATTCTTCTCGAGCACCATAATTCAAATGCATCAATTCTCCTATGGTCTTCCTAATTCACTGTCCAGTTTTCACATGCATTTGAGGTTATTGAAAATACTATGCCTCCTCAAATTAGAGTTGACTGTGATGATGCAAATGGAACAAAGCTTTCGGGACCTTCATTTGTTTATGGGGCACAATTCAAAATGAAGAGAAATGCCTGTAGACATCCAATAATAATCATAACATGGACTGTACAAAGTATGACTCTAAGAAAAATTGAAAATTGTCAAAAATGAAATGGAACTCATAAACATAGATAGCCTAGGCATTATAGAACTGAAATGGGCTGGTCTTAGCCATTTTGAATTTGACATTCACATGATTTACTCTGCTGGGAATGACAAATTGAAGAGGAACAGCATCACATTCATCATCAAAAGGAACTAATCAAGATCTATCATGAAGTACAACACTGTCTGTGATAGGATAATATCCATATGCCTACAAGGAAGACCAGAATCTGGGTGTGGCGCTGAGGTATAATGCACTGGACTGCAATGTCGGTTTTAACCACAAAGTCAGTGGTTCAAATTCACCAGTCACTCCTCGGAAACCCTATACATGTTCACCCTGAGTCAAAACCAACTCAATGGCATGTAACAATAACACAAAACAATAGGTCTAGGCAACACTATGGCTCCATAGGATAAGCACTGGACTGTGAACCGCAGGGCTAGAGATTCCAACCCACTAGCCACTTTGCAGGAGATTGATGAGGCTCTCTGCTCCCACAAAGATTTAACACCTCAAAAACCCTATACATTATCCCTGAGTCAGACCCATCTGGAGTGTACTTAACAACATTGGTTTTGGCAATCAGGATTTTCTGCTGATTGTAGAAAGAGAAAAAAAAAAAAACAGGAAAAAATAACTTTGAGCACATTACAGACCACTTTAAAAATATATACATATTTTTTAAACTTTTTATTGTTGAATTAAGTGATGGTTTACAGGCAAGATCATCAGCTTTACATTCAACAAATCATATACTATGTTTCATGTCAAACGTTACAATCCCTTCTGTTGCAGACCGTGTAAAGCTGGTTAGAAGTTCGAGGCCCACTGGACCCGAGTGTTGCAGACAATGCAGGCCACAGGCTCTGAGGAACAGATTCTGGCCACTGGGCAGTCATAACAAATTGTTTTTCATCTTAGTGTTCAGTTGTGTTTTTTATTTAATTCCAAACATGAGCCCTTAATATCCACGGATAAATGTAATATTTTCCTAAAGCTGAGACTGTAAGGTTTCAGGGTTAAACCTTTCTCCAAAGGATTAAGTAAAAATAGCTTACCTACTTCCCATTCTTTGTTCTATAGACAAAAGGACCTCCTCCCTAAACCTGTCCCAGGTGCAGGCTATTCAGTCAAAGTTCCTGAAAACCTGGCTCAGGAAGCCAAAACAGCGGGACTCCTCCAAAGCCTTTAGTCCTTCCCTTTCACCTTCCCCCAACTGAGCTCAGGGGCTATAGATATGTTAATTGAGCCTGAGAAACCAAGTTGCGGGCCTGGGATTCGAATCAGCGAAGTATGATGTAAAGTTGCCTGAATGTCTGGAGAATTACGTATGCTAGCTGTAACTTGTCTTAGTCCCTCCCAGCTTGGTGTGAAGCTCCTCCCCTAAATAAAATGGAGGCACAGGCCGGCCCAGGTGTGCATTACGGCTTGAAGGGCATGCAGTACAGTTTGCAGGGCAGTGAGTTGCTGCCTGCAGAGGCCGCGATGCCTGTAGTCCCAAGTCTGCCCACCAGTGATTCATCCACCCTGGTTTCAGGGTGTCTCTTTGTCTCCCTCTTTTTGTCTTTCTGTGTATTCTTTTGCTATCCCTATCGCCGCCAGATATCCCCTCCTCGTGAACCAAACACTTGTGAACAACACAATTAAGTCAAGGCAGTCCCTGACACCCTTCCATGCAAGAATAGTTATTCCACTTCCTCCCTGTTATTCCTACTTGAATTCTACCCACCTTCCTATCCCTTCTCAGCTTTGTCCTTAGGAAAATGTTGCCCTTTTGATTCTGAATGATATAAACCATTCCATGTTAAGCATACCTTGCTAGTGTTGTCACCACCTATAAATCAGTGGCTTGACTGAAAATTGGGCTATGGGAGAAAGATGAGGCTTTCTGCTCCTGTAAAGATTAACAGCCACAAACACTCTATACAGGGACACTATGAGTTGGAACCAACTCCACAGCACACTACCACCACAACAACCAATGGCTAATGAAGGAGCTCTGGTACCATAGTGGTTACGAGCTGGGCTGCTAACCTCAAGGTCAGGAGTTTGAAACTACCAGCCATTCCCAGGAAAAAGATGAGGCTTTCTGCTCCAGTAAAGATTTCAAGCCTCAGAAATCCTATACAGGGTCGTTATGAGTCAGAAAAAAACTCCACGGCACACAACCACCACCACCAATGGCTAATGATCAAACATTTCTTCATATATTTGTTGGCTGCCTGACTGTCTTCCTTGGTGAAGTATCTATTCATGTCTTGTGCCCATATTTTAATTGGGTAGTTTGTCTTTTTCTTGTACAGGTGTTGTAGTTTCCGATAGATTTTAGGTATTAGTCCCTTGTCTGATATGTCATTGCAAAAAAATATTTCCCACTTTGTGGGCTCTCTTTTTACTCTTTTGGGAAAATCTTTTGATGTACATAAATATCTAATTTTTAGGAGGTCCCAGTCATCTATTTTGTCTTCTACTGTTTGTGTGTTTTTTGTAATGTTTGGTAGTATATATTTACCACCTATTAGAGCTCCTAAATTTGCCTCTAATTTTTAAAACTTTTTATTTTGAATTGATTGAACATGAACAAACAAGATCATCAACTTTACATTCAACAAATCAATACTTTGTTTCATCTCAATGATTACAATCCCCTCCCTGCAAAAACAGTTATCCTACTTCCTCCATGTGGCTTCCCTTTTACATCTCATATTTCACAAATGAACAAAGCAAAAATATTTGATAAACACATACTAAACAAAAATATATATTTATTTAAAGTCCAAAGGGCACATTCTACAATCCAGCTTCTGCCCACCACAGGCACATGACTTTATTCAGTCCATGGGCCTAGAGCCCGCAGCTGCTGTATCTCTCTATACCATTGCCTCTGCCACTGTCTCTGCTACCTTTGATTTCTAGGTAAGATCTCATGCTCCACTCATGCTCTTCTTTCTTTATGGTCCTGGGATCCTCAGTTCCTGAAATGAAAGATTAAATACTCTTCCCTTTTAGTTATACATCTTCTGCAATTACAGTTGTGACAATAACAATGAACCCTGCTCAAAATTACTCACAGTTGAATCATAAAATCCTATCACTATCATCTCCCGTCCACTTTCATCAGATCCATCTAGAGAAGAAGAAAACTATATAATGGGAATTCTACCTTACCTCCATCATTCTGAAACTAAGCACACTCTTGAGAGCTTCTAATGCAGCCACTTCATGCCTTTATAGCACCACATTTTTGATAGCCAGTGTCTAGATTGCCCGTCCCTGTCAACCCAGTACACTGAGGAAACAAGCTTGTTCCTTGGTATAAAGAATCCTTCCATATCAGTTGGAATGTGGAGCAACTGCATCCAAAGGCAAAGGTCCAGTTCATCAAACTGTAGAAATTCATATGTGCTCACAGTATCAAGCATCTTTATATTCATCTGATCAAATTCTGGTCAGCTAGCCATGCAAGCCAGGTCAAATGGGTATTTACTACTAGTTTGGAATTCATGTATGCCTCCCTGCAGTTCAGACCAGCTGGCCACTTCGCTCTCAGCTCTGGCCCCCAGTGGCTTCGCCAGTGTCCATGGGCTCAAGAATTCACACATATCCCTAAACTTCAGACCAGCCATGGCTTCCTCTTTTGTCTGTCATCTCAGTGTCAAAAGGTGTCAAAGGAACATGGCCAAAATCAATCCATGTCGTCATTTCTGCATTTTCCCTACCACTTCCACTCACAAGGAGGCCCAGGTGGTCACTAGCAAGCATACTAGACTGTTGGAGGGTTCCCTTTAAGTTTCAGTCCTAGAAGGGGATTTTCCCTGATGCACTGACTTTTCATGCCTTGATGCCTTTAAAGCAAACAGCTTGCTTTGAAATTCAAACAGCCAAAGAGTCTGCTTTTTGCCTGCAGGTTTTTCAATAAGAAACTTCTGTTCTCCCAGCAGTTCCAGGTTGGTCTGTATGTCTTTTCAAGACAGAGTGTCCTGTGCCTATTTTTTAATTGGGTTGTTGGTCTTTTCTTGTGAAGCTGTTATAATTTTCTATAAATTGTAGATATTAGTCACTTGTCTGTTACATCATTGCAAAAAAACTTTTCCCTGTGTGTGGCCTCCCTTTTTACTCTTTTGGTGAAATCTGTTGAAACACATAAATTTCTAAATTTAAGGAAGTTCCAGTCATCTATTTTGTATTCTACTGTAGGTGTGATTTTTGCAATGTTTGATAGTGTATATATGGCACCTATTAGAACCCCTAAGTTTTTGTTTGTTTGGTTTGGTTGTTTTTTTTAATGTTTTATTTGGAATTATGTGATAATTTACATGGGAGAACAATAACTTTACATTCATCCTATCGTATATTGTTTCATTGCCATGGTTACAATCCCCTCCATACATCATCAACCAACCAAAGTGTACACCTTGCAAGCCTGCCCCTCAGTCATCAGCACATAACCCCTCTCTCTCACTGGGTCTAGAGGCCCCAGCCTATAATCCCTAAATTGGTCCCTATTTTTTCACTGATGATCTTTATAGTTCTAGGTTTCACATTTAGGTCTTTAATCCATGTTGAGTTTGTTTTTGTATATGATGTGAGATATGGGTCTTGTTTCATTCTTTTGCAAATTGTTTTCCAGTTTTGCCAGCATCATTTATTGAAGAGATTACCTCTTCCCCATTTAATGTGTTTGGCCCTTTGTCAAAGGTCAGTTTATTATATGAGAAATCAGAAGTAAATCCACTTCTCAGTTCTCAATTCTATGTTCCATTGATCTTTCATTGCACCAGCACCAGGCTGTTTTGACCACTGACTGTGCAGTAAATTTTTTATAAATCTCTTTTGGTTTCTTGTAGTATTGATTTATGTTTTCTTTGTATAGGTCTTTTGTTTCTCAGATTAGATTTATTCCTAAGTATTTCATCTTTTGGGTGGCTATTATAAATGGTATTGTTTTCCTAATTTAATTTTCAGAGTTGTATTTATTAGTGTAGAGGAATCCAACTGATTTTTGTATATTGATCTTGTATCCTTCCACATTGCTGAATCTTCCAATAAGTTCCAATAATTTTTTTGCTGAGTCTTTGGAATTTTCTGTGTATAGGATCATACCATCTGCAAATAGAGTTTTACTTTTTCTTTGCCAATTTGGATGTCATTAATTTTCCTTTATTGCCTTATAGCTCTGGCTAAGACTTCCAACACAATACTGAATAGTAGTGGTGATAGAGAACATCTTTGTATGGTTCCTGTTCTCAAAGGGAATGCTCTAAGGGTCTCTCTGTTGAGAGTGATGGTGGCTGTTTCACATGCCTGCTTTTAATTTTGTTGAGAAATTTCCCTTCAATTCCTACTTTGTTGAGTGTTTTTATCATGAATGGGTGGTAGAATTTGTCAAATGTTTTTTCTGTATCAATTGATAGGATCATGTGGTTCTTTTCTGGTTTTTATTTATATGGTGGATTGATTGTTTTTCTAATATTGCACCATCCTTGCATCCCTGATATGAATCCCACTTGTTCATGATGTATTATCTTTTGATGTGCTGCTGAATTCTGTTGGCTAGGATTTTGTTGAGAATTTTTGCATCTATGTTCATGAGGGATATTGGTCTATAATAATATATATATTTTTTTTTTTTTTAGTGATGTCCTTGCCTGGTTGGTAAAAGAGTTGTGCTCACTTCATAAAATGTATTTGGGAGTTTTACATCCTTCTCTATGTTCTGAAATCGTTGAGTAGAATTGGTGTCAACTCTTCTCTGAATGTTTGATAAATTCACCAGTAAGTCATCTGGGCCTGCATTTTTTTTTTTTTTTTTTTTTTGACCTGATCAATTTCTTCTTTTGTTATAGGTCGGTTCAAGTTTTCTACTAAACTCTGTGTTAGTTTTTCTAAAACTAGGTTGTGTTTTTCTAAAAACCTATCCATTGCTTCCAGATTTTCAAATTTATTGGAGTACAAGTCTTCATAGTATTCTGTTATTATCCTTTTTATTTCTCTTAGTTCTGTTGTAATATCACCCACATCATTTCTTATATATGTTGTTTGTTTTCTTAGATTTACCAATGGTTTGTCATTTTTACTAATACTTTCAAGGAGCCAGCTTGATGATTCTTTCTATTGTTTTTCTCTTTTCTAATTCACTTGTTTATGCTCTGATCTTTATTATTTCATTTTTTATGGTTACTTTCCTGGTCTTTTTCTAATTGTTGGAGGTGTTATTTGAATGTGTTGATTTGGGCTCTTTTTCCTCTTTGGATGTGTGCATTTATTGCTATAAATTGCCTTCTTAGCACTATTTTTGCTATGTCTCAAAGGTTTTGGTATATTGTGTTTTCAGTCTGATCTGCTTTAAGACATTTTATTTTATTTTATTTTATTTCTATTACCCAGTGGCTTTTTACCAGGATGTTATTCAGTTTCCATGTCTCTGATTTTGTTTCCTTGAATTTCCTATTGTTGATTTCTAATTTTATAACATTGTGATCTGAGAAGATGTCTTGTAGTATTTTGATATTGAGACATGCTTTGTGGCCTAACATATGGTCTACTCTGGAGAATGTTCCATGTGCTCTGGAAAAGAATGTGCACTGTGTAATTGCTGTATTGAATATGCTGTATAAATCTATAAGGTCCAGTTGATTGATTGTATTATTTAGTTCCTCTGTGTCTTTACTGAGCGTCTTTCTGGTTGTTCTATCATTGTATGACAGTTGTTGTTGTTAGGTGCCATCACCTCAGTACCTACTCATAGTGACCATATGCACAACAGAACAAAACACTACCTGGTCCTAGGCCAAACTCACAATTATTGTCACACTTGAGTCCATTGATGCTGCCATTTTGCCAATCCATCTCACTGGGGGTCTTCCTCTTTTTTCTCTGACCCTCCACCTTACCAAACATGATATCCTTCTCCAGCGACTGGTTCCTCCTAATAATATGTCCAAAGTATGAGAGATGAAGGTTGGCCATCTTGGCCTCCAAGGAACACTCGGGCTGCACTTCTTCCAACACAGATCTGTTGGTTCTTTTGGCAGCCCATGGTACTTTCAATATTCTCCTCAAACACCATAACACAAACGTATCAATTCTTCTACAGTGTTCCTTATTTACTGTCCAGTTTTCATATGCATATGAGGTTATTGAAAATACCATGGCTTGGGTCAAGCACACCTTAGTCCTCAAGCTGACATCTTTGCTCTTCAACTCTTTAAGAAGATCTTGCGCAGCAGATTTGCCTAATGCAATACATCGTTGGATTTCTTGAATGCTGCTTCCATGAGTGTTGATAGTTGATCCAAGAAGAATGAAGTCCTTAACACCTTCAATCTTTTCTCTGTTGATAAGAATGTTGTTTATTGGTCCAATGTTGAAGATTTTTGTTTTCTTTAAATTGAGATGCAATCCATACTGAAGACTGTGCTCTTTGATCTTCATCAGTAAATATGTTCGGTCCTATTCACTTTCAGCAAGCAAGGTTGTATCATTGCAAGTTGTTAATGAGTCTTCCTCCAATCCTGATGCCATGTTTTTCTTCATATAACCCAGCTTCTCAGATTATTTGCTCATCATACAGTTTGAATAAGTATGCTGAAAGAATATAACCCTGTCACATACCTTTCTTAATTTTAAACCATTTAATGTTCCCATGTTCTGTTCAAACAACTGCCTCTTTGTCCAGGTACAGATTCCTCATGAGTGTAATTAAATGTTCCAGAATACTCATACTTCACAATGTTGTCCATAGTTTGTCATGATCCACACAATTGATAGCTCTTGTGTAGTCAGTAAAGCACAGGTAAACATCTTTCTGATATTCTCTGCTTTCAGCTAAGATCCATCGGACATCAGCAATGATATCCCTTGTTCCACGGCCTCCTCTGAATCTGGCTTGAACCTCTGGAAGTTCTCTGACAATGTATGCTTGCAGCCATTTCTGTATTACCTTTAGCAAAATTTTACTTGCATGAGAGATCAAAGAGATTGTCCGATGATTTCCACATTCCACTGGGTCAACTCTCTTTGGAATGGGCACAAATACGGATCCCTTCCAATTAGTTGGCCAGATAGTTGTCTTCCAAA
>NW_006408768.1:1044706-1045960 GCF_000296735.1 Chrysochloris asiatica | reverse complement strand
GAGCATAGATATTTATTATAGTTATGTCCTCTTATTGTATTGACCCTTTTATCATGAGATTTTTGTCCTTCCTTAAATTTTATGCTGTTTTTTTACCTTAAAGTTTTTTCCATAAGAGATCAATATTGCCACTCCTGCTCGATTTTGACTGTCATCTGCTTGATACTTTTTTTTTCCATCCTTTAATTTTTTTAAATCTATGTTTGTGTTTGAGTGAGGGATATGTCACTTGTGGACAGCATTTTGTAGGATTCTGTTTTTTTATCCGTTCTGCTACTCTCTGTCTCTTGACTGGTACATTTAATCCATTGACATTCAGGGCAATTACTTGTAGGTGTTTTCATTATCATTAGCTTCAAGGAATTTTTAAAATTTTTTTGTTATGGAGTAGCTTTTATACGGGTTGTTATTCTGTTTCCATGTATTTGATTTTGTCTCCTTGATCTTTCTGTTGTTGATTTCTAATTTTGTGATCTGAGAAGATGGTTTGTAGTATTTTGATGTTTTTAAATTTATTGATGGCAGAAATGGAAAGTGATATGCAAAAGATTGAAACAAGACCTTTACCTCATGCTGTATATAAAAACCAACTCAGCATGGATTGAGGACCTACATGTGAATTCCAAAATTATGAAGGCCATCAATGAAAAAATAGGGACAAATGTGAGGGCACTACTTCAGGGAATATACAGACTACAAAACATTTTGAAAACTACACAAACAAAAGTAGACAAAATAGATGAGTGGGACATATTAAAAATTTAAAAATTATGTGCATCAAAACACTTCACCAGAAGAGTAAAAGGGGAACCCACAGATTGGAAAACAATCTTTTGCAATGACACATCAGACAAGGGACTCATTTCTAAAATATATAGGAAAATACAACACCTCTATAAGAAAAGACAAATAACCCAATTAAAAAATGGGCACAGGACATGAACAGACACTTCACCAAGGAGGAGATCTGGGCAATCAACAAACATATGAAGAAATGCTCACGATCACTAGCCATTGTTGTTGTTGTGAAGTGTCGTCAAGTCGGTGCCAGCTAATAGCGACCCTGCATAGGGTTTCCGAGGAGCAGCTGGTGAGCTTGAACCACCGATCTTGCAGTTCAAATGGCTTTAGAGTCTGGTGCATTAACCCACAGTGCCACACTAGCCATTAGAGAGATGCAAATCAAAACAACAATGAGATATCATCTCACACCAGCAATAACAGCAAAGATCAAAAAAGTAGAGGACAATAAAG
>NW_006408768.1:1022421-1039291 GCF_000296735.1 Chrysochloris asiatica | reverse complement strand
TTTGGACCTCTTTCTGTAGGTTTTGGATTGTTACCAATGCTGTATCTATCTTGTTTGATTGTTCTTGTAGCGCTTTTCTGACTTCTTCCTTATTTTTCTCAGCTCCATTGTAAAGTGTTTTGAGACATTTTATAATCATTTTTCTGAATTCTTTCTTAGGTATCTCCAAGACCTGCCCTCCTTCCAGCATGGAGAGAAGGTCTACTTCTGGTTCATTTGTCTCACATATTTTATCTTTTTCTGTACATGTGCCGATATGGTCATCTGCTTTTGCTTCTTGGACATGTTTAATGTTTTCCTGTGGCCCTAATAATTAATTAATTATGTGTTTTGGTAATTTTTTATGTTTTCTGATTACCTCCAGGAAGATGTGATGAGGATGTGGTCTTCCCTTTTCACTCTCCTTATTTCCTAACTCAGAGTAACTTTTTTGGGCCTCAGTTGGGCCTGGGTCTCGGCGGCGGGCCGTTTGGGCCTTGGGCAGGTGGGTTGAGCCTAGGCAGGTGGTTTGGGCCTCTGGGGGCCTAGGCATCAGCAACCGGGCTGCAGGAGGATTGGTCCTCGGGCGGGTGGTTTGGGCCTCAGGGGGCCTGGGTATCAGCAGCTGGGCATCGGGTGGCTTGGGCCTCAATGGGCAGGTTGGGCAGATTGGGCCTTGGGGGATCTGTGCCTCGGGGATTGGGCTGAGGGCCAGTTGGGTCTCAGGGGCACTGGGCCTTGGCGACTGGGCTTTGTGGCAGGTTGGGCCTTGGTTGGCCTGGGCCTTTGTGACCAGTCTGTGGGTGGGTTGGGCCTCAGGGCAGACCTTGGCCTCAGTAGGAGTGTCTGGGCCTTGGCCTAGGTGGGCGGGCCTGTGCCTTGGGTGTTCCTGAGCCTAGGCAGCTTTGCAGAGGGCTGGTCTAGGCTGGGGCAGTAGAGGGCTGGGGGTAATGACTGTAGGGAGGTAGTGTCTGTATTTGATGACGTAAAAGATGTCTCTCAGTCTCTCTGTACCGTGGGTACCCTGAATTTCCTGATATCTGTGCCGATATCCCTCTCTATTTGTTCGGCTTTGTTAGTTTATGCTTCCTTTTCTCTGGAAATGCAGCCTTCTAAGTGAGGTTGCTCTAGCCCTGCATTCCAAGGTCTGCAGGGGGCAGGGGCACTCAATGGCACAGGCGCGGAAGCGGGAGCTACGTGCAGGCAGGCAAAAGTTCAAGATGCCTGTAATTCCTCAGCAATTTGATCTTTTAAAAAAACGAGTTCAGAATGTTGAAATATAAGATCTTATGTTTGTTCAAAGGCTGGCTGTCTGCTAGACAGAGGTTTCCTATGTGGGATTCCGCCCCTTTTCCCCGAGACTGCCCTACCTGAACTGCCTGGTCAGGGAAGCGCCGGAAGTCGAATCCCTTCATTGTTTTTATGTTTACAAAATCTTCATGGATTTTTCCTTTCTCTATTTGATGTGAAGGTGTATTGAGTTTCTTTGAGATTATCCTGTAATTTATTAATTTCTTCCCCAGTTTAAAACAGCCTGTTTTATCTTGAAATCTACTTTAGTTCCTCACCATTTGAAATGCTTTAACTACACTTTTCCCTCATTTTTCTTTGTCGTTGTCTTCTTTATAGATTGATGTCTCTGATTCCTTATTTTCAGTCTTGTAGTTTGTTTTAGTCTGTATACTTCTATATCTGAATTGAATTCTGGGTGGTGTTGCCATGTATGTCAGTATTTATTGCCTTCTCTTATTGATTTTCTGTCCAAAGGACTCTCTTTAGTACTTTTTGTAAAGTTTGCTTGGTTTTTATAAATTCCTTTAATTTTTCTTTATATCGAAATGTTCTAATTCTGCCATTGTATTTGAGGGCAGTTTGCTGGGTATATGACTATTTTTTGGCAGTTTTGTGGGGGTTTTTCCTTTCATAGTTGTATATGTCTCCCTTTGCCTTTTTGCCTGTATTTTTTCTTCTGAAAAATCAGAGCTTAATCTTATTGGTTTTCCTTTGCAGTTAACATTTTGTTTTCCTGAAGCTGCTCTCATAATTCTTTCTCTGTCTTTGATTTTGGAGAATTGATTATGATATATATGTCTTGGTGATTTTCTTTTGTGGCTTGGGATTCATTTGACTGTTTTAAATGTTTCTCTTCTCATCTTTCATGATGTTCAGAAAATTTTCTTCCAGCAGTTCTTCAACTATCTTTTCTGTGTTTTTCTGTGTCTCTTCCTGTTCTGGAATTCTGATCACTGGTAAGTGGAAGAAGTACAACTAGAATGTTGCTTAGAAGACAAGATGGCCAGATTTCCTTTCTCACACTTCAGATATATTATCAAGAGTGACCAGAGAAGTAAATCATCCTGGATAAAGTAGAGGGTGAGCAAAAATGAGGGAGACCCCCAATTAAATGAATTGTCCCAGGGGCAGCAAGAATGGCCTCAAGTGTAGCAGCAATTGTGAAGATGGTTCAGGACCAGGCAGTGTTTTGTTCTGTGTTGCACAGAGTCACTGTGGGTCAGAACCAACTCAAAGGTACCTAAGAACAACAACAATCTTAGCTGAAGATGGACACCATATCTTTGTCCAGTGGAGCAGCTGGTGGATTTTAAATGCTATCATTCCAGATAGTATTCGAGAGCTATTTGGATATATCTTTATAAAAGATATATATCTTTCATAGGAATATAAAAGATATTCTTATTTAGATATATCTTTTATATTCGTGTTTACACACAACTCCAAGGTGGGATAACCTGGATACATTTTTTAAAGTTGTTATTTACTAAAGCCAATATACAATTAATCCTTAAATATTTCCAGATAAATAAGCATTCAACTAAATACATTAAACATGAGGAACATTTAAATACTCCTTTATATACATTACTTTTATAAATGCTATAAAACATTACATTTTAGGATAAGCAATGGACCACACAGTCTATTTGAACCATAAGCTGGCAGTTGAAACCCACTAGTCACTTCTCAGAAACACTATACAGGGTCACTATGAGTCAGAACTGACTCAACGGCACTTAACACCAACAAAAACCATTGTGCATAAAAACCCAAGGGAATTAGCCCCCCCACAAGACATGGTAATCATTTCATATTAAGAACAAATATGAACATTTGGACCAAGTTACTACACTTTTCTTGGGAATGAAGTGACTAAATAGCTTAAAACTAAAGAAGCAATTTTATAATGTCAACCAATTGTGACATGCAAATTAATATACTCTTTCAAAGATTTTTTTCATAAGACTCAACCTACCTAGCACCTGCCTAAGTTTCATATGTTATAATGTGTCTTTTTCTCTATGAATCATATAGAAGCAGAATTAAATTGTCTCATTATTGCTTACAATGCAAGGACAAATGTTTCAATAGGGGCTAGTTTTCATTATCCAAATATTATTTAGTTCTTACATATAAAATCCATAGTATCTACATGCCATAGAGTGTTCCAAGGATTACTTTACCTTCAACTCATGGATTCTATGTATGGATAAGTGTCCAGTTTGTTTTCTTTTTTTGAGAAAGCAAACATTAGGGTTCAAGAAGGTAGCTTATTTCTGATGAAATTATTTAACCTTTTTATAAATAAAACATTTCTTATTATTTGTAAAATAAGGTCAATGTCACAGGCAAAACTGTGGGTTGTTGTTTTTTAATTAGTATGGGTGAAGAAACAGTAATTCTCTAATAATATGAATATATTCTTTATGAATACATTTAATTTTTAGGTTATAATTTTGCCTCTGTTTCATTAATAATTCCCAGCTGACCATTATTTTGAGTTACTGAAAAAATTTAAGTTAAAAAATGAAACAACAGGAAAAGTCCAGTTAAAAGTTACCAACAACCCTTGAAAAAAATGAGTCATCTGTAAACCAATATTCTAAAAATGTAAGTCAACTGCAGAAAAATAGGAAAATAAAAAATAAAGTTAACAGCTGTTGTGATTGTTGTTAAGTGTCGTCGAGCGCGTTCCAACTAATAGCAACCCTGTATAGGGTTTCCAAGGAAGTGCTGGTGTGTTTGAACCACCAACCTTCTAGTGCAAACTGACCTTGAGGTCCAGTGCTTTAATCCCACAGCTCCACACCAAGACTCAATACCACTGCTGTTGTTGCTGTTAAGTGCTGTTGACTAATAGCAAGCCTTCAGAGCATTTCTGAGGAGCGGCTGGTGAGTTTGAACCACTGACCTTGTGATCCAAACAAGCTTGCAGTCCAGTGCATTATGCCACAGTACCTACTGTAGCCTCTTTAAAAAAAGAAAAAAAAAGTGTGGAGAGGCATTGGCCTTTGCCCACGTCTGAGTTCCAGAAAAACTGAAGAAAAGCAGAACTCTACTGCCCTCTTTTGGATCAAGAATGTTACACAACAAAAGTGCCCAAACAAGACACCCACCAGGATGCTGTGAAAAGTACTAACTGGTTCACAAATCTTACTCTCCTAACTAGACATCAAAGTTCTAGGACAGAAAAAAAATTGCCTAGTGTCTTCATGTACATGTTTCTTGTTTCATAATGTTTTGTTGAGTAAGTGATTATTCTGGCTTTCAAATTTTTTTATATTTGATTATTGCTTCAAAATTAACAGGGGCAAACAATTTAATATCATATTATACATTTAGAACCTTTTAAAACTGTTTCTAATTGATTTATTTTGGTGAGACTAAGAAGCAAACCCAGAGAGTTCCCAATTTTAATGCTAGCCTAACAAGCCACACTGCATGAAGCAGTATTTTTATTATTATCATTATTTTATTATTATTATTTTGATGTGCAAAGTGATCTAAGCACAAACTACAGGTTCTCTCCATTTACCACTAGGGTGGATCTCTGATGGATAATATCCCATTTAAAATACTCATTTTTAATGCAGATATATGGGGGGAAGGATGCGGTAGGATAAGCACTGGACAGCAAGGTCCATTTTCTATGAACTTGTGAAGCCCCTTGCATTTATGCACTTTTGCTGCACTTACATCTAAATGCAGGGCATTGTTCAGCACCAACCTGTGATTTCATGAAAATCTTCAATGGAGTAAGTAGTTGTAAGCTGATAAAATCAAACCTTAATGTCTAACTAGCAAGTGGGGGGAGATGGCAGCATAAACAGGCACATCAATCATTAAGCTCCCCTACAACAATGACACAAATAAATCAAGAATGAACCCGTCTCTACCAGAGGTCTTGGAACTGTGACTAGTATTTGAAACACACTGGATGCTGAATCAGAGGAGAGATAGAATGAAGTCATTGGGAAAAAAAGATCTATAGTATCCACATGCTACCTACCAGCCTAGCATGGAATGGTCATCTTTGGGTGTCTACAGGTAGCATCGCTGAATAAAGAGCCCAGGGAGGGAGTGACATGGAGAAAATGCAGTTAGGCACAGATATTACTGAGCAGACAGTCTGAGAAAGGAGCATCAAGGTAGGTGAGTACTGACTGGGACATGGCTTTGAGCAGTAAGCACTGAGTGGTGTAGCTAGGGTATAGAGCTAGGGAGAGAAAAGCCAGTGCACAGGGCCAAAGGCAGTGCAGAACTATGGGTATGCTCTCCTCTGTCCCTGGGTGAGTGGCTGCAGAACCGAACCATTACCCAGGGTATGAGATACTCATCACCCAAACAACTGACCAGGAAACAACTAGGACCTCACCCAGCACTGCCCCCACAACAGTTCCGTGCTGTCCAGTAGCTGTGGGCCACAACAGCACTTTTCAGAAAGAAGAAGGGCAACCTCATTCCCTCAGTGCTTCCCACCTTCACCGTGAGCTACGCTCTACCTATACATGCACTGAAAGGCCACCCTACCCCCCGCAGTGTAAAAGGATCCTGGGCACCTTGCACCTCCATACAGAAGTGCTGCACCCTTTCAGCACCATGCATTCTTCCCTTGGAATGTTCTAGGTACTCCACAGGACTCTGCGCCACCACACCAATCAGCACAAACTACAACAAACCCACTGCTATTGAGTCCATTCCAACTCATAGCGACCCTACACTGGGTGTCCAAAACTGCACATGTTGACAGGAGCAGGAAGCCCCAACACCTAGCTGGCAGTGCCACCAGTCCCTGGCAGCTGCTGAAATATAAACCGGAAGAGTCCATGCCTACTCTTTCTAATACATCAGAAATAAGTCTGAGCAAATGCCTGGCCACTTTTTAAAGACGCAACACCAGCCAGAGGACGTGGCCATGTAGCTCTGACACAAAGTGGAGGCTAACATCTGAACTGAGACTAAAACACCTGAACCATCAGACTGGGGGCCATGTGACCAGGTAAGCACCGTTCAGATGGAAGTTCCAGTGAATCATGAGAACAGAAAATAAGGGAAACCAATGGCCTGGGATCCTGGTTAGAGAAAATAATAGCAAAGAAACAGAGAAAACCATCCATCAATAACATAAAACCATAATAATAATGAGGCAAAGAAAGGGAAACAACCTGAAAAGAACGTGACGATACTAAACTACTGATGTAGCAAGGCAAAAATACAATAAAAGCCCAAAAACTGAATACCCAGAAAACAGACAATTACAAAGAGAAAGTACAGGAAGCCCCTTTTCCACAGTTATGTTTTACATGGTTTTAGTTATCCATAGTCAACGGTTGTCTGAATCTATTTAAATGGCCACCGCTCTGAGTAGCAGGAAGAAAACTTGTTCCATCCCACTCTGTTGCAGAACTGTGCCTCACCCTGGCAATATCCATGGTTAATGCTGCCCATGTGGGGCACATTGGGCACCTGTCCTATGTTGTTGTAGGAATAAACACAATATATATAAGTTTCTACAGGCATCCAGTGGGGTTCTTGGAGCTTCAGGGATCCTGGAGTGCACAGAATAAGAAGAAGCCAGATCCAAAGACAGGTCTACTCACCTGTGGTGGTCCCTGACCACATGGTGGGTGGTATACAGTGTTAGCAAGAGGTGCCTTTACTCCAGACACACTCCAAGCCCCCCTTCATACTTGGTCCAGGCCAGTTCTCAATAACTAGCTGCAGCAAATGAGCAGTGCCCAGAGCTAGTTTGCCCTCCAGGTAACTAGCTGCACAAACCCTCCCTGCCACACACAAGTTTGCCATCCCATATACCTGGGGACCATGGTATAAACCTCCCCACCTGGTCCCACCCACCTGTAGAGTAGTAATTAGTATACCAAACACCTTCCACATACCCCTGCCTGCCACCCCTCCCACCTGGAGAGTGGCAGAGTGTGCCCTGTATGCCTGGTTGCCAACCAACTACACCCCCTAACCTGCTGCCCTGCTCATCTGGAATGGCAGAGAAGACCCTGCCACTCATACAGCCCACTGCTTTGCCCATCCAGTGAGTGGCAAAGAACGCTCTCATGCTGCTGCTTGCCTGCCACACTACCCTATCCCACTGGCCAGTGCCACCTAGAACTCCTGCACCGCTGGACAGATAATAGGCGATGGCCTTTCTAGCCAAGGTCCTCCATTTGGAGTATACAGTGAATCTTAGCTTCTATGCCTAGGCTGTGCTCTCATGTTGGAGTGAGGTGTCTGCTATGTTGATAAGGCTGGACGAAGATGGGATAAATCTTGAGTCTTCACCTTACTAGTGGGTATGACCCTTGGTTTCCTTGGGGTATGGTCTGCAAATAAATTGTCATCTTTGATATCTGTTGAAACAAGAATTAACTTCTTGTTTTAAGCTGCTCCTTTGTAGGCAACTACCAGCTTCCTGCTTCATTAAGAAAAGCAAGGGGCTGTGGTCACAGAACTTCGGCCTGGTCCACCTAACATACACAATAACTGACCAATGTGTCCTTTACCTTCTTTTAAATCAGGAGGCTGAAAACACACCTCCACTAACATCCTGGAGGTAGGCAAAATGCCATGCCATGTCTGCAAATACTCAACTGAGTATTTGATTTGCAGAAGACTCTAGTTCTTGTGCTGAATTATCCTGAAGAACACCAACAGATGACAGTAACTACCCTAAAGGACCCCTGACCCAGGGCTTGGGGATGCTATCTTAGTGATGAGCCCCAAGCAGTCCTTTGCTTGGGGATGCTATCTTAGTGATGAGCCCCAAGCAGTCTTTTGCTTGGGGATGCTATCTTAGTGATGAGCCCCAAGCAGTCTTTTGCTTGGTTGATAAGGCAATATATATATATATTTGGTCATCTGCTTGGTGGAATTTGCTCCCTTGCTCTAGGACTCTGCATCTGGTCCACCTCTGTCTGGCCTCTGGTTCTTGGCATTTGAGACAGCAGCCTGACCTAGCTCACCATCTTCTGCAGCCTTATAAGTCAAAAGCCTGATTTGTTGTGAGTGAGGAGAATCCTCCAGACTTATGTCTGGACTATGGATTTGGGACTTGTCAGCCTTAACAGTCATGCAATCCATTTCCTTGATGGTTCCTTGGTTCTGTGAGACTTTGCAGTGAATTGTGGAATACTGGAACAAGAGGGAGAATACTGAAGGCAGGACTGGATGCTGATACCAGGGATTATAAAGTATCTATCCTAGCATTTGGGATAAGTCAGTCATTTGGGATATTGTGAGCCTCCACCTAATAGGGACCAGTCTTGTACTGTCCTTCTAAAAAAAAATTATTGTTACACCTGCACACACTTAGTGCCAGCCACTCAGCAACAACTGGTGAACACTTCTGCACTTCTGTGCTGTTAGACCAGCAACTAGCAGAGCCTATCCCCTGCCTGCCTTGACATATTAAATATATCAAAACCAAACCAAACCACTAAATATATACAATCAATATATCCAAGGATAGAGCCCCAGCTCACACTCACGGATCTCCCCTGCTGCCTGAGGAGCCCATGGCTAGAGACAGCAACCTTCTTGTCCCTCTCAGACAAGGAAAGAAGACACCCACCAAAACCACCTCTTCACCACACACATCTGCCACCAACAAGGTTGGCAGTCTGGCCTCCCTGGGCCAGAAAGACGCTGTCAGGTATAGTAGGGGAACAGGGAAGCTCCAGGTCCCAAGACCTCCCTAACTAGGGCCCACAACTAAAACTAAAGAAAATCAAGAAGTGTGGTCTGTCTGTCAGCAAATTTACAGGAACAAGGGAGATGCTGATGAGACCTCCCAATGCTTTCAGTAGCCATCCCTAATAAAGTGTCTCTGGACCTTGGAAGAAAAAACAAACAAACAAAAATCCATCCTTTGTGGGTTAATGCACCAAACTGCAAAGCCGTTTGAACTGCAAGGTCGGTGGTTCAAGTTCACCAGTTGCTCCTCAGAAACTCTATACAGTGTCACTATGGGTTGCAACCGACTCAACGGCACTTAACAACAACAATTACAAACAAGTCCTGTTCTCAAGTTTGTCTTTGAGTTGAATTTGTATGTAAGTCACAACAATTAGGAACAGTTTGTATCTAACATCAGTTAGTCAAATGTTTCACTCAGTATACAGGAAATAGTGTACCTTTCTATGAATAAGAAATATTAAAGAAACACTTTAAGATACACTAAAACATTTTTAAGATAATGTTGTTGTTGCTAAGTGTTAGCAAGTTTGTTCTGACTCATAGTGACCCTGTATAGTGTTTCCAAGGAGCAGCTTGTGGGTTTGAACTGCCAACCTGTGGTTCTCAGTCCAGTGCTTACCCTCCAGTGCTACAACAGGAGTCTTTTCAGTACAGTAATGATAATAATGATAATGAAGCAGCAGTCAAGAAATCGAATGACATATTGCACTAGACAAATCTATTGCACAAGACCTCTTTAAAATGTTCAAGAGCAAAGATGTCAGTTTGAAGGTTAAAGTGCACCTGATCCAAGCCATGGTAATTTCAATAGCCTCATATGGACAATAAGTAAGGAAGACCATGGAAGAATTGATGCATTTGAGTTATGGTGTTGGAGTAGAATAGTAAAGGTACCACGGACTGCCAGAAAAATAAACAAATCTGTGTTGGAAGAAGTACAAGCAGCGTGCTCTTTCCAAGCCAGGATGGCCAGACTTTGTCTCTCCTACTTAGGACATATTACCAGGAGGGACCAGTCCCTGGAGAAGGACATCATGCTTGGTAAAGTGGAGGGTCAGCAAAAGAGGGAACTCCCCAACAAGATGGATTGGCACAGTGGCAGCAGCAGTGGGCTCAAGTATAGATAGCTATAATAGTGAAGATGGCGCAAGACCAGGCAATGTTTCATTCTGTTGTGCACAAAGTCACTGTGGGTTGAAACCAACTCAACAGCATCTAACAACAACAACGATAATAATAATGTTTTGGTATGCAAGAGTATATTTTAATATGCATCTCAAAGCACTGCCTGTTTGTTATTACAAATTATATGAGTTGCTGAAGATGTAGGTGGTGAGGAATTTGTGGCCTGCGCTAGGCCCTATACGCTCCTCTGGTGGTAGCTGAGATCTTATCCCTCCCTTCAGGACCTGGGAACCTGGTGCCTGGCTTGGCTGCACAGTGCAAGACTGAGGATGTGGCTGCATTAAATCTGGGCCAGGGCCTGTGTTAACCTCGGTCCGGGGTTTCTGTGTCACATCCAGCTGCAAACAACGCCGAAACAGCACCTGCTTGTGCAGTCAATCTGTTTGTGAAGTCAGCCTTGCCAACCCCAGACAGCCCGTGTTAGCTGCAAGGTTACAATAAAGTGGTACACTGCCACCCATGCTTGTTCAAAGTAGGTGCTGTGGGTCTGGGGATGGGTGGGTGTGGAAGTGCCACTAGCAACTCCAATAGAAGTCAGGGGTGAGGTGGGAACCACTTTGCTCCTTCCAGTGCACTGTCTCTGGGTTTGTGTTCAAGGTAAGATATAAAGCAGTATGTCTAAATATTGGCTAATAACAAAAGTGTGTATGTAAGTCAGATGTTTATAACCCAGGGACAGAGTGGGAAATACATAAATAAATAAAATAATACCATAATGACTTAGAAACAGAAACAGAAGACAGTAACAAATTACAAGGGAAAAAAAACAAAACAAAAAACAGCATAAGATGGTTCAAACAATTGAGCAAAACAAAGGAAAATAAAACCTTCTTGAGGAAGACAAAATAATGAAATAAACTATCTAAGAAGGAATTTAAGACTCATACTTAAAATCCTCAAAGGGATACCAGAAAACAGAAAAAAAAAAAGACCCTAGGAGAATTTGGGAAAACACTATAAGAACAAATTAAAAGATTCAACAGACAATTGGAAACCATATAAAAATAACTAGAAATTCAGAAGATTAGCAATAAAATATCAGAAATACAAAACTCAAAAGATAAATAAGTAGAATTAAATCATCAAAGAATCAATGGAATAGAGGAGAAATCCCTTGATACTAATTTATTTCAGGAACAGTCAGAAAAAAAGAATACTTCTAGAAGTTCATTTCACGTCACTTTGCTTTAACAAACGACCTACATTTAGACCTGCTTTAGCTAGCTAACCAAAAGAAATCTGAAGAGGATTTTTTAACTGATTTATGAGACACCGCTGCTCCATAATTATGCAGCTTCAGATTTAAATGCTTATATGGGTTTGGATACCAAAAACTCGCATGAGCAAGGACTTCAAGTTATTTGTCAGCCATTACTTGTGTCTCACTGGAGAAACCCTTGACTCTCCACATAGGTATGCCCACCAGACCTATCAGATTAAACCATGCGGCAAGACCTGGCAGCTAGGTGTCATTTTTGCCTGGGTCACAAAAACTGTAGCAGAGAAATGGATCTTGATTGTTACTCCCACTGTGATCAAGGTTGGAAGAAAGAGCATGTAGGTCTGCCACATCAAGACTAGGTCAGCACGCAGACCTGATCCCAAGCAAGACTCAACAGAATTATACCAACTGGACTGGAGAGCCACATGATGACCTCAGATGTCTTTTCAGGAGAAAGACATGTAATGGATTTTAAACAAGATTCTCAGCTTCGTACTGCTATTTCTGGGCTTCTATGGTTACTCCAATTGTTGTCCTTTTCTGTACTCTCTTCTGCATTTTGCCAGGAGGGCTTTATCAAGTCACTTGCAAAAACTGAATTTTTTACCTTTCATTTCTTATGCCTCTGCATGCTTTATGTCTTAATCCTTGTTTGGTAGACTGAAAACTAAGTCACGAGGAAAGTAACTCCCTTGTTTGATTGTTACAAGCTCTAACTTCAAGACTGGTAGACTGAAAACTAAACCACGAGGAAAGTAACTCCCTTGTGCTATTGTCACAAGCTCTAACTTCAGGAGGACCCCAACAGATAGCTGGGTTTATCATCCTTTACCCACAGTCACTGAGACTTGTGTTACCTCTGGCTCTTTAGTTCAGGATAAGATTATCACTAAACATACACGACTCACAGCAGCCAGGGTCAGTATTCTGAACAAATTCCTTTTATCCAAGCGAGACTATTCAAGACCCCAAATGTACTGTGTCTAAATAAAACTGAAACAAAAATTGATAATCAGGGGCATTTAGATTGACAATTCCATTTTCATGTTATTTTGGCAAAAAGTTGCTCTAAGGGCACAGACTCAAAGGCCCATTTGAGTCTTCTAGCAACCAGCTGGATAATAGCTGTAAACTGATCTGTCCCTTTCCCTACAAACAACAGGACTGGAGGGCTGTGTGCAGAGAGGCAGGTTTTGAGGAAAAACCCTTGTAAGTTCAAGGTAATATTTTGGTTCTTATCAACTTGTTTTAATTTTCTTCAGCTTCAGCCTGAACTTGCATATAAGCAATTGATGGTCTGTTCCACAGTCTGCCCCTGGTCTTGTTTTGACTGATAATATAGAGCCTTCCCACCATCCCTTCCCACAGATGTAGCCAATTTGATTCTTGTATATTCCATCTGGTGATGTCCATGTGTATAGTCACCTTTTATGTTTGCAAAAGGAATAAATCATTATTCTTGAAAAATTCTATCATGTGATCTCTAGCATTATTTCTTTCACCAAGGCCTATTTTCCAACTACTGATTCTTCTCTTTGTTTCCAACCTTTGCATTCCAATTACCAGTATTGTTAATACATTTTCATTGCATGTTTGATCAGCTTCAGGCTGAAGAAGTTGGTGTAATTTTTCAATTTCATCATTGCTGACTTTAGTGGTTGGTGTGTAAATTCGAATAGTGGTAGTAACTGACCTTCACTGTTATTGTTAAGTGCCATTGAGTTAGTTCTAACTCATTGTTGTTGTTAGGTACCATTGAGTCGGTACCAACTCATAGCAACATTATGCACAGCACAATAACTGGGCTTCCCTGTAGGTGCATGGATATTATCCTGTCAGAGACAGCATTGTACCTCATGACTGATCTGGATATGATCATTTCCAGCATAGTAAACCATGTGGTCATCAGATTCAAAATGGCCAATAGCAGTCCATTTCAGCTCACTACTGCCTAAGATATCGATATTTATGCGTTCCATTTCATTTTTGACAACTTCCAATTTTCCCAGGTTCATACTTCGTACGTTCCATGTTCCGATTTGCAATGGATGTTTACAGCTGTTTCTCTTCATTTTGAGTTGTGCCCCATCAGCAAATGAAGGTCCTGCAGGCGCCTTTTTCTCCCATGGACTTTACTCCATTTGCATCATCACAGTCAACTCTGCTTTGAGGAGGCAGCTCTTCCCCAGTCGCATTTTGAGTGCCTTCCAACCTGAGGGGTTCATTTCTGGCACTATATCTGACAGTGTTTCTCTGTTATTCATAAGGTTTTCAGTGACTAAATATTCGGAAGTAATTCATCACTCCTTCTTCCTAGTCTGTCTTCGTCTGAAACCTGTTCACCATGGGTGACCCTGCTGGTATTAAAATACCAGTGGCATATCGTTCAGAATCACAGCAACTCACAAGCCACCACAGTACAACAGACTGACAGACGAGTGGTGGTCCAACTCATAGTGACCCTATATAACTTTTCCAAGAAGTGGCTGGTGGGTTTGAACATAGAATTTTGTATATTCTATGTTCCAGTTAGTGATGGATGCTTGAAAATCTTTCTTCTCATTTGGAGTTGTGCCTCACCAGCAAATGAAGGTTCCCAAAAGTTTTATCCCATTTGAATCATTATGGTCAACTCTACTTTTAAGAGACAGCTCTTTCCCAGTCATATTTTGAGTGCCTTCCAGCCTGAGGGGTTCATGTTCTGGCACTATATCTAACAGTGTTCTACTACTATTCGTAATATTTTCATCTTCTTGTACTATATCTAACAATGTTCAAGTGCTCTTCATAAAGCTTTCAATGGCTAAACATTTTAGTGGTCTGCCTCTCCCTCCTAGTCTCATAATTTACAAGCTCAGCTGAAACCTGCCCACCATGGGTGACCCTGCTAGTATTTAAAATACCAGTAAAATAGCTTCCAGCTTTACAGCAACATGTGTCACCATAGCATGGCAAACTGACAGATGAGTCATGGCAATAATGACTTTGTATAGTTTTAAATTACCTGAATGGATAGTGTAATGTGGGGGGTGCACTTTAAGGCATAAGGTGGTCCCATTCCAGGTATTTAAGATGGCCCTCACCACAGCCATTTAGGTCCCCAACACAGACATAACAAAGCCTCAACCTCATTATGGTCCGTATAGGGGTGGTCATTGACCTCTGATCCTGTGGGGAAGATTTGCCTATCATGAGGCCGCCTTGTGCAACCTCACTAAGTCCATTGAAATTATAGCTGAATCTATAGCAAAAACAATTGAAGCCCAACAGAAAATCTTGGACTATGGCCAAGTGGATTTAAATCATCATCTTTGCCTTTAATTCCCTACTAGCCGAAGAAGGCAGTATCTATGCCATTGCTAATTCTCATCTGAACAAGTGGAAATTAATATTCAAAAGATTTATCATGAAGCTGCCTGACTACATAAATTTAATTAAAAAATCTGACCCCAATTCGGTGTGGAATATAATCAACAAACTATCCAGTCTCTCACCTGGCTTTTGCCGTTGCATGCACTCTCAATATGTATAATTCTGTTATTTTTATTTGAACCCACCACCACTCACCATTGAGTCAATTCTGAATCACAGTGGTCCTCTATGGATTTCCAAGGATGTAAATTTTTACAGGAGCAGAAAACCTCATCTTTCTCCCACAGAGCAGCTGGTGGATTTGAACTGCTGACCTTATGGTTAGCAGTCAATGTGTAACCCCCTATGCTACCAGGACAGTTTTATTTGAGTCATGTTTGTTTAATGCTTTAGTAAAGTTTATGTCCTCCAGACTGCAAAAGTTTCACCTCCAGCTCATGCTCCAGCAAGGATACCAACCCATTCCTCCAAACCCTGCACAGATCAGTGCAACTTTTTTATGTCAACACCCTATTCACCTGAAAGTGTTACAGAAATTTGACCTTTGACTTGCTTACCATGTCCAGCGACATTTGAGCTAACTACGCCTATGCTAAAAAAAAAAAAAAGAGGAGGGAATGAGATTAGTCAGGCTGCTAAAGGGCATGTCAATTGTAGGTATAGAACTTCTTTCTTTTTGTTCCTGGTTTCTAGATAAGACACTTACTTTCCTTTAGACCTTTCCTCAACCACAAGAGGAAAACAAGAAACTGAGGTCATGAAACCTGTCAAGACCAGGTTTGACATGCACAGGTTGTGATGTTTAAGGTTCTAGGTCAACTTGATTTAGCCAGGATTTCCAGTTGTTTGGCAGTTGATAGTTAACTCTATGATGATTGGCTTTGAGCAGCCAATCAATTGAAAGGATGCTCCCAATATAATGGACATGCAGGAAAGACTCACTCTCTTCCCTGCTGAATCTGGGTCTCACATCTGGGCTATCCTCCAGCCTTTGGTTCTTTGAACTTGAGCCAGGGGCCTGCTCTATTGTGTTTGCCTTCTGGGCTTGCCCACTAAGTGTTCCTGGAAAACAGGATGTCCACCGGAGGACCCTACATGCCTGTTTCTGTTGCCCTGACCCTTGTGCTCTGTGCCGCCAGTTGTCCAGTGTAGCTACCCAGGCTTTGGTCACCCATAATCCTGCATCTGCCTCTGTTCCAGAGCCAAGGACTTGCTCTGTGCCATGACTTGTGATTCCTGCCTTTCAGGCCCACCTGCTGATCTTGATTCTCCTGGTCTGCACTTGGGACTCTCTCTATCTACAATGGTAAGTCATTTCCTTGATATAACCTTCTCTTTGCATACAGATATACACTCACACACATATACATATATATGAGTTGTATTGGTTTTTCTTCTCTGGAGAATTCAACCTACTACATTTGGTACTAAGAATGGTTCTAGAGAAACAGTATCAGAAGGAATTTTTGAATTGGTTCTCAAGCCTGACAAAATTTAAAGATAATGATAACTCTGCCTCCATTTAGTAAAGAAAGTGAAGATACTGCTAACCCATGGTGTGAAGCAGTAATTATTAATACACAAAATATACCAACTAATAGATCATGTAATAGCTTCATGGAGAAGCTAGGCTCTGGGTGACTGCATGTGTGATACTTTTCTGGAGCTTTTTCAGGATGAGAAGTATAGAAAGGCTGGTTTCTTGGCCCTACTTATTACAATAGACTAAGAGATAAAAGAAAGAGATGTGCTTAGGACTGAAGAGTTGCGGTTCAAGCTCTACATAAAATACCACGTGTGCCCTGAAACATGCTTTGCTGTAATAGCAGAGCTGATATTGCCAAACACCAAACCCAGAATCTTATTGTAAGAGTGGGTGAATTACAACGCTGGCTCAACTTCCAATCTGGAATGGTGTCTAATACTAACATAAGGGCATCGATTGGGAAGAAATGGGATCCTGAAATTTGGGAAGAGGACATTTCAGCAGATAATCAAGAAGCTGGGGATATGGAGCCTTTGGACCTCATTGAGTTATACTTGCCAACAGCCCCTCCCCTCCTATCTGAAGAGATTACTCCATTATCAGTAAAAACATTTCCTCTG
>NW_006408768.1:1020945-1021966 GCF_000296735.1 Chrysochloris asiatica | reverse complement strand
GGAAATTGGCATGTTATAGTGGATTTATAAGGAGAAACCCATAAACCCACACATGGAGTTCCCAGAGGGCCATTCACCACAACAATGAGGAACAAATTTGTGAAGGAAACCCCAGCATCCTTGAAGACTGCTGTGATTGATATATTATGTAAACTGGATTTGACAGTGGGGACTGCCCTAATTGAATTAAGGAACCTAATCACAATGGGGCTGACTGGATCTTGTGGTGGTAGGGGCCAAGTGGTCGTGGTGGTAGGGGTCAAGTGGCAGCACTTAATCAACAAAGACAAGGTGGGCATGGTTACTGTAATGGATGTTGTTGTTGTTGTAAAGTACCTTGGTTGTTGATGTTAAGTGCTGTCGAGTTGGTTCTGACCCATAGCGACCCTGCACAGGGTTTCCGAGGTTGCAAATCTTTACGAGAGCAGAAAGCCTCATCTTTCTCACGTGGAACAACTGGTAGTTCCAAACTGCCAAGCTTGAGGTTAGGAGCCCGACTCTTAACCACTATGCTACCAGAGCTCCTAACTGTAATGGATAGCAGACAAAAAGCAGTAATCAGAATAATCTGACTCATGTGGACATATGGCATTGGCTAATTAGGCAGGGTGTCCCTAAGAGTGAAATAAATGGGGAACCTACTAAATTTTTACTTAATTTACAAGAGAAAGAACTTGGGTCAAATGAATGGTAGTTTAATTTGAATCGGCAGAACAGAGTCATGACTTCTCAGTCAATACCCAGACTTGAGCCAGTTTATAGACCTACAACCCCTTGAATGAAGGGGTGGTGAGGTCCCCTTGAGGAAGGACCCCACTACAGTGCCAGCTGTTAGTCTTACCTCCAGTCTTCCATAAAGGGATCTATGGCATTTTACAAGGATGACTGTTCACTGGGGGAAAGGAAATAATAGGACTTTTCTGGGATTACTGGCTACTGGCTCAGAATTGACACACATTCCAGAAGACCCAAAACGTCACTGTGGCCCATGAGTCAGTGGGGACATAGGGAGGTCAAATTA
>NW_006408768.1:1018103-1020060 GCF_000296735.1 Chrysochloris asiatica | reverse complement strand
ACAATGCCTGGTAGGCCTCTGGATTTGGAGGCAAGATATTCCTCATTTAGTTGTGCTACTCTGGCTTATTTATCAAGTAACTTGAAAGGCTGCTAATTTTTATTGGAACCCTTAACAAAAGAAGGCTCCACAAGAAGTTCAGTATGCTGTGCAAGCTGCTCTGCCACTTGGACCACATCATCCAGTAGATCCAATGATGTTTGAAGCATCAGTGGCAGATAGAGAGGCAGATTGTAGTCTTTTTCAAGCTCCTATTGGTGGGAGTCCTAGTGTGGCGCTGTGGGTTAATGCACCAGACTTCAAAGCTGTTTGAACTGCAAGATTGGTGGTTCAAGCTCACCAGATGTTCCTTAGAAACCCTATACAGGGTCACTATGGGTCAGAAATGACTCGACAGCACTTCACAATTGATGAATCACAGTATAGATCCTTTGGATTTGGGAGCAAAGCCCTACCATCTGCTGCAGATAACTAATTGACTTTTGAGACACAGCTTTGGGCTTGTTACTGGGCCTTTGTAGAGCCTGAATGCTTAATCAAGGGTCATCAATTCACCGTGGGACCGGAGATAGCCATCATGAACTGGGTGATATCTGACCCACAGAATCATAAAGCTGGATGTACACAGCAGCACTCCATCATTAAAATGAAGTGGATATTAAAAGTAAGTAAGCTCAAGCAGGAATTGAAGGCATGAGGAAGTGGCCCAAATGCCCATGTTCTCCACTCCTTCATTCTCCTAGTCTATACCTATGGCCTTATGGGAGTTCCTTATGATCAGCTAAGGAAGAGAAAACTCATGCCTGGTTTACAGATGGTTCTGTACAACATACAGGCACCATTTGAAAGTGGACAGCAGCAGCACTACAGCCCCTTTCTGGGACTACCCTGACAAACAGTGGTGAAGAGAAATCCTCCCAATGGGCAGAACTTCAAGCAGAGCATCTAGTTGTTTTGCTTGGAAAAAGAAATGCCAAGATGTGTGACTGTTTATTGACTTATGGCCTGTTGCAAATGATTTGGTTGGATGGTCAGGGACTTGGTAGGAGCATGGTTGGAAAAGTGGTAACAAGGAAGTGTGGGGACGAACTCTGAATGGACAAAAAAAGTGAAGATATTTGTATCATTTAAATGCATACCAAAGGATTACCTCAGCAGAGGATTTTAACCACCAAGAGAACAGGATGGCATGTTCCATGGAAATTAATGCTTTTTCTCCAGTCATTCCTGCCATTGCCCAATGGGCTCGTGAACAAAGTGGCCATAGTGGCACAGCTGGAGGGTGTGTGCACAGGCTCAGCAGGATGGACTTCCACTCACCAAGGCTTACTTAGCTGCAGCCGCTGCTGAGTGTCCAATCTGTTAGCAGCAGAAATCAGCAGTGTCCCAGGTATGGGACCATTCCTCAAGATCAGCTAGCTGGCAGGGTGATTACATTAGACCATTTCTATCATGCGCAGCATTTTGTTCTTAAAGGAATAGATACTTAGTTTTGATAGGGATTTTCCTTCCATGCACAAAATGCTTCTGCTAAAGCTACCATTTGTGGTCTTACAAAATGCCTTATCCACCGTCATGGTATCCCACACAGCATCACTTCAGATCAAGGAATCCATGGGCCAATGCTCATGGAATTTACAAGTATGGCAATAATTGTGAGGTTGGCCCAGGACCAGGTAGTGTTTTGTTCTGCTGTGCATAGGGTTGCTATGATTCGGTACCAATTCAATGGCACCTAACAACAACAAGAACACCAAAGTTCCTCATCATCCTGAAGCAGCTGGCTTGATTGAATAATGCAATGGCCTTGTAAAGGCACAGCCCCAGTTAGGTGGCAATACCTTAAGGGGTTGGGGAAATATTTTCCAGGAGGTTATGTATGCTCTAAAGCAGTATCCAATATATAGTACTATGTCTCCAATTGCCAGGATCCATGGATCCAGGAACCAAGGTGTGG
>NW_006408768.1:1016109-1017053 GCF_000296735.1 Chrysochloris asiatica | reverse complement strand
AAAACCGGAGGACCACTGGAGGGTCCTGCATGCTTGTCAATGTTGCCCTGGCTTGTCTGTTCTGCCCCTGGTTCTTCAGTGTGGCGACCCAGGCTTTGGTAGCCCATCACCCTGCTGCTGCCCCTGCTCCAGAGCTGAGGTACTGCTCTATGCCCCAACTTGGAATCCTGCCTTTTGGGCCCACCTGCCAATCTTAGTTCACCTGATCTGCACTTGAGACTCTCCTAGCTCTACAACTGTGAGTTATTTCCTAAATATAAACTTCTCTTTTGCTTCTCTAGAGAACCCAGCCTAAGACATAACAACTATGCCCCTTGGGTGAACTTCTGATGTGGCAAGCCTAGAAACATGACTCCATTAATGCCCTGAACATGGGCAAAAAGTCACCTTTGTGGCACTTTACAACAGAGAGCAGACCACATTTTATGCTGAAGCATTCAGTGATGCCAGCCTATTGGATGCCAGTTGTTGTTGTTATGTGCCATCAAGTCAGTTCCAACTCATAGTGATCCTGTACAGGATTTCTGAGGCACAGTTAGTGAGTTTGAACTGCTGATTGTGTGGTTTATAGTCCAGTGCTTACCCTACAGGGCCATCCTAGGAGTCCTATCAGATGCTAGTAACCACCCCAAAGCTTGTTCCCCAAATTTTGCCCTTATAAAAGATCCCCAGCCTCAAACTTCAGAAGCCACTTTGGTGACACAAGTCCTGATGGGCTCTACTTGGCCAACCCAATAAAGCATCTTTCACTTTCAAATATATCTAGTCCTTTTAGCCACAGGAGTTAAGATTCAACAGATTGTAGTAAGAGTAATATTTGTGTTGTGTTCTTACTGCTGAATACGATGTTACTGCTATAACTGTGATCAAGACCTAATAGCCACAATTAACATTTATATTGTTAAACGCTATTGAGTCAGTTTTGACTCATTTGTTGTTAAGTG
>NW_006408768.1:997336-998853 GCF_000296735.1 Chrysochloris asiatica | reverse complement strand
TAACAAAAGGAGGGGAGTGGCTGATTTTACAGTCCAGGAGCAGAGATCCCTGGAACTATCAAGGGAGAAAAGCTAAGTGCAAGACCCTGTCCAGGGAGGCAGTGACACTAGGGATGGAGGCAGAGAGGATGATGTGGACAGAAGGAGCAGCTGGGGACTCTGGACTCAGGGAGGGAGAGGGGCTGTGTGCTGGAAGCCGGGGGCAGGCGTGTGGGGTGTACCCTTTGGTTGTTTGATGATACATGCAAGGGACTGTGATCATTGCAATGAAACAAAATACGATAGGATGAGTGTAAAGATAATGTTCACCCATGTAAACTAACATATAATTCATAATAAAAACTTTAAAAAAATAAACTGTCCCTTAGATATGAGAGCAAAATTAGAGCATTTTCCAGATAAACAGAAATTAAAGAAATCTGTAGTAACCAGGCCAATTTTACATAAATTACCAAAAGAGAGTCCTTTGGACTGAGAATCAACACTAGAAGACAACAATCTGAGATTGACATATATGGTAACATCATCAGTATTCAATCAATATATATAGAAGTATCACAAGTAAAATAAACCTCTAAGACTGAAAATAAGGAAGCAGAGATATTAATTTATAATGAAGACAACAACAAAGCAAAAAGAGGGAAAAGTATAATTACAGAACTTACAGATAGTGAGGAAGTCAGATAAATTTCAAGGCAAAAAACAGACTGTCATAAACTGGGGAAGAACTTAATAAATTATAAGGTAACCACAAAGAAAATTAATATGCCTTCACATCAAATCAAGGAAAGAGAAAACCATAAAGATTTAGTAAACCTTAAAACAACAGCAATAAAGAAATTTACAAGACACAGGAACAAAATGAACCAGCACTAAATGAAGAAAATTATGTGACACAAAGCAAACAGCAGCACTGCAGCAAAATAAAAGCAATAAATTCATACCTATCGACAATTATACTGTATGTCAATATATCAGTCAAGAGAGAGTATCAAAATTGATAAAACAGGATCCATCAAGTCAATGTGCTGTTACAAGATTCACACCTTGCACACAGACAAAAATAGATTAAAAATCAAAGAACAGAAAAAAAGCATATAAACCTAGTAGCAATCACCACTTGTCTTGTCACTTTGTGGTACCATGGTGGTTTGCATATTGCTGATTCTGGAAGTTATGCGATGGGTTTTTTAAATACCAGCAGGATCACCCATGGTGGACGGGTTTCATTTGAGCTTCCAGATGAAGACAAACTAGGAAGATGGAGAGACAGACTACTTCTGAACATTTAGTCATTATAAACTTAATAAACAGCCATAGTACACTGTCAGCACCAGAATATTGAATACTGAAACATAAGAAAGAGCACCAAAATATCGTCAGATATAGTGTTGGACGATGAAGCCCTCAGGTTGGAAGGGACTCAAAATACAACTGGGGAAGAGCTGCCTCCTCAAAGTAGAGTTGATGGTGATTACGCAAATGGAGTAAAACCTTCGGGACCTTGATGTGCCAAT
>NW_006408768.1:994032-995521 GCF_000296735.1 Chrysochloris asiatica | reverse complement strand
AAACACAGGCTGAATGGGTATGAGAGGGAGAGTGGGTGCATACCCACAAGGATGTGAGAATTTGAGAGGGTATTTATGTTTGTTGTAAACAGAACTATGAATGTGGTGAAGAATACAGGAGGCAAAAGTATGAAACCTTCTTGATACTATTCAACCTCTTAAGACAATGAGTTGCTGGGTCTGGGGGCTCAGGATCATAGTCTCATGGGACATCGTGGTTAATTGGCATTACGCAGTCTAGAAAAAGACAATGTTCTACATCCTACTTTGATGAGAGGTGTCTGGGATCTTAAATGTTCATACACAGCCATGTAAGGTGCAGTTTATTAGTCTCTCCATGTGTGGAAGAAAGAGTGATAAGAACTGAATATGCTTGGAATCAATTAGTCCAGTAGACAAATGGCATATGTAAACATCAGTTTGCACAACTCTGAAACCAGGAGAACTAGATGCATGGTTACCACTACCAACTGCTCTGAAAGGGATCACATTACAAGGTCCTAGAAAGAGTAGGAGGAAATATGCGACCACACTCAAAATTATGAAAAAAGACGGGCCTTGCTGGTTAGAAAGAGACTAGAAGAACCCAAGACTATGGGTCTTAACCACCCTTCAGGTCTGGAAAGGAGCTTACCCCCTCGTGGCCCAATTTCAGTCAAGCAGTAGATACTAATATTTTGTTGTTGTTGTTTTTAAGTGCCGTCGAGTCAATTCTGACTGTATAGAAGCAGTTGGTGGGTTTAAACTGCTGGCCTTGCAATCCAGGATCCAGTACAGTATCCTGCAGTACCACATCAGGACTCCAGATAGGTATACAGGGGAACAATAATACTGATAAGGCATGGTCTCCATGGAATAGTCATTCATTCAAAACTCAAAAGGGTAACACTTCCCTAAAGACAAAGTTGAGAAGGGATGGGAAGGAGGGTGGAATGAAAATAGGAACCACAGGGACTAATTGGGAAAACTTGTTGCATGGAGGGGATTGAGATAAAACTGGAGGGGATTGAGATAAAACCAAGTGTACAATTTGTTGAACGTAAAACTGATAATCCCGTCTGTAAACCTTTGCTTAATTCACAATAAAAGTTCATTGTAAAAAATATTAAATATGTATTGAAATCCTGGAAAAAAAAAACACAAAAATCACAGGGAGGAAGTAGGATAACTGCTATTACTAAAGGGGATTGCAGTCACTGAGAGGACACTATGTGCATGACTTACTGAATGTGAAACTGGTGATCTGGTCTGTAAACCTTCACTCAATTCACAATAAAAAGTGTCAGAAACAAAAACAAAATTAAACAAACTGTCCAGTGAAGAGGCAGAGAGAGTGTGGCAGATAAGCAAGAAAACCTAGAGGTACATCATAGCCTCAGACAGAAACAGATTGAAAATAAAGGGGTAGAAAATAATGTTTCATGCAAATAGTAACCAAAAGAGAGTTGTTGTTGTTGTCGGGTGCCATCGAGTCGGAACCGACGCATAG
>NW_006408768.1:934199-993090 GCF_000296735.1 Chrysochloris asiatica | reverse complement strand
GGAAAGCTGCTGAAATGTAAATAATGATTTGAAAGATCATAATATGGTAACATTTACCAAAACCTAGAATAAACTAGTACAACTGGGAAGCTGATCTTCAGAAAGTCAGTGTTGGGGAGGGAAAGAAATGGACGAAAATTACTTATCTCAATTTCTAAGTGTTTGGCACACATTTCCATATAAATATCCTTAAGCTCTTTGAGGTAGACAAACATTAGAAATGAAAACAGTTGATGTTAAAAACAAAAAGAAAAAAGTTAATACTGATGATAGGCCCTATATGTATTTAATGTTATCTATAAAAATCCTTTTCAGCAAAGTGCTTAAATGCTATTTTATTTCCACATTGAAAGGTGGAGATTAAGTACCAAGGAACAATGAAAGTTGGACTTTAAAAGTTTACCTTAACCTAATTGCTTTTTCTACGGGACTACAAGCTACTGAAAAGCAGAGAAGCCCTGTCTTTTCATTTATTAATATGAGGATCTAGCACTTTGTGAGCACTGAAGTCAATGACTGCCTATCTGACTCACAACCTCCCAAGCTGTTCATTTTAAATAAAGGGAACAAACTTTGAGGTTGGTAGGACTTCACATAAAACTCAATTAAAATTATTCTCCAAAACCATTTTTATTCCTACTTTCCCTTGGGAGAATTAGCCTACCAGGGAAATTAAGGTGCAGCCTTAGTCCCCCTTTCTGACCCCACTTTGCTAAAATTTTATTTCTTTCATTAAAACGTTTATGCCCTTTCAAATACAATTAATTTTCAAGAATGGCAACAAAATCTGATTCATGATGATATAAAAATAAACTTTTCTAATACTAAATCTGATAAAAATAAAGAAATATATTCTTATTCTCCCATATCATCTTTAAGCACTTAATAATGAATCTGAGAATCTGACCTTTCACTTGGAAAAATCTCCAGGAAAAGAAAAGTTATGAAAGAAGAGAAGGAAAATAGCTATTCCAAGGAACATATTTTTGTACTTGTTTCGCTCCAATTTCTGCCACGTAGATTGCGCCAGTCTTCCCATCCACATCTAGGAGATGAGGTAAAACCTGATCAGCAAGTTGGATTGTGCTGACCACAGAGCAGTTGCCGATGCTTCCTATTGGGGGTGCAGCAATAACTGAGAGTCGGCTAAGATTCAACTGAGCTACGATCAAGAACTTCCCATCAGGAGTAAATCTAAGAAGGAAAACATTTTACAAAATACATTTTATGTGACATAAACCTAAACATTTATTTTTCAAACATGTTTATCTCCTACAGTGAGAAACAAACATTTGATACTGACTGAATGAGTCTTTAAAAAATTTAAATCTAATTTTGTTTAAGAGGGAGCAAGTGATTTTTTTTTTAGTGTTTTACTGTTAATTATGATAGTTTACATGGGAGAACATTCGTTTTACATTCATTCTATCATAGATCATATCATTGCCATGGTTACAATCCCCTCCATGCATCATCAACCAACCAAAGGGTATACCCTGCAAGCCTGTCCCCTACACTACCCGCCCCACCCAAAGTCTTCAGCACACAGTCATTCTCCCTCTCTGGATCTAAAGTCCCCAGTTGGGGAGCAAGTGATTTTTGAAGGCAGATATAGTCAAAGTTTTAGAATTGTTTTTTTAAATATCAGTTATCTATAGGTTGCTAACTGCAAGGTCAGTGGTTGAAATCCGCCAGCTTCTTCCTGAAGAAAGATGAGGCTGGTCTGCTTTTGTGAAGATCTATAGTATTGGAATCCCAAAGGAACAGTTCTACTCTGTCCTATAGAGCTGTTATGAGTTGGAACTGACTCGATGGAAGCAGGTTTAGTTTTTCTTTGTTTTGTTTTTTTTTAAATCAGTATCAGAGTTTACTATATAAAACGAAACTACTACAGAGCTGGTGTTAAGCTGGGTCTGATACTATACAGCCTCAGACTTTTGATTTTCATTCTGTTCAAAAATTTTCCAAAAGTTTTTGACAAGAAAAGGCTATAGCAATTTTCAGGCATACATCTTCTCTGACATTTGGATCTTCAGTGCACTGGGAGCTTCCCTGTTTTCATATTGCCTGGGAATTGATACTACTATGTCCTGTGCATAGGTTTTTCTTTCTTATTGTCCTCTCTCCCCCGCCCTTCCCCCACCCCAGCTTAAAATTAAACTATTTAAAACTCTCAGCTAGCTCTTCAAAGCAACTATGGCAAATAAACTAAATTAAACAAGCATTTAAATTACCTAACTGAAGATGGTCCTTCTTCTGTGAAACAGTTATCCCAAGCTCCTAACCATTCCCCAGTGTCTTTATCCAACACCTGTATTCTTTTGTTTCCTCGGTCAGCAACCCACACCTGAAAAACAAACGATAAAAATGTTTACTGGAAAAGATCCACACTACAATGAGAATACATTAAAGGCAGAGAAGAGAATGTTTATTTTCATACATTAATTCATTTAATCTTAGAAAACCTAGGACCTATTTACAGATGATGAAACTAAAGTTCAGAAGATTAAATTACTTCTCTGAAGTGAGCGGATATTAACTGAGAACCACAATCTAAACAACTAAGATGTTTTAACCACAACCAGATGACGCTGTTTTACTAACATGACAAATGAATCACTAAAACACTGAAGTTTTCCAACATAACACAGAGGTTTAGTAAGTGCTAAAGGGAAACAGTATTCCTTAAGTCTTCTAGCAAACACTTATTTTCATTAAGGATTGCCAACTGTCAGTTCTTGGTAATGAACAATACAGCAGCCTTGCTCTTCAGGAGCTCAGGCTAGTCAGGCCCTTCTACTGTAACATCTTTAAGCTTAACTTGTGTTTACCAAGTAACATCCCAAGTGTTAAACCTCTAACCTGACATTCCGATTTGTAACAGGCTCTAGAGTTTTTAAGGAAATGGTTACTTTTTTAAAATAGGAAACAAGATACATCCTAAATTGCATTTCATGGATAGTATTTGACACTGGAAGGAGCTCTGGTAGCATAGTGGTTATGAATCGGTTCTGCTGTTTGAAATTACCAGCTGTTCTACAGGAGAAAGATGAGGCTTTCTGCTCCTGTAAAGATGTACAGCCTCGGAAACCCTATACAGGGTCACTACTGAGTTGGAACCGACTCCACGGCACATAACAACAACATTTGTTATTGGTAACCTACTGTATAAGACGTAAGGTTTTAAACAGTATGCAGTGAGGGTTGCAGAGAAATATACCAGAAAGCACTGCAGGAGAGCAATCACCTTGATGACTGTTACCTTCCCACTTCAGAATCCTTGAGGTTTGGGTTTGTGGATTCAGGGACTAATTTGCAGGGTAGAGCTGACTATATTTTTGTAAACAGCTATACATTTCAGAACCCACTAAATTTATCTCCAATCAGAAACAGACTCATAATATAATTTTAGAAAGGTTATTGACCCTGGTTGTTAGGTAATGTTAAGTTCTGACTCACAGTGACCCTGTATCGTTTCCAAGGCTACAAATTTTCATGGGAACAGAAAGCCCATACTTCTCCCCTGGAGAGGCTGGTGGGCCAAACCACTGAACCTGTGGTGGCAGTACAGTACTTATCCTACGGAACCATTGCACTTTATTAAGGATGTGTGTGTGTGTTAAGGGCAGTCAAGTTAAGTTCTGACTCACAGCAACCTTGTATAGGGTTTCCAAGGAGTGGCTGATGAGTTTGAACTAACTTGCAGTTCAAATAACTTTGTGGTCCAGTGCTTATCCTACAGTGCCACACCAGGTATCCTTATTAAGGATGCTGTTGTTGTTGTGAAGTGTCATTGAGTCGGTTCTGACCCATAGTGACCCTATTTGGGGTTTCTGAAGAGCAGCTGGTGAGCTTGAACCGCCGACCTTGAAGTTCAAATGGTTTTGCAGTCTGGTGCATTAACCCACAGCGCCACACCAGGGTTCCTTATTAAGGATTTGTTGTTAAGGTGCCATCGAGTTGGTACTGACTCATAGCGACTTTATGCACAGCACAACGAAACACTGCCCGATCCTGGGCCAACCTCACGAGTATTGTTGCTACCCTCGAGTCCATCAATGCTGCTACTTGGCCAATCTGTCTCGTTGGGGGTCTTCCTCTTTTTCTCTGATCCTCCACCTTACCACACATGATATCCTTTTCCAGTGACTGGTCCCTCCTGACAATATGCCCGAAGTATGAGAGACAAAGTTTGGCCATCCTGGCCTCCAAGGAGCACTCTGGCTGCACTTCTTCAAACACAGATCTGTTGGTTCTTTTGGCAGCCCATGGTACTTTCAATATTCTCCTACAACACCATAACTTAAATGCATCAATTCTTCTATGGTCTTCCTTATTTACTATCCAGCTTTCACATGCATATGAGGTTATTGAAAATACCAGGTGGATCTTTATCTTCAAGCTGACATCTTTGCTCTTCAACAAAATTTTGGGATCCCTGTCTCAGGCAAATTAATTTAGACCTAGGATCACTGCCACTTTGGATTACTAGCTTTATCGTTCCTTCTCAATGAATCTCAATTATGGGTATTCCTGTTGAAGAAACAACATCACCAAAACTTTTCTCTGGAGCTAATTTTTCATATATGGTTTCAATGATAAGTAAGTTAATCAAGTAAAATGTTTACAATAGTATCTTTCACTACAGTTAAGTTTACTGCTTAAAAAAAAAAATGCGAGAGGGCTTTCCAAATTTCATGGAAAAATGAAATTAAAAGATAATGAAAAATGTCCAAGAATTTTTTGAAGCCTATATATATATATATCGTACTGATTATAAAGATAAAAACTGGCAGAAATTAGCACTCTCATTCTTAATTCACTCCGTGATGCAAAGCACTGGCCTAAAATGACTTCTCAAAACCCTCTCAGAAGGTTCATCTCCAGGGTGAATTTACCCAGGTCTACAACAACAGGCCTTGACTGGAGTCCTGGTAAGACACTAGGATAACCAAAATACTGACAGTTCAAAACCACCAGCCACTCCTTGGAAACCCTATACAGAGTCACTATGAGTCAAAACCAACTCAAGGGCACTTCGCAACAGGCCTGGACTGCTCAGAAACCTGACTTTGCTATTCAATCAAACAAAAACCACCCTTTACAGGACAGGGTAGAATTGTTTTGAGGCCTTATGAGACTAAACCTTTATGGGAGATGAAGTCTTGCCATCCTTGCCATACAACGAGCATTCTGGCTGTACTTCTTCCAAGATACATATGTTTGTTCTTCTAACAGTCCCTGAAACTTCTTTTTTGGTGGAGGGGGAGCCGGGGAATGGGATGGAGTAAGGAGTGAGGGTTAGGATTGGGACTAAGATTAGGTCTAGGCTAACCAAGGACTTGAGTTTATTATTGTTAGGGCTATGGTTAGGACTAGGGTTAGTGTTAATTCTTCTAATGCTGCTATTCTCCTTGGAGTCCCAGTATGGAGCTGTAGGATAAAGTACTGGACCCAAAGGTTAGTTTGAATTATAAAGTTGGCAGTTCAAACCCACCAGCCTCTCCTCAGAAACCCTATCAGAATGACTGGAGGGCATTTAACAAAAATTCTTCTCCTGTCTTCCTTATTCAGTGTCAAACTATTAAATGCAGTTGAGTCAGTTTTAACTCATAGTCACCCTGTACAGGGTTTCTGAGGAGCAGCTGGTGGATCTGAACAATCAACCTTGCAGTTAGCAATTCAGTACTTATCCTATAGGGCCACACTGTTGTTGTTTAAGTGACAGCGTCAGTTCTGTATAGAGTTTCCAAGGAGTGACTGATGAGTGTGAATCACCAACCTTGTGGTTAGCAGTCCCCTGCTGATTTTACAGTGCCACACCAGAACTCCTAGTTCTACCTGTTGTTAAGTGCCATGGAGTTGGTCCCTACTCATAGCAGCCCTGTTAAGAGTTTTCGAGGAGCTTCTGGTGGGTTTGAACCCCCAACCTTGCAGTCAGCCCATTATCCCGCATCACTGCACCAGGACTCCAGTGCCACACAGTTGTTGTTAAGTGCCGTCAAGTCGATTCCAACCCATAGCAACTTTGTACGTGCCACACTGTTGTTGTTAAGTGCCGCTGAGTCAGATCCAACCCATGGCGACCCTATACAGGGTTTCCAAGGAGCCATTGGTGAGCTTGAACCGCCGACCTTGCAGTTCAAATGGCTTTGCAATCTGGTGCATTAACCCACAGTGCCACACCAGGACTCCACAGGTGATATTAAAACCATTCTGATTCATGGTGAGTCCATGTGTCAGAGTAGAATTGTGCCCTATAAGGTTTTTTCATGACTGTGACCTTTCAGAAGCAGATCACCATGCCTTTTATCCAAAGTGTCTCTGGGCGGGTTTAAACTGGTAACTTTTTGGTTAGTAGTCAAGTGCTTAACCATTTGTGCCATCCAGAAACTTGTTAGATGATACAGGGTTAACTACTTTGTTCATTTCCATGAAGGTGAAAGCCTTCATTTTAGAATCTCAACAATGATTTACAGAGGAACTACCCAGATCACCCAAGTAAACATTCTAACACACATCTAGGGTCACTGAGTCAGAATTGACCTGACGGCACAGAACAACAACACATGTGATACACACCCAGATGTCCAGCAACGTAAATGTTCATCAAGATCCATATACACCCACATGCACACAAATTCATACACACAGTCCCAGATGCAATAATGCTGTATTTTTTACCCGACCAGCTGAATCAACTGTAACGCTGTGTGGTATGTTGAACTGAGTAGGCCCTGTCCCATTTTCACCATGCAGCCAAAGCATCATGAAATCTATGAAAGGCAAACAGATTTGGCAGGAACGACATACAGTAAACCTCATGCATTAGCACATTACATTTTTGTGATAGAAGTTACAGAAATATTATTCAATTACACTCCCCATTGACTATGCTTTCCTGGCTTTTTGTTTATATACTCATTTGCCTAATTCGTATGCTTTATAAAAGAATTCTTCACTGCTTCAAACAACAAATCTACTTCTTTAACTTTTACATCTACTTAACTTTTTTCATTATTTCCTCAAAATCATTAAGAGTTAAGGTTCAATGACATCTTGTTTCTCAAATTGTTGTTGTTGTTAAGTGCCGCTGAGTCGATTCTGACCCACAGCGATCCTGTATAGGGTTTCCGAGGAGCAGCTGGTGAGCTTGAACCACCGACCTTTAAGTTCAAAAGGCTTTGCAGTATGGCACATTAACCCACAGAGCCACACAGGTCCCCTTAAAAACTTTCACATTATTTTGTACTACCTCTTTTCTGATAAAAACATTATGTCATTATGTTTAAATTTTCTGTCTACTGGCACACATTCTGCTGCTTACCAAAAGGTTGGCAGTATGAATCTACCCAGCACTGAGAGCAAAACACCTGGCAGTCTGCTTCTGTAAGGATTACAGCCTAGAAAACCCTATGGGGAAGTGCTACACTGTCACATGGGCTTGCTATGACCCAAAATTGACCTGACAGCACCTAACAACAACTCTTTTAATTAACCTGATACCCATAATCTGTCTCCTAAATTGAGTTGTTTCTATGATGTTTGAAGGAGCTCTGGTAGCATAGTGGTTACAAGTTGGGGTGCTATGCTCAAGGACAGTAGTTCGAAACTACTAGCCATTCCGCTGGAGAAAGATGAGGCTTTCTGCTCCTTCTAAAGACTTACAGCCTCAGAAACCCTACGCAGGGTCGCTATGAGTCGGAATCGACTTCACAGCACACCACCATCACCACCAGGATGTCTGTACTAAATACAGAATTTGACATAATAGGGGTCTTCAAAAAGTTGCAAAGAAATGTAATTAAAAATAAAATATATAAACTCTATTTCTCAACATAGTCTCCAGTTCCGTAAACGATCTATGAGCCACTTATTTCATACCAAAAGAAACAAAGCATATTTCTTTTTAAATGTAAAAATGTAAAGCTGATGATCTTATCTGCAAACCTTCACTCAATTCACAAGGAAGTTTTAAAAAATGTACCTTCAGCTCCTTTCCTAAAATTCATGCTAATTACCACCCTGTTTGATAGTTCTCCAGGAATGTTCTCATACTTGTCTTCTTCTCCCACCAAATCACTGTAGCTCAAGCCCTACCACATGAAATCTTGTTCTACTTCTCCAGCCAGTATTTGTTTCCCCTTTTCTTAATTCCTATTTTAAGAACCAATACCACAGATTAGTATTTACCTGCTTATCTGTAATAGACCTCCCACCCAAAAACTGGAGGACAGAGTTGATCCCTCTCTGAAATATTTAATGATTTATCAGCCTACAAGATAACTTACTACTGGAATTTCAGGTTCCCATCTTCCCTATTGTGAATTGGATAAGATGCCCATTTATCTCTTAAGCCCACTGTAAATTTTCAAACCATCTACAGTTCATTTTGGAGGAAACTCCTAAATGAAGAATGTTGTTATTGTTGTTATGTGTCGTGGAGTTGGTTCCAAGTCATAGCAACCCTGTACAGTGTTTCCCAGGTTGTAAATCTTTATGGAAGCAGAAAGCCTCATCTTTCTTCTGTGGAACTGCTGACTGTGAGGTTAGCAGCCCGATTCGTAACCACTACGCTACCAGAGGTCCTTAAATGAAGAATAAACACATCTGTTTATCCTTTGATAGAGAATAAAAAGGCCTTCCTCAGAATGCTTCCTTGCTGGTCATTCCAAACACCTGTTCTTCTAATAAATAGACTTGTACCCTTTAAATATAAAGCTTCATGTTATAAATATATCTTATAATATTCTCATACAATATTAAGCCACATACCTTGGGACAGTTTAAACAATCTGTTATTCAAGCCTCCATCTCCATCCACAATGTAAATATCTCCTGTGTTCTCAACATATAATTCTGCAGGGTTGTCAAACTGCAAGGGATTCAGATCAGAGCCTCTTTTGCCTGGAGTACCCAAGATTTGAACAAGATCTCCAAAGGAATTATATTTTTTAACAGTATGACCATAGGATCCTGGAAAGACAATCATGCACACATATAACTACTGTACAAATATTTCTATTTTTCAAATAAGCAAAAATAAATACTTGATAGAATTAAACAGTAATACATGGTTGATAGACTCAGATAATTAAATATCATACTTAGTAAGCAACAGAAGTTCATTGTTAGTTATAGGAAAATCTAGTCATGAATTAAAATGTTAACTACTCCAAAATTAGTAGTGTTCAAATTCAAATAAAGCAGAAAACATATTGATTATACAGAAATCTAGTGATATTAACAGATTAGTGGTGTATCATCTTCTTAACTCATATTTGAAAGCTGTTATTTTAGTCATTTGTAGACAGAACGTGAATTTCAGTAGGCCATGCAAATGTTATCTATGAGACAGATGGCTTTGAAAATAAATTATTCAACTCATTAATATTTCTTTCCTAAGGAAATATTATTTTCAAATCACGAATATCTTCTCACATTAAAAGTTTGTTCAGTTAAAATTATCTCATAGACAAAAATATACAGTATTAATAAACAGAGAGAAATCATTAGCAGTTAGTAGAAATCAACTTGAAGGCATACAAGAGCGAATTCTTAACTGGTGGGCGTTCATATGACAAACTGGATAGGCAGAACTTACTTAAAGGAGCCTGGTATTTGGTTAGCAGTCAGCTGCTAAGCAAAAGGTCAGTGGTTTGAACCCACTAGCTGCTCTGTGGGAGAAAGAAGTGGCAGTCTGCTTCCATAAGGATTATAGCCTATTGCCCTATGGGGCAGTTCCACTCTGTCCTAGGGTTTCTAGGAGGCAATCGATGTATGGTATGATGATGATTCTGCCTTGAAAAATGTTTTTATCATGTGCTTTGGGAGCTTAAGTTAATGTTTGGAGATTAATTAGAGAACACATCCCTATTAAAGAAAACATCAAAGTTTCTAAAGAATTAGCAAAAGGGATAAAATAACCATAAGTAACATTTATAAAAATAGTGAGTTTGCAGCCATAATTCTACTGGAGGGAATTTATTTGTTGAAAAATGGAAAGGAATGCAAAAACTGTCTGCAGATCTATGGGTGGTAGGAAAAAAGTTATAATGGAAAGAATGATATTTTTGGACTTAAAGGAAGTCTATTTAAAAGAAAAAAAAAATTAAAGGATCACACATGGATGGAATAAATTAAAAAGCAAAGGCCTTTAGCCTTAGAATTCCATCTTGCCCCAAAATATGTAAAAACACTCAAATTTCATTACAAGTGAATTCAGAAATAATCTACTTTTTTTAGGTTAACCAAAATCTTACCATTCAACTTTTAATTTGAAATAAATGGGTAATCAGCTGAGGCTCAGAGCATTGGACTGCAAACTACAAGGTCAGTAGTTCAAATCCACCAGCTGCTCCTCGAAACCCAAGTAGGGTCACTAAGAGTCAGAAGCAAGTACACAGCACTTAACAATATAAACTGAGAGCTTGTTAATTTGAAAGAGATCTGATTTATCTGAAATGGAGAACCAGGTTTCCTTCAAGTTGTGAATTTAACAGGGTGTGGTGTTGTGGGTTAATGTGCTGCAAAGTCAGTTTGAACCACAAGGTCAGCGGTTCAAGCTCACCAGCTGCCCCTTGGAATACTATACAGGGTTGCTATGGGTATGATCTGATTCGACGGCACTTAATTAACTAAGAATTATTAGAAATAATGTCCTTGTCATTACATTCTTTTGTGGTAGTGTAGGAAAAGCACAGACTGTTAACTCAAAGCTCGGTGATTCAAACCCAGCAGCCACTCCTTGGAAATCCTATATAGGTTTACTATGGGTTGGAACCAAGTTGACAGCACATAGCAACAAAGTCCTTGTGTGATGCTGTGGGTTAACGCATTGGACTGCACCAAGGTTGCTCTGAACCACAATCTTGGTGGTTCAAGTTCACCATCCACTCCTAGGAAACCCTATGCTATGGGTTGGAACCGACTTGATGGCAGTTAACAATACCAACAGCAAGGTAATGCCGGATTATCTGGTATTGCTTTGTCTAAAGTCTTTGCAGTTTCCCGATAGTTATAAATTCAACTGTGCTTACTTTGCTTTTCAGCATTTTTTACAAAAAATAGTTGAAAGCAGAATGATTTCAGTCATGATGCAGTCCATGGGATTTCAGAACCATTAACAACAGTTTCTGCAAATCTTTGCACTTTGGACAATAAAGGAGTCATGGTTTCTTAGCAGAATCTCTTTTGAAAGAGAACAGGACCACTAAAGATTCCGTTCTTTCATTCAGCTTTAGAGAATGTCATTTTATCTGTCTTCATAGAAGTGGATCAGAGTTATTTGAGTAAAGCAACTGATGATTTAAAGTATAAAATCTCTTTATAAACGAAAAGAAAAACCATTAATAATTCTGTTGTTGTTAAGTGCCATGGAGTTGGTTTCGACCCATAGTGACCCTGTATAAGGTTTCCAAGGAGCAGCTGGTGAGCTTGAACCACCAACCTTGCAGTTCAAACGATTCTGCAGTCTGGCACATTAGCTCACAGTGCTACACCAGGACTCCATTTTAATTAATTAATTAATAATTCTAGCCTTCAAAACTCATTTGTTGATTCAAAATAAAGTTTTTGGAAACAAGCAATTTAATGAATCATAGGAGAAACTAAGATTAGATTCAGTACTTCTGATTTGTAAACGTACAAGCAAGAACAGGGCAAAGATGTGATTGGCAGCAACATCATGTAATAAATATTACTCCACATACCACTTCCTACGTCCGTGATCCAGACAGACTGCTCATGTGGTGTACTGGCAGCAAACATACCATGAGGAGTATCAACTGTGTAATTCCAGGCCCGTAGGAAATATCCGTCCTCTGTGAACACTAATACCTTTGGGATATTATCCCCTCTCTGAAGGTATACAAAAATAACCGCTTAGATAGAATCACTTTTAGTTAGAAGCAATCTTTATTTTGGCATAGAGGGGAAAAACTGAAAACTTAACAGAATTTGAGTAAATTTTAAAAAGTCAACCTCAAAAGCAAAAATATTAGTATTAAAAAAAAATGTTTACTCAAAACAAATTCAACAAGTAGCATAATATAATTGTACATGGCCACAAGAGTCCTGGTGTGGCGCTGTAGGATCAGCACTGGACTGTGAGGCACAAGGTTGGCAGTTCAAATCCACCAGCAGCTCCAATGGAAACCCTGTCCAGGGGCACTATCACTCGATAGCACTTACCAATAACAGCACAAGAACAAGACTGTTTTGTTTTGTGTGTGTGTGTGTATTCCTAATCCAAAGAAAAATCCCATTTTCACTTACTTGTGCTACATAAACCAATCCGTTGAAGGAATCAACTGCAACACAAAATGTTGTTCCTGTAAAGTATTCTGAGTACTTCGGCCAACTCACATCCAGTCTGTAAAGAGTATTCTTAGTTGTCCAGGAAATTTGAAGACCAAAGTTTCGTAAAATCTTAAATAACAAAGAAAATCAGGATTCAGTTTTCAGATTAAAACAAAACAAAAACGACTTATTTTACGCATGCTGTAATGAAAATTATTCCAAACACGTTTCAAGATCAAATCAATACAAGTCTCAATTTACGTAGAAATACAGTTCGAGCGAAGGGAATAGAGGAAATAAGAAGATACACACACACACACTTTTAACTCTTATCTTCCTTATCTCCAGCACACTCTCGACCTCACCTCCCAACAGCCTCATTACCAAACTCACCCGAGAGCCACAAAACCACGCATGCAAAACCAAAAGCGGCAGAAAACAGCCCGCGGCGGCCGCACAGACCCGAAATCTCGCCATGACGAGATGAGAAACCGGCTGCCAGGGGCGGCGCTATCAGTCCCTGAGCCAGAGCCCTATCTCCAACGCCCGTTCCGTGAGAGTGCAACGAAGGGAGTAAAACCCGGCGAGTCAATTTCGAGCAGAAATGTTCCCCGCGAGATTCCGGTTCCGAACTCGACCTCAGAGGATTCCGGCTGACCCGTGACCACCCTTCCCCGCCCCTAGGGGCGGTCCACGCTTTGGACTTCGTTCTCCCAAAATGGGAGTAACCATAGATATGCCTTAGTCACTCGCCCTTCATGCTTTTTCAATTCAGATTGAACAGTCAACACAAACACAAGTGAAAATCTAAAACATAAGACTAGTGACACCCAAAAAAAATGACGGCCAGCTTCTACAAAAGAATTCGGGCGCATAGATTCCGAGGTATCCAGGCACCCGCCGTGGACACCTACGTTCCCACACCAGGACCCCCTCCACGGCTTTCAGGAAAGAGGCCCAAACTGGAGGCGCAGAGTTGAGATTAGTCGTGCGCGACAGGCGTCGTTGAAAGTCCTCCATTAGCGAGTGGGGTCTGTAGGGGGTGCTCCAGCAGGGCGCTTGAAAATATTGGCGGTGCGGTATTCAGGAGTCCCCCTAGCCGTGGCCGTGACCCCCTTCCCCGGCTCCCAGTTCTCTCCAGCCGCCGGCTTGCTCCCGGAAGCCGCGGCAGCTGGTAACAAAGAGCCCGCCGGGCTGCCGCTGCCCGGGCTGCGCAACCACGGAGTCTGCCGAACGGCGAGGAGTGAGTGCTGCCGGGCCATGAGTGCAGACTCGCGGTGGTGAGGGCGCGGCCCAGGCACAGGTGCGAACCAGAGGCCGGAGCCTTGTTCCTTCCGGACATAGTGCTGCCGCTCTCCCGGCCGTTCCACTTGGGAAAGGGGCTTCTCGACCTCCCCCCGGTGGCGTCTTGTCCTCTGCTGAGGGGACCCGGTGGCCGAGCCCCCGGGGTTCTCTGCTGGACTAAAAGGACCCAGCTCTTCCTGCAGGACCCCTGAAGCTTTGTGTAAGCTGGAGACCCCTGGTGCGAGTGCTTTTTGTATTAATAGAAACTTTTTCAAGGCATCCTTTTTAGCCATTTTTGGGGAGTTTGCAGTGCTCCTTCTCTCTTCCCATCCTTTCTTCCTCCGGAATCCTTTTCCTCATCAACTCTAAACATTTTTTTTTTTTTTCATAATAAACGGAGCTCTGCGGGGATGAACGTTTTGTAATTGAATGTTTAGTTCTTGAAACCACTTCGATAACCATCAAGATGGACAAGAAGTCTTTTGAAACGGTGTTGGATGAAATCAGAAAGGTAATTAAACTGGATGATTTAAGTTATTCTAGGAGTTACGAATTTTTGTGTTTTATTCTCTTTGAAGTATTGCGTGTAGCTTGCACTAAATGAGAGTCCTAGAATTAAATTGTAAAACCGGTTTGGAATTAAATGAGTAGTGTAGGAGTTTATATCTTGATACATTTCGTGTTGCAAATAGAAACTCTTTTAACGCTTAAATTTCTTGAGAATCAATGCTGTGTAGTGGAAATTATAGTCAGGCAATCCTCGGTTCTGAAACTGGCTGTATAAATCCCTTAATGTTTAAGTGCCGCCAAGTCGTTTCCAAATCAAGGCAAATTTGTATAGGGTTTCCGAGGAGCAGCTGGTGGGCTTGAACCGCCGACCTTGTGTTTGGCAGTGATTGAATATTTCTGAGCTTATATTAGTTTCTCCTCTTTCAGCCATGCATGAATGTTTGAAAACTACAGATAATCTCTGTAAAGAGTTTCTTGAATGTGGCAGTTATGATTATGACTTTATAAAGGCTAGGCACCTGGACTGGGCTAAAATTAATGTTCTAATGAAAATGGCATTAAGTTCTTGGGAAGAGACTCTCAACATGAATTTCGAAAGTTTTCCCCACCAGATTCCCAAGTGTTTGCTTCTTTTTGAGTCTATCTATATGTAGCCTACCACCCAAAAAGAACCTGCCAGCTCCATTCTCTTGCTAATTTTAAGATGGGAAAATAAAATTGGCCTGTTTCCCTTCTGCCAGACTGTCTTTTCACGTGCAAAAGTAACTTATTTAGAGGTGAAAGGGCTTACTATGTACCATTGTTATTAATACCAGGAGCTTGGGGGTGGGGGTGGGGGGCTCCAGCATTTTCCTAGGGAATCCACTAGACTGCAGTGGGAAAGCAGAGGAATCTTTACCTAAGCAGGCTGCCTACCAATCTCTCATTTGGAGCAGCTCATGGGTTCAAGCCACCGCCCTTTCAGTTAGCAGTCCAGCACTTAACCACTGCACTTAGCATGTAACAGAAATTCAAGAAATAATTGTCTGAGACATCTAAAAATCACAGTTTGGTTGTCTTTGGGGTGTTCTGAAACTTTCATTACTTTTACAGAAACTGTGATATATGATTTATACTAACGTAGACGCCTCCTTAAGACAGTTTTGTTACCTTTCTTGATAGGAATGAGTCTGGTGGTCCAGGAAGTGTCCCTGCCCTCCTGGTGTTCCATTATACTTGGGCACTTTTGGAATCTATGTATGACTGTGCTGTTTACCTATGTTAATATTGGTTTTTATGATTTTTTAGGCTGTTTTGACAGAGTACAAATTGAAAGCAATTGAATATGTGCACGGATACTTCTCTAGTGAACAGGTATTCCTTATTATTTGTTTAAGCAAAAGTCTTTTTACACCAATGTTCTGTATAATATCTGTTTACCTGCTTGTTCTTGTTTAAGTGCTGTTTCAACACATAGCAACCCTGTATAGGGTTTCTGAGGAACTGCTAGTGGGTTTGGTCCACGGACCCTATGGTTAACAGTTCATTGCTGATCCCACAGCACCACACCAGGACTCCATTTACCTGCTCATCAAATTCAGAATGGTTTTTAGTTTGTTCATGTGTTGATTATGGAAGTTAAAAGGTTTATGCAATCCTAGAGCATTTTATAACCATACTCATTTTTACCACACTATCCTCCTGTGGCGCTATAGGATAAGTACTGGACCAAAGGTCAGTCGGAGCCGCAAGGTCCTCAGTTCAAACTCACCCTGTGAGTCAGAAACGACTTGACAACAACAAATCATCTTCTAACATGATTTTTAAATAGTGTCTTGATCATTTAAAAAGTCTCTCAATGTGTTTCTCGTTCTAGGCACAATATAAAGATAATTTTAAACTTCTAGTGGTAAACCTAACCAAATTTGTGTAGTATTTCTTAGACAGCAGTTATAAAATATGCTACATATTATGAAAATGATGTTATTGTTATGTAAAGCCGTGATATAAAACCTTCATGAATCATAAAAACATACTGTATCTAATAATTATCTGGCAGTTTCTCTAACTGCCAGAAGTCTATAATTTTTTTTTAAGCAAAGTGATGGTGGTAGTTGTGTGCCACTGAGTCAGTTCCAACACATAATGACCCTTTATAGGGTTTCCAAGGCTGTAAATCTTTACAGGAGTAAAACACCTTATCTTTCTCTCATGGAGCAGCTGGTAAATTTGAACTTCTGACCTTGCAGTTAGCAGCCCAGTTTATAATCCACTATGCTACCAGGGAATGTTAGTTTCTGAAAACTTTCACCCATCATTTTTTGGCAAGTTTACTAATTTAAATTCCCTGCTGATATTGTGGTTGGTTGGCTGCTAACCAGATCATCGTTCTGAAGCTACCAGCCATTTCTCTGGAGAAAGATATGGCAGTCTGCTTCCATGAACACTGTTGTTGTTAAATACCTTAAGTGCCTCAGTTCTTACCCATAGCCACCTTGTATAGGATTTCTAAGGAGCAGCTGGTTCTACCAGACCTTATGCTACAGTGCTTGTCCTGGAGTTCCACACCAGGACTCTATAAAGATAGTTGTAGCTAATGTCTTTGAGTGTGTTTGACTCATAGCCACCCAGTATAGGATTTTCAGGAGTGACTGGTGAATTTGAACCACCAACCGTGTATTTCAAACTGACCTTGTAGTCCTTCGCTTATCCTGCTCTAAGAAACTGTGAGCTTGTACTGTTGACCTTGAGAGGTTCGTGGAGTCCTGGTGTGGCGCTGGGGGCTAATGCGTGAACTGCAAGGTCAGCAGTTCAAGCTCACTAGCGACTCCTTGGAAACCCTATAGAGGGTCACTGTGGGTCAGAACCAACTCAACAGCACTTAACAACAACAAGGGACACTTGGAAAATACTTGTTAGAGAATTTGAGCAGAAGTAGAAATGTTAATCTGGAGAACAATTTTTAACTTACATTTCTTTTCAAAATCACCTTCCACCTTTTTAAGTTTCATCTGTTATTCTTTTTAAAATGATAATTGCTCATAGTTACGAATCAGGCTGTGAACCACAAGGTCACTGGTTCGAAACTACCAGCTGTTCGGCGGGAGAAAGATGAGGCATTCTGCTCCCGTAAAGATTTACAGCCTCGGAAACCCTGTACAGGGTCACTATGAGTCGGAACCGACTCCACGGCACTTAACAACAACAGCTTTTACAAAAATTATTTAAAGAAAAAAAATTTGTCTTTATGGTTTTCTACTTTTTTTAAAACAAGTATTCCCATTAACAGTAAGGACATCTGTGAGATGGCTTTTAAAAATTAATGTAAAAATTCCATTTTCTACAAACTCTTTGAAGCCCCTTCGTACTCTTACACCAAATTATCTTCAGAGTATATATGATACTTGTTTGCTGCTTATCTATCTCTTTAAAAGAGTAAAAAATATTTTGCTTTTCTTCACATATCACTCCAGTTTCCAGTGTTTACCATGCTTTGTGGAATCCTTGGAACCATCACACGTTTTCTTGAACTCACAGTACAATAATTAATTAGCCCAGATTTTAGTACCCTTTCTTCTTAACCTTTTTTCTGGACCATCCTTGGAGGCAGCAAAGTAGGGACGTGGTGGTCCTGCAGAGACTTCTGGGTTGTGATATCAGTGCACTAGTTCATGCCTTTCTGGCTGTCTCGGGGTTTCTCCCTCATTTGCTTGGTGTTCTGTGGTATGAGTGAGCCTTGTTATCTTGGCTTTCAACATGAGGCACCTTTTAGAAGTTGCTGGACTGATTCAGGAGCCTTGCTGGTATTGAGGGCTAAGCCCTGGGCTGCTAACCAAAAGTTTGCACCCACCAACTGCTGCAGGGGAGAAGGGTGAGGCAGTCTGTTTCCTTAAAGATTCCTGCTCTTGAGAACCCTGTGGAACAATTCTGCTCATTCCTATAGGTTTTTTGGTTGGACTGATTCATGATGACTTATTTTTTAGGGAAAAGATCAGTGGTATGAATGTTAGTATTATACCCTCTTGATTCAAGTAAAGTACAGAAGTTAGTGGACCTACCCTAAAATTACAGCACTGAACATGCTTTGTAATTGATTAAGATCTATTACTTTCAATGCTGTTATTTTCCATTCATTGTATAGGTAGTCCTTGGATTACAAACATCCCGTGGACTATCCCTACTTGTCCTTTAATATGTGCCTTTGCACTCATTTTGAAACCAACCCTTACCCATACACCCAAAATATCATTCGTCACAATCACCTTCACTTGGTGCATGTGCAGCTTTCAGCCTTTTCTTCCACTGAAAAAACAAAAAACAAAGCCCATGGCTTCAAGCCAATTCTGTCTGATAGTCATCCTATATAGAACCATATGTACCTGTTCCTACTGACTACTGATTCTTGGATACTATTAGGAGCCAATCTTGTTCATCATATGGGAGCTGTCTATATTACTTTATATTTCTGAGCTGGTATTTTATCTCCATGTTCTACTTTTTCTCTACCTTATATGTGGCTTTCATTGCACATCAGTACTGCACTACAGTACCTCTGTGGTGATGGGAATGTTCTCTCTGCACCAACCATACGGTAACTACTGGCATTTGAGCATCTGAATTGTAGATTTTCACACTTAGAAATTGAACTTTAATTTTCTTTTAATTTGAATTGATTTAATTTAAATAGCCACATGTAACTGCACTGTTAGAAAGTGTGCGGTCTAGGCGCTGGTGGCACATCACCCATGAGTCCCAGTTGCACGTTTGAATAAAATTTAAGTCCGGACACAAATCTTTTTTAATGTCTGTAAAAATGTTATCTGTAGAGCTGAATGAGTTTTTTTTTTGCTTTTAGGTGGTGGATTTACTAAGATATTTTTCCTGGGCTGAGCCTCAGTTGAAGGCAATGAAAGCTTTACAATATGTAAGTAACTTATTTTTTCTGAGAATGTAAAATTTTAAGTATTTTGACTTCTCCCAGTTTTCCATAATTCATCTCAAACTATAATTTATTTGCATTAGAAAAGCTGACTCTAAATTTTATCATTTGAGTATTCAAAATTTGTAGTTAGTTCCAACTCACAGTTGACCCAGTGTCCAGCAGAATGTGCCTGGTCCTGCACCGTCGCCACCTCATTCTTATGTTGGAGCCCATTGTTGTTACCACTGTGTTAATCCATTTCATTGAGGGCCTTCGCCTTTGGCTGATCCTCTACCAAGCATGATGTCCTTCTCCAGGGACTGGTCCTTCCTGATAACATAATCTAAAGTACGTCAGACAAAGTCTCGCCAGCCTCGTTTCTCTGGAGCATTCTGGCTATATTGCTTCCAACGTGGGTTGGTTTGTTCTTTTGGCATTCCATAGTACTTTTAATAATCTTCACCAAAATGCATCAACTCTTCCGTCTTCCTTATTCATTGCCCAGCCTTCACAAAGTGACATCTTTGCTTCTTAACAATTTAAAGACGTCTTTTGCAACATGTTGTCCAAATGCAGTAGTCATTTGATTTTCTGTCAGCTGCATCCGTGGGTTTTGGCTGTGGAGCCAAGTAAAATGAAATCCTTTACAATTTCATTACTTCAAAATAACTATGTTAAAAAATTTAAACTTCCTAAATTATATATTTATGAAGTCCTGGTGTGGCGCTGAACTTCATGATCCATTTGAACAGCAGGGTAGCAGTTCAAACCCACCAGCCACTTTTCTAAAACCCTATATAGGATTGCTTTTGAGTCGGAACCAACTTAACATCACTTAACAACAACAAATTATATATTCAAATTAATATGTACTATACCCTGGAGTCCTGGTGGGGCACTGTAGGTTAATGCACCAGACTGCAAATCCGTTTGAAGTGCAAGGTCTGTGGTTCAAGCTCACCAGTCACTCCTCGGAAACCCTATACAGGGTCGCTATGGGTTGGAACTGACTCGACGGCACTTAACAACAACATACCCTGGTAGCGTAGTGGTTACAAATTGGGCTGCCAACCTTAAGGTCAGCAGTTCGAAACTACCAGCTGTTCCGTGGGAGAAAGATGAGGCTTTCTGCTCTCATAAAGATTTACAGCCTCGGAAACTCTGTCGCTATGAGTTGGAACCAACTCCACGGTACATAACCGACCAACCAAACTGTGTACAGGGTCGCTATGAGTCGGAACCGACTCCACGGCACAATAACAACAACAATACCTGGTGTGGCGCTGGGGGTTAGTGCACCAGACTGCAAAGCTGTTTGAACTGCAAGGTTGGCAGTTCAAGCTCACCAGCTGCTCTTTGGAAACCCTATACAGGGTCGCTATGGGTTGGAACCGACTCGACAGCACTTAACAACAACATACTACTACTAAATTGTGTAGGGGACACAGTGGTTCCATTCTGTAATCACTGGACTGCCCACCACTAATTCTGCAGTTCTAGCCCAACAGTCACTCCCAGGAGAAAGATGAGGCTTTCTGTTTCCACAAAGATTTGAAGCCTCAGGAACCGTTTGTAGGGTCGCTTTGAGTGAGAGTTGACTGGAGGGCACTTAACAATAACAACGTAAATGATTACCATAGTGTCCTCATCTGGCAAATTAGAAGTCTATTCATAGGCAAACAAACCATAAGATTGAAATTCTTGTGTATTTTTATGCACAGCTTTCTATTTTTGATCTCTATCTCTACCTTTTTGTCTTTAGTCTTTGAAGACTTGTTGTTGCTAAGTACCATCAAGTCATTTCCAACTCATAGCAATGCTATGTAGGGTTTCTGAGGAGCAGCTGGTGGGTTTGAACTGCCAACCTTGGGGTTTGCAATCTAGTGCTTATCCTGTAGCGCTACACCAGGAGTCTATGAAGAGTTGTTATGAAGTGCTGTCGAATCGGTTCTGACTCTATGACTCTGTATAGGGTTTCCGAAGAGTGGCTGGTGAGTTTGAACTGCCAACCTTGCAAAGCAAACGACCTTGCAGTCCAGTGCTTATCCCCCAGCAGCATACCAGGACTCCGTACTTACTTTCTTTATGCCTGCACTGCCCAAGTGACCTTTCTTAATGGAAATGTTTTATTTCTTCAGTGTCCAGAATGGTAGCTATTGAAATGTGACAAATGAGACTGAAGGCACTGAATTTTAAATGGTTTGTGATTTTAATTTAGTAAGTCTATTCTTGTTGTTAAAGTGCCATCATGTCGATTTTGACTCATAGTGACCCTTTTTAGGGTTTACAAGGCTTTAAATTTTTGCAGGACCAGGAAGCCTCATTTTTTCTCACAGAGTAGCTGGTGGGCTTGAACTGCTGGCCTTTTGGTTCACAGTCCAGTGCTTATCCTATTGTACTTGCCTCTCAAGAGCCTGGGTCACAAGGAGTAACTAGACTAAACAAGTGTAGCTAGCTATATATGAATAGGATCTTGGATAATTTTAGAGGAATACCTTAACTTCCTAAACAGGACTGCCTGAAAACTTGGTCTGTTAGCTCTTCTTTTCCTCTTTTTACTCTAGCAATTTTTTTCTTTCATACTTTACAAAGAAGGAGTCCTGGTGTGGCACTGGGAGTTCATGCGCCGGACTGCAAAGTGGGTTTCAACCACAAGGTTGGGGTTCAAGCTCACCATCACTCCTCGGAAACCCTATACAGGCTTGCTATTGGTCTCAACCTACTCAAGGTCACTTAACTACAATGAAACCTTTACAACGAAAGGTTTATCTCACCCATTCCCTGGAGGTGAAAATCTTCCTCCTGGTACCAGAGGCAAAGCTCCTGAGAGGGAGGGTAAGAAGTATGGGTGGGGGCCTCAGCTTATGTTATCTAGGCAAGAGAAGCTGTCATAAAGACAAATTCATACATTTCTTTGGCTTTTGTCTAACCTTTTATGACAAATCAGCAATGATATGACTGATTGTTTTGATACTGGCTTTACCAGTTGGTTACTTAAAGGGCATTTACATGAATTAAGTGAACTAAATTTATAGTTCCAAGATCTTTACAGATATGTAAATAATATACACTGAAGCCTCATATGATACTTTGCATTACAGTATTATGTGAATGAATGACATGCATTTGGCATTAACACATGCCATGGTGTGAGGTGAGACTGACTGATGGTCCACATTGTTGTGTAACATGATTAAGCACCATCGGGGGCCTGGCATGGCTCTCTAGGATAGGCACTGGACTGGTAACTGCAAGGTCAGCAGGTCAAACCTACTAGCTGCTCCCTATCCACAGTCTCCATGTGGCAGAACCAACTTGATGGCTTTTCACAACAACAGTAGTGTTAAGCACCATGGGTTTGTACTTTGGGAATGGTATGCCTACTTACCTAACTGAGAAACTTAATTTCTTCCTAACTCCTTGAGCAGTACTATCTTCTATATGTGTAAACATTAATTTTTTGTATCACCTTTACTGAGGAAAGTAATATATGTAAGTTTTTTGTTGCTGCTATTACTGTTACTTTATTAACAGCCATGTTGAAAAATATAGTTAAAAACAAAGAGGCCATAGAACTTATAAGTTGACCTGTAATAATTACGTTGAAGGAGCCTGCAAAGACGTGACACCATGCATCTCTGCCACAGCACTCTGCTTCTCAGCTGGGCATCATAATCCATTGGAAAGACCACACAGAGCTCAGACAGACATCCATTCACAGTTAGGGGGATTATTAAGGAAGTTGACAGGTTACAGTTCTGGGTCAGAAAACTTCAGGGCACAGTTGTTTACATCAGGACAGCCTCTTCAACTGTACTCCAGGCAGGCCTCTCTGGCCCTTGGCCCTTTGGTCTGGCTTCACACTGTTCTAGCAATGTTGCATAGCTTTTTTAGGGCTACTGATCAATGCCCAAGGAATGCACCATTCCACCTAACCCTCAGCCTGAGGCACTTGGCTCTAGCTCCCCAAATTAATTGCCTGGAGTCCCCCACTCTGCAAATAAGCCTTCTGCCCAAAGTTAGCTTTGCTTGCTCTGTGGGCTGGGGAGTCCAGTGCTCTGGCTCATGCTCTGGCTCTTGGTTCTCCTGCTGCTGCTCCTTTGTTCCTTCTCTGGTTTCACAGCTCTGTCTCCTGTATTGAGAAGGTTCAATGCATAGATATCTTAGGGGTTCAAAAGAACACGCTCCACTCACGGCTCTTCTTCTTTGAAGGAACTGAGATCCCCTGGTCATTCTTCTGAATTGGCTCATTTTATTCAAAACCATGTTAGAGTTTCAGGTTGTTATAATCACAGTGAACCCCGTTACCAGTCACTCACAACTGAGTCATATTATCCATAAGCTGCTTTCCCCACCTTCTCTTACTCACACCCATCAGAAAAACTGCAATTTGTGGAAGTTTATAAGGATATGGGTGAAAAAGACATTCAGTAACTCCCTACACTGCAGAGCCTAATCAGCTCATTCACACAATTTTAGAACTTCCTTTTGAGTTGCCAGGGCTTATTTTTGAGGACTCCTAGTGTGACACTGTAGTATAAGCACCAGACTACAAGGTCTGTTTGAACCACAAGGTTGGCAGTTCAAACTCACAAGTAACTCCTTGAAAACCCTATACAGGGTCTCAGTGAGTCAGAACCGACTTGACAGGACTTAATAACAACAACAGTTTTCACCTAAAATGTTTACATTAATATTTAACTATACTTTCCAACGTATAACCGTTTGAGGACTAAGGTGCACCTGACCCAAGCCATGCTGTTTTCAATAGCGTCATATATATGTGAAAGTTGGACAGCGAATAAGGAAGGCCATGGAAGAATTGATGCATTTGAGTTGTGTTGTTGGCGAAGAATATTAAAATACCATGGGCTGCCAGAAGAACAAACAAATCTGTGTTGGAAGAAGTACAGCCAGAATGCTCCTTAAAAGCCAGATGGCCAGACTTCATCTCTCATACTTCGGACATAATATCAGTACATGGAGGACATTATGCTTCGTAAAGTGGAGGGTCAGCAAAAAAGAGTAAGACCCCAATGAGATGGATTGACACATTGGCAGCAGCAGTGGGCTCAAGCATAACAACAATGTGAGGATGGTGCAGGACCGGGCAGTGTTGCGTTCTGTTGTGCATGGAGTCACTATGAGTTAGAACCAACTCGTCAACACCTAACAACAACATACTTTCCAAATAATAAAAGACACGATTTTTATATTAATAGAAAATGGTGGCTGTACATCCAGCAGAAGTGGTTAATATCCTCAACTGCTTCACCTTCAGTAAAGACAAACTAGTTGCTCTTGAACTATTAGCTTCGTAAGTATTTTTCTTTTTACTTTATTAGAAAAATGTTTAATACCTTAAAATAATCTTTTAGCTTACTAGCGTGTATTATTGTGTTGGAATTATATTTGTGAATGGGACACTAGTCTATGAAAGCATAGTGCTAATTTTTTTTTTTTGAATGAATACAGTGCTTCTTCATATGGTTATAACTTACAAAATAATGCATCTCAGTAACTTGCTTTACCTTTGTACTTAGAGTGATTGGAAAGCTATCTGGTAAAGACATGAAATGTAGAATGAGGAGCTTCTGCCACTACTTACAGCACAATTTTTGGCAAGATGCATATGCTTTACTTGCTTGTAAAAATAAGAATCGAATCTAACATAACTTAGGGTATGTGAGTTCCAAGTCATGTTAGGTACATGAAAACATCTAGCTGGTGTTTGGTAGATGACTATAGGGAACGTAAAAACAAAGAAAAAGAAAGGAACCTGCCCCTTCAGGTAACTAGGAAGTGTCTTAAATTGCTGCTTATTTATGGCACATGGATTAATAATGTGTGGATGTTCACAAAAGCACAATATGAAAGTAAACCAGTGGTAAAGTTTCATTTTTAGATCAACCATGATTTTTATGCATTTGACATAGAGGTTTATTCTGTAATCTCATCTCTTAACATGAGAGAAAGATCTTTCCCATAAAGATGTATAGTCTTAGAAACTCTTTATAGGGTCTGAATGAGTTAGAATTGACCCAGTGGCATTGGGTTTTGTTCCAGTTTCTCTCTTAACACACTCCCTGTAACCAAACCCACCAAGATTGTGTCCGTTCTGACTCATGTTACATGTCATCAAGTCGGTTCTGACTCATAGCAGCCCTGTAAAGGTTTCCAAAGAGCGGCTGATGAGTTTGAACTGTCAGCCTTGCGATTAGCAGTCCAATGCTGATCCTCCAGCTCCACACCAGGACTCCTGGGTTTCTAAGACTAAATCTTTACAGAAGCAGACAGCCTCATCTTTGTCCTGAGGAGCAGCTGGTGGGTTTGAGTGACCAACCCAATGTCTAATCCAAAATTCCCTGTAGAGGGTATATTTTAAGAATATAAAAGTACTGATTTTTATTTACGATATTACGGTGGTGGTTTTAGGTGCTTAGTTTGATAAACTTCAGTTATTTACTATCTTTATGTAAGCATGTTACTTAAATTGGCCTAGTACAACTGAAAACTTAGAAGTGTGTGTACTGTTAATAGCAGTTGAAAAAAGAAATGGGTACATTGTCTGTCTGTAAGAGGAAGTAAGGGGTAAAGTAGTCAAACTTGACTCCCAGTGTAATGGAGATACATTCATTGAAATACGTTCTGCCCTGTATGTGTGTCTACATTCTAAAATGAAAAGCTAATTTTAATTTCCTTGGTAGAAACATTGTTGATGCACAGAATTCCCGTCCCATTGAAGATTTATTCAGGATAAATATGTCTGAGAAGAAACGGTGTAAGAGAGTTCTGGAACAGGTAATTTTCTCAAGACTGCTATGTCAATGGTACACAGTAGTATTGCTGAATGCTGGTGAAGAGAAAAGTACCTGCCCTGATCCCGTGTTAACTCTGGTGAATTGCCTGAGTACCATTATGAGAGGGGTCAAGAATGAATGTCACCTGACCACTCAGCATGGAGCTTCATGTGGTACTTCTGTCTCATTTCCTTTGTAGCTTTGGTTCCAGACTGTTGTCTTCAACTCTTTGTATTTAAAAACTTGTTATTGTTAAGTGCCATCAAGTTGATTCCTACCAGTAGCAACCCTGCATAGGGTTTCCGAGGGGCAACTGATGAATTTGAATCATGGACCTGCAATTCAAACTGATTTTGCAGTCCAATGCATTAACCCACAGCACCATACCAGGGCTCCATTTAAGAACTAGACTTTTAAAATTTGCTTCATCATCAGACTTGTGTTAATCAAGTTCCTAAGAGGCGAATATCAAAACAAAATTCTAGTTTATTAATATAAACTGTACAAGAGTGAGAAGTAATACTTTCCCAAGTGCAAAATCCTGATTTGATCTCGTAAGGTAATTGTTGCCTTAGAGTTGTTTTGGCTGGAAACTCAATTGTTTTATAGACTAGGCCTTAGCTCATTGTATATTAATTACTTTTCAGGAAAGTAAACTTATAAAAGAGCCTTTAAAGTGTTCATGCCTTTAGTCCAAATGTACTTGCTCTGAAAGAATAAGCAAAATTAACTTATTCACCTACTACTTTCTATAATGAGACCCTGGAGCTTCTGTATCTATAATGACACTGTAGGATTCGCACTGGAGTGCTAACTACAAGAAAGCCAGTTCAAACCCGAAGGCACTTAACAACACCACCTATTTTTAATAACCAAAAAGTAAGGTCATTTTTAGGATTGTATTACTTGTAGGAGGCTGGTTAATACAAGCTACAATTGCACTATTTACAGACAACTCCTACTTGCCTTTTAATTCAAGACTTAATTGGTTCTGTCACAACCAGTGAAGTAAAATAAGAACAGGCTAGAATGGTTACAATTTGGGTGATTTTGTTGTTAAATGCTGTTGGGTATTTTAGAACAGAAATTATAGGTCGAAGCCCTACAATGGGAGACTCAGAAGAGTGCATAAGCCCTTTCAGGAGACTTGGATTATTGGCAGGACTGGAAAACCACATTCAAAGCAGCAGAGTTGGCTTTCATCTTTGATTGGAGTGCCACCATCTTGGAGGCTTTGCTTTATTATTATGTAAATTTAACCTCATTTAGAAACAATTGAACCAACTCCTATCCCTGTACCCCAGAATTCTTCATCTCAGTCACCCTCACTTGCTGCATGTGCAGCTTTTAAATCTTTGAGAAGGCTTCTGTCCTTTTCTTGCTAAATAAAGAACAGAAGTGACTGTTCTGGCTGACCTGCATATTCACAGAGACACAGGAGCAGATTTTGCATATAACCCGATGACTGCTGTACACAGCTACTATAACTGTATGTGTTTGTTGAAAGTGGATTTCTAAAGGCATTATAACTATGTACCAAAATAAGACATGTACATATGTAAAACTTAATATTCCTATACTGCAATGTGAATGTATTTGAGTGCATGTTGTGTGATAGGGCCCTGATGCGGCTCTGTAGCATAAACACTGGACTGATTACCACAAGGTCAGCAGTTCAGACGCACCAGCCACTCTTGAAACTGACTCGTTGGCATACAGCAACAACAGTATTGTATGATATAGGGCATTTTTGAGCACCAGTTCAAAATGTATCAATATTTTTTGGGATATGTAACAAAAAACAAACTAGACAAAAATCTCCTGCCTCCGTATATCTAATAGTGTGTTGCATTGTATGTAGCACAGTATTCCGTAAATAACTTCTCCGTAACACAATTCTGGACACCCAATGCCCTGTTTTCTCAGCTGAGCTGTAAACTCTTTCAGAGTAGGGTCCATGGTTCTGCAAATTCTCTGTCCTCCTTGCTTTGTGTATACTACGAGTTCAGTATTTGTAGCATTGGACTGTCATTTCTTGGTGGTGGAGAGATTATTCAGATTAAATAGCAGTGAACATTTCTGCACACAATTTACATAACCCATTGTGAAAATAACTTTTAGGAGTAGATTTGTTGCTACATTAACAGTATTATATGTGACCATTTTAATAATACCATTTAAATAAAGTGATTTTAGTCATGTTCACATGTAGTAGATTGGCATATGAACAGATTGAATACAATGCTGTTCTTTATCTTATGTTCCTTAGCTGGGCTTCTCAACACCCAGAATACTGACTTTCTGAGTGCATAGTTTTTTACTTCACTATTGTTTGTTATATTACAGGCTTTTAAGGGAGGCTGCAAAGCTCCTCATGCTATGATATCTTCCTGTGGCACAATTCCAGGAAATCCGTATCCCAAAGGAAAGCCTAGTCGCATAAATGGAATTTTCCCAGTAAGCATACTTTTATGAATATATATGAAGGTTTTCATGGCTAATAATTAAAATTTTCAGTTTTGATACTTTTAAAATGCCAATGTTGTTTTCACAAGGGAGAGGATTTACTAACTTAATTCATTTACTTAATTCACTGATTTGTCTCTAATTGAAAGTTCATATTTAAGGTATATTAGAATATTTGAAATCTAAAGAAAACAAGCCATACATAAAAGAGCATGATTTTTGTTTTATTTTTACTTTGTTTTTGCAAGCATTCTATTAATTAAACAGCATTTGTCAAGTATTATATATTCCTTAGGCAGTTTCATAGTTACATTTGGGAGACGATGTTTGTAATGTTCCAGTTGTGGAAAATCCCATGGCATAAATACTTAAACTGAAAAGTCATGTATGTTGGAAAGAAACCTGTTTTTATATTACCTGATGGTGGTGGTGTGCCGTGGAGTCAGTTCCACTCATAGCGACCCTGTACAGGGTTTCCAAGGCTGTAAATCTTTACAGCAGCAGAAAGCCTCATTGTTCTCCCGCAGAACAGCTGGTGGTTTCGAACTGCTGACTTTGAGATTAGCAGCCCTATTTGACTTTGAGGTTAGCAGCCCTATTCGTAACTACTATGCTACCAGAGCTCCATTTATATTATTTAGTGTTCCTCAAATCATTTTGTAAAATAATGGAATATTTTGTTGGTTGTGTAACAACCCCAAAATTTAATAAATTAAAACAGCACACATTTGCTGCAGTACACAGTTTCTGTGGCCCAGAATATGGGAGTATCTTAGTTGGATGGTTCTGATTCAAGCTCTCTTATGAGGCTTGATTGGAGCTCAAGAATATGGTTCCAAGAGTGGCTCACTTATATACCTGGAAAGTATAGGCCTTTGTTCCCTGCCACGGGGACTGCTTGAATGTCCTCTGCTTGGCAGCTGTTATTTTCAAGAGCAAGTGATCGAAAAGTGGGAACGTGGCAGTTGCACTGTCTTTTTTAACAGTCTTAGAAGCCAAACCCCAGGATTTCTGCAATACCTTATGTGTGACACAGATCAGCTCTGTGCACTGTGGTAGGGGCAGCCCAAGGCATGTAGAAGCTGAAGATCTTCGGGGCCATTTTGGAAGAGACTTTCATACTAATTAATGTGTACTATTTGCTCTGTTCATTACAGAAGTCTTGAATGAGTCTGATTTACCCTTGCATAGTGTAAGCAGTCACACTTAATGGTTACAGAAAATACCACTTTTCTCATTTTTTTTTTTCAACTTTATTTTAAGTCTTCTTGATTCTCTGAACATTGTATGTGCAATGACATCAGAAGTCTTATTTTTAGGTACTTCTTTTTGCAGCTAAAAAAAAATAATGTTACACACTTTATGTTCCTCTTCTCCCCTTTGTGTACTGTATGTTTGCTTCAGTGTAATTCCAAATGTATGGAAGATTCTCCAGCATGTAAAGGTTGAGAGCCTAGTTAGGTTGTGCTCCCTGCCAGAGCAGAATTGGCTCTATAAACCAAATTTCTTAAACTTCTACCAAGTGAAGTACTTTACTTCAGTATAACACTAGTGTTATTGTTGGTTTGGGGTTTTGCTTCATTTTGTTCTGAATGACGTTTTTTTTTATTAGGGGACCCCATTGAAAAAAGATGGTGAAGAATGTACCAATGAAGGCAAAGGAATCGCTGCAAGGATTCTTGGCCCATCTAAACCAGTATGTTTAGAAAATAAATGATTAAGCAAGTTCTGTCTGTACAAAGCATACATTTAGTTTTCGTGTTGCCAAGTTCAAAGTGTAGTAACTAGAAAGCCTTGGAGAGTGAGAGTGAATGGTGTAGGAAGAATTAATTCTTGGTCAGCAATGTTTTGGTATTTTTCATTAATCTACTTTAAAGTGAGTCCAGTTCATTTTATTTTTAATCCTGTGACATTGAACTGTGCAGTTGGAAGCATGGAGTAGGGAAAGTTGACTTTAACTTATACTGCTCACTGCCATTGAGTTGATCCAACTTTGAGTGAGCTGTAGGATAGAATAGAACTGTTCCCTAGGGTTTCCAGGACGGTAACTCTTTACGGGTGCACACAGACTCATCTTTTACCTGTGGAGGAACTGGTGGGTTTGAACCATTGACCTTATAGTTAGCAGCCCAGTGTTTAAACCATTGTATCACCAGGGCTCTTTAACTGAGATTTTAGTTTGACTAGACTTTTCAAAGCCCCCTCATATTAGTGAAGCAGGAATGGAGCCAGAGGCTTGAGTGTATTTTTTAAGAGAGGAGGATAGTGGCTGGTTGAAATATAAGATGAATAGGAGAAAACAGCCTTTTGATTGAAGAATTGTTGAAGTACCAGAGGCCTTCACTGACCACATAACAACTCCTCTGACGAACCAGTCACAGACTCCTCTGTGACTGCACAAGGCTATTGCTTCAGACAGGCCCAGCATTAGGAGAGCTACAAAGAATCTGAGCCCCTCCCCACAGGTGCAGTCCCTGACTCTGCCCCAGCTGCTCGTTCTTTCTCTCAGGAGATTCTAATAGCGGATTCTGTAATGATCAGTTTTTTTAATGTACTTTGCGGCTCCATCAACTATAAAATATTTTCAGATTTGTGGCTATTTCATAAAGCAAAAAGGCTAAAAGCATTGAATTCCTAACTCCAGTCTGGGCCGTGTGGTTCTGTGGTAGCATGTGTGAGCCTCCTAGCCAGTACGCCTCAAGCAGTCACCCCTCCTCTGTCAGTGGAGCCATGTGTGTTACTGTGATGCTAAACAGACTTCAGTGGAGCTTCCAGACAAAGACAGACAAGGAAAAGACAAAAAGCAGCTAGTAAAAACCCTGTACATCATAGCATCTGATCCATTGTATATGGTGCCATGAGCCCATGACCCATTACATGGCAGCTAAAAACAATACTGAATTCCAACGTACAGTATATAAGAGTTGCCAAAATGCCAAATAGTACGACAACCAGTACTTTTTTCCCCAAAGGTGAAAAGAGGATGATAATGGTAGGATTGAGCTTACGAGGATCTTGCCATTGGAGGTTCTTGTGGTTAATCAAGATTCTAAAGCCCTAGCAGGTTTCTTGTGTTACATAAGTGGAGATGGGTGTTTATATATTGACCTAGGCCAGGTGAGAAGAGGACATTGCTTTGAGTATAATAAAGACTGACTTTTATATAAGGAGTGATAACTGAAATAAAAAATAAACACTGCCACTGTTGTCTTTGGAAAAATTTACCTTTGGTATTTAATAGGGGTCGCATGTACAAAAGCATTTTTCATTTGTGCCATATGTTGGTACAGTAGGATTTGACATGGGGGGCATTAGAGCTATGTACTGTTGTGTTACTTCTGGTTCATAAGCACCCTGTATAGAATTTCTCAGAGCAGCTGGTGGGTTTGAGTTGCCAGCCTTGTGGATTAGCAGTCCAGCGCTTTTCCTACAGTGCCACACCAGGACCTTTTAGCCTAGTGTTGTTAAGTGCTATATAGTTGGTTCCAGCTCATGTTGTTAGTGCTGTTAAGTCGATTCTGACTGTATGCAGTTTCCGAGGAGCAGCTGGTGGGTTTTGAACTACTGACTTTGTGATTGGCAATCCAGTATTTTTCCTACATTACCACACTGGTACTAATTTTGTTGGATAGCATGTGTTTTGCCTTTTGCTTTGTTACTTTATTTTCTAACTGGAATATTTTCTCCTTCACCTAGCCCCCTTCAACGTACAATCCACATAAACCTGTTCCTTATCCCATCCCTCCATGCCGGCCACATGCAACTATTGCACCAAGTAAGGAATTCCTTTCTTTTCCCCCTGTATTTTTTAATTTTCTGTTTTTGTTTCTTTTTCTTATTATTAAATTGAAAGTAATTGTTGGCATACAACTGTTTACTCCTGAAATCGAATGGGTCTCATTTGACCATGGTCAGCTCTTAGCACCTGTTCCGAGCAGTGTGGCCAACAGTGTTTGTGTGGGGATTTTATTCTGAGAAATTAAGTATAATATTTTTTATTGTGGTAAGAAAGCATTTGAAATCAAAAATTATTTTTAATGATTATTTTCAGTTTTCATTTTGGTAAATTAATAAGAAATCATCTTGAATCCCTTTTTGATACTTGATATTTAGATCACAGGCAGCACTAATGTATTTAGTTTAGAAAAGTTAGGGGTGTGTGCTTAACCGGAAAGACAGTTTCAAATATGGTAGGTGTCAGCCACTATCCAGTTCAGTTAGTTTACATGTGGAATGAACATGTAATGAGAAATATGAATCTCCAGTTCTCCCATTTGGTCCCAGATAATTCACATGATTTTCAGGTATCGAGGGAACTTTAAAGGGTAGTTTTTATATATCACTGTCACCTAACCTTAGGCCCAAATTTTCAGCAATTTTGAAAATATATTAGACAACTGTATCAATACTTTTGGCTGCAAAATAAGACTCTACTGTAATTCTTTTTCTATTATGTTTTTTATTTTAGGTGCTTATAACAATGCAGGTCTGGTACCATTAGCAAATGTCATAGCTCCAGTTGACCCTCCTCCACCACCATACACATCTAATCCAGTAGGAACAGGTAAAGTCATGATATTACAGTTGGAGGGTAAAGTTATATGAGGTAGTGGAGTCCAGGATAAGGGTGCAAACTCTTGAGCCTGGTGGGACTGATTGTGAGTCCTGGGTTGTATGGGCTTCCATTTTCCCATTTGTTATGTAGGATAGCATTTACTTTAATGGTATTAGTATTGTTTAATAGTATATGCAATGAATATTTGATGATTTACCGTGTGCTATTTTGTAGGTGCATAAGTGAACAAAATGTAATTCCTATTTCCAAAGAGTTTGTAGTCTATTGGGAAATATACAAAAGAATAGAGAACATAATTTTTAATATATTTAATTTCTGACATCATTATGTAATATACAACAAATGGCACATTAGATTTTATAAGATGAAATGCAATGATTAGTGTGCTGTGACATAGTTTAGGTGCTGTGGACATACTAGCCCACATAAGCAAATGTGAGCTGTTCACATAATTAACCACTAAAATGTATTGACCCAGTAGAGCAACTGCCATTTATAATTGAATTAAGAGTTTTTAAAAAACTAAAAATGAACTGGTGGTATGGAACCAAGATGATGTATTAGACAGAGCCTCTACAGCAGAGACTGGAGAAACCTTGTGAAATGCATATGCATTATGGTCCTGGAATCCAGAACTGCAAAGGAATGGATCACTCATGAGAGGTATGGTAATGGCGCTGTAAGGTTGGTTTGAACCACAAGGTCGGTGGTTCATTCAAACTCATCAGGAGCTCCTTAGAAACTATATGGGTTCACTATGAGTCAGACCCTACTCGAAGGCACTTAACAGTAACAGAGGAGTAAATTGCCATCCGGCTCAGTGCAGCCATTTGGCAACTGCACTGCCCGCACATCAGTTATCTGCATCAGAAAGCTGTGATATTCCGTCTTACCGCAAACAGTCTGCTCTGACCAGAAGGCCCCTCACTCAGAATCACCTAGTGGGCAGTCACATCCCCTGTCCTCATTGCCAGTTTTGTGCCCACATAGCCATTTTTCCCTTTTACCCTTTTCTTTATTTTCTTAGTTCTTTCCTGTCCGCCACCATTGTTTATCCTTTTTATTCTTTCTTCCTCTCCCTCCCAGTTTGTTTGTTTTTTTTCTGTTTGATTATTTTTGCATTAAGTAGCACCCACCCCTGGCCCTTTGTAGAGTGAGCACAGCTTTTATGCGTCAGCCTTGTTTGGCAGCTAACCAACTAAGAGACAGGTATTGAACTTACCCTGTCTGGAGCAAAGAGGAATAGAAAATCAAAGAAGCAAGGAAAAAATTAGTCAAAGTCGGATGGATCATGAGAACCCCAGCCTCCAGGAACCTGAGTCCAGAAGAAGTATATGGTGCTTGCTGCCACTGCTGACTGCTCTGAAAGGGATCACAAGAAGGGTAGAATGGGAGGAAAATATGGTGTCAAGCTTAAAATTTTAAAAACCAACCAAGAAATGGGCCTGTGGGTCTGATAGGGACTATGACCCTTATGCAGTCTGGGGCTCCTCTTTCAGCCAAGTGATGGTGAACTCTTAACAAGGAGATATGCACTGTTTAGAGCAAATGACCATATGTGATTCAAAGATAGTATTTAGCCAGGATTGAAACTTAAGGCCGAATGGGATAGAAAAGAAAGATGAATAGAAATGGTAAACAAGGCCTTAAGTGGGAAGTGTTACATTGTGGGGATTGCCATTAGTGTCACAAAAAGTGTCTGAATTTTTTTACATAAAGCTGATTTGCTCAATAAAAATATTTTTAAAAAGAAAAGGAATGAACAAATACCAAAGGTATGGAGCTGGGAAGTGGCATTATACGGTATGGGTTTTTAAATGATTAATCTGGAATTGGCATTGAATCATGTATAGAATGAGAAATGGAAACAGGGACCACTGCATGTGTCCATGTAAAAGTCTCTATCCAGGTGAGATGTGTGATTCTGAAAGCCCAGTATGTTGTTGTTTGTTGTTGCTAAGTGTTGAGTTGATTCCGATCATAGCAAAGCTGTGTAGGGTTTTCAAGAGCTGCTGGTGAGTTTGAACCGCCAACTTTGCAGTTCAACCAACCTTTTGGTCCAGTGCATTATCCTTAGCTCCACACCAGGACCCCAGAAGTCCAATATGTAGACCACTGCAAATGGATTGGGTTCCCGTGTAACAATTGTGAGGATGCTGCGGGACCAGGCAGTCTTTTGTTCTGTGGTGCATAGGGTTGCTGTGAGTTGGAACCAATTCAGTGGCACCTAACAGCAACAAATGTAAGGTTGACAGTTAGAATCCACCAGCCACTCCATGTGAGAAAAAAGTCCTGGCGATCTTTTCCCTTAAAGATTTCTGCCTAGGAAACATTCGAGAGCAGCTCTACTCAGGAATGGAAAATAACTATAAGGGGGTCTGCCAGCGCTCTAGATGGGCCTTTGGTGGTGTCATGGTTAGCACTCGCCTGCTAACAGAAAGGCCAGGGATTTGAACCCACCAATGGCTTCTAGGGACAAAAGATCTAGCAGTCTGCTCCACTAAAGTGGGGTGAAATTTATGGTGATGCTGTATGTAACAGAATAAAACACTACTTGGTTCTGAGTATCCTCACAGTTGTTGCTATGTTTGAACTTATTGTTGCAATGCTGTCAGTTCACCTTGTTGAGAGCCTTCCTCTTTTTTGCTGACCCTCTACCAAGCATAATGTCCTTCTCCAGGAACTGGTCCCTCCTGATACACCTGTGTCCAAAGTACCTGAGATCGAGTGTCACCATGCTCACTTCTAAGCAGTCTCTCTGAAGCATTCCAAGACAAGTTTGGTATATTCAGTATTCTTTCACCAACACCAGGAAAGATTATAGCCTAAGAAACCCTATGGGGCAATTTGACTCTGTCCTCTAGGGATGCTGTGACTCCAGACCAACTGGACAGTCAACAACAAAACCATCACTGGATTGGCTTTGAATTCCCTAAATCACTTGTTAAGAGCGTCTCAGGTACACATTCCTGGAGAATCTGATTCAGTGGACTAGAGGGATTAACATGCAATCCAGGTGATTATTAAATTTAAGCAAGTTTGTTGTTGTTAGGTGCCATCAGATCGCTTCCAACTCCTAGCCACTCTACAACAGAACAAAACTACCCAGTCTGGCATCATCCTCATAATTGTTACCTTTGAGCCCATTCCTCCCGCCACTGTTGTCAACCTATCCCATAGAGGGTTCTTACTCTTCACTGACCACCCAACACAATGGAACAAAACACTGGCCCAGTATTGTGCCATACTTACAGTTGTTACATTTGAGCCCATTCCTCTTTTTCTCCAAATCTCCACTTTACCAAACATGCTGTCCTCTAGGCACTGGTGCCTCTGAAGTATAAGATAACAAAGTCTCACCATTCTGACGTCTAAGGAGTATTCTGGCTGCACTATTCCAAGATGTATTTGTTCTGGCACTCTGTGGTGCTTTCCTTTTTCTTCTCCAATACCATAATTCAAATAAATCACTTTTTTATGGTCTGCATTGTCCAACTTCCATGCATATGAAGTGATGAAAAAAAGCATCAGGCACACCTTAGTCCTCAAACTGGTATCTTTGCTCGTGAACAATTTAAAGAGATCTTGCGTAGCAGATTTACCTAATGCAGTAAGTTGTTTGATTTTGACTGCCGCTTCCATTTCCATGAGTGTTGATTGTGGATCCAAACAAAATTAAGTCTCACAATTTTGATCTTTTCTCCATTTATAATGATGTCATTTATTGATTCCTTTACTTTGAGGTGCAATCCATGCGGAAGACTAGTGTTTAATATTCACAAGTATTTTTTTTAACTTTATTGTGGGTTGATTGAAGGTTTACAGAGCAGGTCATCTGTTTTACATTCAACAAATCATATATTTTGCGTCATTACATGCTTGCAATCCCTTCCGGGTCCCAACAGTTAACAGTATTTACCTCTATTGCATTCCTCCCTGTCTCCCGCTACCTTCATCTTTCCTTGCTCACCTGCCTTTTGCTGTATATTGTCTGCCCTACCACTCATGTGTCTACCCTCTAGCCCTTGAATAATTCCCCTTCCCCTCAACTATCATAGATTTCTTTTATCAAGAAGACTTTTTTTAAAAAAACTTTTTACAACATTGGTCTCCTAACAGTGTTCAGTGTTTGCCCTTTTGTGATTGACTAATTTCACTCAGCATTCAGCCATGTCGTGAGGTGTTTCATAGATTCATCATTATTATTCAACATTTTGTAGTATTCCATTGTGTATATGTACCAAAATTTGTTTAACCATTCTGTTGGTGGACATTTAGGCTGTCTCCATCCTTTTGATGTCTCTTGTAGACAGCATATTGAAGAGCCTGTTTTCTTATATACTCTGATCTTTGTGTCTCTTGACTGGTACAGTTAATCCATTTACATTAAGTGTAACTATCAGTAGGTATGAATTGAAGTCATTTTTCTGTTTTTGTTTTTAGTGCTTCTGCTGGATTCTTTGTTCCACATAACTTTCTATACTGAGTTTATTTTGTGGGTTTTCTTTAAATTTTCATTTCTGTTGTGTTAGTCTTTACTAAAGGAGTTCTGGTAGTGTAATGGTTACAAGTCCGGCTACTAACCACAGATCAAAAAAAACCCCAGCTGTTCTGAGAGAGAAAGATGAGGATTTCTGCTCCTGTTAAGAGTTATAGTATCAGAAACCCTATATAGGATCTCTATAAGTCGGAACCGACTCCATGGCACACAACCACTACCATCACCAGTCTTTACTAAATCTTTCTGATTTTCCTCTTTTATTTTGATGTATAGATGTATTTATCAGTTTTTGTTGAGATTACCCTGTAAGTTTTTCCCCCCAGCTTATAACACTCTTTATCAGGATATGTCCAAATTTCACTGTCGTATTTGAGAGACATCTTTGCTAGGTGTATGATTCTGGTTTGGCAATTATTTTCGTTCAGGGTTTTGTATATGTTATCTCATTGCCTTGTTACCTGCATGGTTTCTGCTGAGAAATCTTACAGGTTTTATTGGTTCTCCTCTGGAGGTAATTTTTTGTTTTTCTAAGCTGCTCTTAGGATTCTTTTCTTGTCTTTAATTTTGGAAAGTTTGATTATGATATGTCTTGGTGATTTTCTTTGAGGATCTATCCTGTTTGGAGTTTGTTCAGTTTCTTATGCTTATCTTCTTGTCTTTCATGATGTTAGGGAAGTTTTCTTCCAACAACTCTTCAACAGTTTTCTCTGTGCTTGTCTCTTCCTGTTCTGGAATTCTGATCACCTGTAAGTAGTTCCTTTTAATGGTGTCTAACATAACTCTTAGACTTTCTTTGGATTTTTTTATTCATATTTTCTGATTATTCTTCTAGCTTACTAGATTGAGAGATTTCTCCTGAAGCTCATTAATTCAGGCTTCCATTGCTTCGCATCCTCATTTCTTCCAGTTGCTTTATTTCCTCTAAGCTCAAATCAAGTATCAGATTTTTTTCTGACATCCATTAATAATGCATTTTTTTCTCTTCAACTCCCCAGATTAGATTCAGCTACTCTGCAGCTAAGTGCTATAACTGATGAAAGTTGCAAACATTTTTTCCAAAATTTTCTGATTTATTTTTATGATACCTCTTGACATTAGAATTTTACCTTTGTGAATCAGCAAATAGAAGCTAGTTTTTAAAAGCTGGAGCCAAGTTTACATGTCTTGATTGAAATTTTCTTATCGCTAGCTAGTCCAGATATTCTAGGTCTTCTAAAACATTTATTCTATCTGGAGTATATATATATATGTTGTTGTTATGTGCCGTCGAGTCGATTCCGACCCATAGTGACCCTGTATAGAGTTTCCGAGGAGCAGCTGGTGAGCTTGAACCGCCGACCTTGCAGTACTAACGTCTTTGCAGCCTCGAGCATTAACCCACAGTGCCACACCAAGACTCCATATATGCATATATAGGGAGTGAAATAAAGGTTTCTTTTCTAGAGAGTAGTCAATTTGCCAGCATTTCCTCAGTGATTTAAAATGCCACATTGTGTTTTCATATACACACATGCATCCAATTCTGTATTCATTCTGTTCTAGTTGAGTTTTATGTTATGATTATGCTGTATTGATTTGACTAGCAGATGTATAGTATATTGTTATTTCCTTAAACTAAGCTCACTATTGTTTTTACATTTTAAAAATTCTTTAAATGTATTCTTCCATATTTTAAAATCAGTTTGTATAATTAAAAATAAGTTTATTTATGCACATAGAGTTGCTAGCATTTTTATGATAAGCAGTCCTACCATCCAGTGATGTGTGTGTCTGTCAGGTATTGGTGTTTTCTTCTCATACATAGTTTATGTCTTTTGAGAAGATTCTGTAGTTTATCTCAGGTAGCCTTTGCATTGAAGTTTATTGTTATGTATTTTAGAGGCTTTTTTGGTTGTAATTATAAATGAATGTTTCATTTCTGTATTTTAATAAGCATATAGAAATGAAACATTCATTTATAATTACAACCAAAAAAACCTCGAAAATCCATAACAATAAACTAGAAATGAATCATTCATCATGAGTCATTTGTATGGTTGTCAATATACAGGAACTAAAATTTATACTTAACTATTTTGTTTCTATATGGAGCTCTGGTAGTGTAGTGGTTATGAATCAGGCTGTGAACCTCAAGGTCAGCAGTTTGAAACTACCAGCAGTTCTGTGGGAGAAAGGTGAGGCTTTCTGCTCCCTTAAAGACTTACAGCCTCGGAAACCTGTATAGGGTCACTGAGTCGGAACCGACGCCATGGCACATAACAACAACAACAACAAATTTTGCTTCTGTGTTCCTTCTTTTTCATCAAATTATGGATTTTGTTGAAATGCTATACATTTTCACTTCTGAATACATAGCGCATTACTTTTTCTTCTGTTCTTCAGTTTCCTGCACTGATATGCTTTTTCTAATTTTCTTTTGATAGAAAAATGTCTTTAAGTATTTTCATTAGAAAGGGTACATTCTTCCTAATCTTTTTTTTTTTTTTTTTTCCTTTCTCTCTTTATTAGAAAATTGGTATCTTTCTGGAAATGTAAAAAGAAAATCTGCCTTATCTTTAGGTTTCAGAACTATCTTTTTTTATATGTCATATTTTGCTTACCATGCCAGGGTTTGCCTCTTAATCCTATCACAATGTTGGTTTAGTTGCCGGTAATTTCCCCCCATAATGGAATGATCCATTAGTCATTCATTGATTAGACAGGTCCTTCTCAAGGAGGGCTGGTCATATGCTGCAGGTTGTTGGTCTGATCTCACTGACTTCAAGTTCGCCTCATCTTGGGTAGTTTTTGATAGCTCCTGACAAACTCCGTTTTCCAGAGCTGAGTACAAGTAGGCAGATTCCAATTGCTTTGTGTTTGCTTGGGTTACTGTATTGGACCCTTCAGATAGCAAATGGAGTTGGCAGTGGATCAGCAGTCACCTCCCACTTCCATGTCCTCCAGCTACTGTGGGCAGTGTGCCCAGAAGTGGCTCTTCTGTAAGCCAGCCATAGGCCAGGTCTGTACTCAGACCATCATATCTTCAGAGCGTGTTTTAAAATATCTGTCAGATAGCAGTGATTATGTAAAACTTGACAAGTTAAGGGGAGGCCAGATGACTAAAGCGTTGCATGCGATCATATCATAATCTCATGGTGTTACAATTGCAGCTTTTGTTTATTTTCTTACTTTTTGCTATACATGTTCTTTTTTCTATTTTTATAGCATAGTGCACATAAATATTTATACCCTAGATTTTTTTTTACCTTAATCTCTAATTAATATGATAGTGAATCATTTGGTTACAGCTTGAAATCAACTGTTTTTAAAATTTATTTCATTTTATCTAGAAAATGAAGACCTTTCCAGTCAGTCAAAACCTGCACAGAATCCAAGTAAGTACCAAGTGTGATTCAGAGATAACGGATGACCTGTTCTCTTACTCACTTTGAGTTGAGTGTTTTTGAAATGTTTGTGTTTTGAGAAAAGTACCTGATTTAAAAGTCTTAACTAATTAATGCCTTCCAAAACCCTATACGGGGTCACTGTGAGTCAGAACTAACTCGAGAGCTCCTGACAACAACAACAACAAAAGGAGCTTGGAGCCCTGATGTGGCGCTGGAGGACAAGTACTGAACTGCTCACTGAAAGATTGGCAGTTCAAATCCACTAGCCACTCCTCAGAAACGCTATAAAAAGTCGGTATGAGTCAGAACGGACTCAAAGATACTTAACGACAACAAAAATAGTTTAAGTGATAAATTTTTTTGTTGTTGTTACAACATGAAATGCACATATTAACTGAATTTAAAACTAAACGTACAACTTTGTAGCCTATTTGCATTGCTTGCAATATAATCGGAGAGCTACACTGCATTATTTAATCTGTCTTCACCATGTATTATGTAATACTTGGAGTCTGATCTCTTTTCAGGTAAGTTTCAATTGAACACGTGTTGTGGTTAAGTGCTGTTGAGTCAGTTCTGACTCATAGCAACCCTGTATAGGGTTTCTGAGGAGTGACTGGTGAGTTTAAACTTCCAACCTTGTAGTCCAGTGATTATATCCTACAGCGCCACACACATAGCATGATAAAAAACGCCTTTTAACAAATGCTATGTCAGATCCTGCTCCTAGATTTAATAATTTCAGTAAGTATTGGAGTTATTATTAAGTGCCATTAAGTAGGTTCCGACTCATAGCGACCCTGAATAGGGTTACTAAGGAGCAGCTGGCGAGTTTGAACTGTTTACCTTGTGGTTAGCGGTCCAGAACTTATACTAGAGTGCCACACCTGGAATCCTAAGTGTTTGGGGTGTTGTTGTTGTTATATGCTGTGGAGTCGGTTCCAGCTCATAGCAACCCTATACAGGATTTCCAAGGCTGTAAATCTTTATGGGAGCAGAGAGCCTCATCTTTCTTCCACAGAACAGCTGGTAGTTTCGAACTGCTAACCTTGAGATTAGTAGCCCGATTTGTAACCACTAAGCTAAACTTAATATTGGGAGTCTGGTGTGCTGTGGATTAATGCACTGAATTGCAAACTTGGTTTGAACTGCAAGGTCAGTGGTTCAGGCTTACCAACTGCTCCTTGGTAACCCTATGCAGGGTCGCTATGGGTCAGAACTGACTCTACAGCACTTAACAATAGCAACTTCATATAGAGAAGAGTTGTTGTGATTAAGTGCCATTGAATCGGTTCCAACTCGTAGCGAATCTGTATAGGTTTTCCAAGGGAAGTGGCTGGTGAGTTTGAACCATTGACCTTATGATTCAAAGGACCTTGTAATCAATTGCTTATCCTACAGTGCCACACCAGGACTCCATAGAGAAGAGTGGTGGTGGGTGTGTCTTGGAGTTGGTTTTAACTCACAACGACCCAGTGTAGGATTCCCAAGGCTGTAAATCTTTACAGGAGCAGAAAGCCTCACCTTTCTCCTGTAGAACCACTGGAAGTTTTGAACTGCTGACCTTAAGATTAGCAGTTCATCTCGTAAACTCTATGATACCAGGGCTTCCAAAGCAGAAAATGGAATTGATAGAGACCAAATGGAACCTCTAGATGGCAGCAGCTCCAAAGCATTGGAGCTTGCTTCTAACAAGATGCTTTCTGGTGTGAGACGAAAACTGCAGTCAGTTCCTATTTTAGCCAAGTGTAGTATGTGAGTCTAAATAGAATGATTGTCTCATGATCAGGCGTCTCAGTGGAAAATGCTGTGCTCTGAGAATAGTGCCTAGTATTGTGCTTTATAGCTGGTGGTTTCTCAAGAAATTAGCAGAGGTGAGTAGAAAAAAACGTAGTGAGATGTCAGAACATCGGGTTTTACTTTGTGGTTATAGTACCACCAAACTTTGTAATCTTAGGCAGGTCATACAGTTCTTCAAAAGTGGAAAGGGTAAGAGTCCTCTCTGGTCTGGAATCATCAGCCTTTATATTCAGCAACATTAGTAGATCTGTTTGTTTATTTATTTTTGCCTTTTGCCTTTTTTTAATGAGGATTCAGGGTTTCTTTTTGGGGAGTGATGAAAATGTTCTGGAATCAGATACCAGTAATGGTTGCAGCCTTATGAATATACTAAAAATCAATACATTGTATACTTTAAAATGATAAATAGTATATGAATCTTAACTACAAAAAATTTACATGGGAGGTCTGTATGTTCTGAAATGTATGATCTCAAAAATATGTTGAATGAAAAAAGTGTACAGAATTACATGTGTGGTATGCAACCATTTTTGCTTTTTAAAAAAGTTGCATCTATATGCTTGCATAACATCTGAAAGGATATGTAAGACCAGTAACATTGCTTCCTAAATGGAAGAGGAGATCTGAGGTGGCTGGCAGACGTTTGCCTGGTTTGACTTTTGTACAAAGTGCAACTACCACTTCCTTTTTGGGTTGTTTTTTTTTTTTTTTTTAATGTTTTATTGTGAATTATGTGATAGTTTACATGGGAGAACATTAGTTTTACATTTAAACATACATTAGTTTACATTCATCTATCGTTTCATTGCCATGGTTACAATCTCCTCCGTGCATCATCAGCCAACCAAAGGGTATATACACTACAAGCCTGCCCCCGAGTCGTCAGCACACCACCCCTCTCCCTCTCTGTATTTAAAGTCCCCAGCTGCTCCATCGCGCCACGTCATCGTCTCTTGCCTCCATCTCAGGCATCACTGCTTCTCCCTTGATGGTCCCAGGGACCTCTGCTCTTAGATTACAAAATTAAATCACTCCCCTCTTTGCTACAAAATGTCTACCTTTACATTTACAACCCTCACAATCAGTCCTGATAACAATTACTCACTATTGTATCACAAGAGGACCTATACGCATTTCCTTTCATTAGCCCCACCTAGACAGATTGGATACTACTCAGTGGAGAGTCTACCTTCCTCCACACCCTCTGGATCTAGGTTCCCTCTTGAAAGCTTGTAAGCCAGTCACTTCTTGCCTTTGTAGTCCCTCCGTTTTGGGTAGCCAATGTGCAAGTTGCCCATCCCTGTCTACTCTTGTGTATGGGGGGGGGTGGGAATGATCCTTGCTGTAAAGATTTTTTCCCACTTTTGAGCTACTGCATCCATAGGTGTAGGTCAAGTTCATCAAATTGTATCAGATTACAATTTTTTCCTCTTTCTTCTAATTGAGCTCTGATAATCCAGTCATTGAAGCCAGGTCAAGTGGGTATTATCTGCAAGTGTGGGTGTTCTTGTGTACAACTTCCTTTTTTAAAATTAAGAATAAGAAAAGAATACTGATGCTTTCTCTTAAGCTGTTTTATTTTAAGAGATCATCTTCATCTTTTGTAAATTTAACAGATATCGTCCCACTTGTTCAGATTTATTCATCCTTTAATAGTTGAAGCATTACACAATGACAGTTTTTACTTTCAATCTTTAATTATGTTACATTCATTATATTTGAGATTGTGTAGCTTTCTCATGGAGAAAAAAAGAGCCTAGGTATGAACCTTTTATAGTATACAGATACTATTCCTGCAACACAATGTTAATATAAAAGCTTTACGGATAATTGGATAATTTCTATGATGTGGGCAGCGAGATCAGTAAGAGTGACTGTCATCTGACCAGTCTTGAAAGTCAACAGCTGTGATTTTTCATCCATTGTTCAATCCATTTTAGTATCTGGTTTATTTATTCTCTAGATCTTCTGGGTGTTGGTGGTGGTGCCGTAGAGTTGTTTCCGACTCATAGTGACCCTGCACAGGGTTTCCAAGGCTGTAAATCTTTACGGGAGCAGAAAGCCTCATCTTTCTCCCGCAGAGCAGCTGGTAGTTTCAAATTGCTGACCTTGCGGCTTGCAGCCCTGTTCGTAACCACTACGTTACCAGAGCTCCTAGATCTTCTCCTAGATTTTTTCACTGTAGAAGGCTCTGGCTTCTTCATAAAGAACTTGAAAAATTTCACACTGAATATTGTCTTACAGTTTTTTCTCATTATAATCCCTTGTTTCAAGTCTTTTGTACAGTACACTGTTAATCTGTTCTCAGCACAAAAACAATATGAAACCAGCATTCAGGGAAGAACTCACGACCACGATAATCAACAATTGCGCCACCTTCTTTCATTTGGTTTTCTAACTCATCAGTGACTCTGTCTCCATCTAAAATGGGACAGTCATACTCTTCATCATAGCCCTCATGTAACTGACCTTCTTAAGCTACATCACCCACATTAAAGTATTTCAGTCCTGATCTTGATGCAAGTTCTTTGCCTAGGGTGGTTTTTCCAGTCCCTGTACCTGTGAGCAAGATGTCCAGCTGCAACACGGTCCTTTAGTAGATATATTTTTGAAGGGAATAGTCAGGTTAAGGTTAAGTATGTAGTACCTACCATTGTTAGGGAGAGCATATTTTGATTGCTGAGTGGTTAAGAACATAGATCTGACGGGCTTGGTTCAGAATTTGGCTTTACCACTTAAAAGTTTAAAGGCTGCTTGATTATTTAACAAGTTTCTTTGCCACTTCCCCCTTGTATTTCCCCTCTGAAAAGTGGGAGATGTTAGTACCTATTTCAGAGGATTGTTTGTAAGGACAGATGTAAAATACTCACCACAGGATCTGACTGATGATGTTTTTCAGTTAGTAACCATCTTAAATAGCACAAAAGTGATGTTTTCATGGTGTTTGGTTGGAATTTTAACTCTCTGCACTATGATTTTCCTAAATAAGAAGGCTTCAAAAAAAAAAGTTTCTGGGACAATTCCAACAGAGTCTGTTATAAAGAACATTTATATCTTCATTTTACCTTGATCTCTCATTAACTACAAATGTTTCCCAATGAATGTTGACCGATAATTTTGGAACATTTATCTCTATAAACACAAACCTATGTCTTCCTTCTACTTATAGTTCGCCTAAATAGTCCTGGTGTCCCAGTGAGTATGTGCCAAGCTGCTAACTAAAGGTTGGCAGTTCAGTCCCAAACAGTGTGGTTCTATAGAAGAAAAACACCTCATGACCCCTGAAAGGATCCCACAAAGATTACAGCCAAGAAAACCCTGTGGGGCAACTTTACAGCACCTAACAACAACAGCAAAATAATTGTTTTTATAAAACTATAAAATAGATTAACTACAAACAGGAAGTTCAAATACCTGTCCATATATTGTTGTTAAGTGTCGTTGAGTCATTTCCAAGTCATACCAGCCATCTACAGGCTTTCCAAGGTGGACTTGAACCCACGACCTTATAATTCACAGGCCAGTGCTTATCCTGTAGTGCTATACCAGGAGTACACCAATTAAAAATGCTATCTGATGTTACTTTCTTGAAAATAAATCACTGCTTTACAACATGAATATGGAACAGCTTTTGGGCTTTTTTGAGTCTGAAGTTCATATGAGGGCAGTCATAAAATATTGATAGAAAATCATAGAAATCTAAGTTTGTACACTTCTGAAGGCAGTGTTCATTTCTTTATTTTTAAGATCTTTATTTTATCCCTTTCTAAGAGAATACTGTACTCTTCGATTTATACCACTTTAAAACAGCAGTTTGGGCATCTTCATGAGACTCAGGTCAAAGTGGGAAAGATTGGGGCTGTGGGGAATAGGATGGGATTTCTCAACAAAATTCTCACAGGACAGCCCTTGCTACCAGTGGTAGTTATGCTTTTGTGTCACCTTGGCTGGACCAGGATTCTCATGGTTTAGCAGTTAAGGCATAATTCACTATGATGCGCACTCCTCCACTCCTATCAGTTGACTGTAGTGTGGTGGCTAGCATATTACTGTGTACTATAATGAAATGTGCAAAGATCTAGGGTTAGTAAACCAAATGGGAAGAACATGCTCAGCATTTCTCAAACTGAAAGAAGAATGTTTCTTTGTGTAAAACTTTCTTTTTCTTTTACTGTTTACAATTAGTGGTCTTATACAATATTTGTCTTTTTGTGATTCGCTTTTTTTCACTCAACTAATGTCCTGCATCCATGTTATGAGGTGTGTTGCCGATTCATCTTTTTAATACTGTATGTGTTGTTGTTGTTATGTGCCATCTAGTCAGTTCCTACTCATAGTGACCCTGTTTAGGGTTCCGATGAGCAGCTGGTAGGTTTCAACCGCTGACCTTGTGGTTCACAGTTCCGTACTGATCCACAGTGCCGCACCATACATCCTTAATATTGTATAGTGTCCCATTGTGTTTAACCATTGTTTTGTTGAGGAGCATTTAGGCTGGCTTCATCTTTTTGCTGTTACAGATAATTCTGCAGTGAATATGCGTTTACATGTATCTATTTGTGTCATGGCTCTTACTTCTCTAGGATAGATACCAAGTAGTAAGTTTTCTGAATCATAATGATATTTCTGTTTCCAACTTTATAAGGAAGCACAATTCCACAATTGGTTGTACCATTTTATAGTCCCACTAAAGATCAGGAGTCCTGATGTGGTGCTGTGGATTAATGCTCTGGACTGCAAAGTTAGTTTGAACCACAAGGTCAGTGGTTCAAGCTTACCAGCCTCTCCTTGGAAACCCTATACAGGGTCACTGTGGGTTGGAACTGACTCAGTGGTATTCAACAACAACAATCTCTCCACACTCTTGCCATTTCTTGTTTTCTGTTTTTTTGAGCCTTACTATTAATGCTGAAGGAGCTCTGGTAGTGTAGTGGTTACGAATCGGGCTGTGGACCACAAGGTCAGCAGTTCGAAACTACCAGCTGTTCTGCGGGAGAAAGATGAGGCTTTCTGCTCCTGTAAAGATTTTATAGCCTCAGAAACCCTGTTCAGGGTCGCTATGAGTCGGAAGCGACTCCATGGCACACAATAACATTAACGCTGAGATGAAATGATACCTCATGGTTGTTTTGATGTGCATTTCTCTAGTGGCTAATGTTTGTAAACATTTCTTCATGTGTTTGTTGGTTGCTTGGATATCTTCTTTGGTAAAATGTTGGGCCGGTTTTTTTGGAAGGTACACTACCAAAACTAAGATGAACATATTACTGGGAGAACTTGTCTGCAGCTATCCACTGATCACTTAAACACGTTGGAATAAAACCTGTGCATTTACAAACTGGAACCCTAGCAGCAGTACTTTTTTACTTACCCTCATATAGTTACATACTGTTGTTTTTAAGTGCCATTGAGTCGGTTCCAACTCACAGTAACCCTGTATTGGGTTTCCAAGGAGCGCCTGGTGGGTTTGAATGGCCAACCTTGCGACTGAACGGACTTTTGTGGTCCATTGTATTGTCTTGCTTCACCACACCAGGATATTGTTCTGACTCATAGTAGCCTGTATAGGGTAAAGGTGGGTTTGAACTGCTGACTTTGGTGGGTTTGAACTGCTGACTTTGTGATTTGCAGTCCAGGGTGGATCCACAGTGCCACACCAGAAGTCCTTGTGTCAATTCTTCTAAAACAACTGCAGACTTTGTTCAGCACATTGTAGCACTTTCTGGCCTTTGCTGAGTAGAAAAAGCATCATTTATATGTTGTTTACGTTCTTTTTCTGTTGCCTTTTTTCCACCTGTGGTTACCATAGTACATCAGTTCATTGGCCATGTCAGTGTCCTTAGATCATGTGAGTCTTCATCCTGCATATATTTTAAAGAAAAAGTTTTAAGTCTTAGTCCATGAAACTGTCCGTTGATTATTCACTGCAAAAGAAATGTTTTCTGTTTACAATTGAAACAATTTGATGTGACTACAGTATGAGTAGTTGCCATTATAATGTTAGATGCCTATGTCAGGGATTTCGTTTGGCACCAGACAGCATCATTCAGGGAGAAAGCTCACATCATTCAAAAAATGCTTATGTGAGTTATTTGTAGAGATTATCCAAATAAACCAACAAAATAATATTGTAGCAAACTCTTCGAAGTCTTGAAAAGTAAGTCCTTGCACTCGTTTGGGAACATTACTTTGAGGTGAGCATAATGTAGTCAGTGTGGCAAACTCTGGGTGCACTGATGTCGTAGCCTTTGCTGGCTGTGAAGCTTGTAGGACAAGTCAGGTAAAAATTGAAATGAATGTATAGTGCCCAGAATAAGTACATGTATGGATGAAAAATTACTTGAGGTTTAAAAATTGGGCAACTATGAAAGAAACATTGACAGCTTCCTTTGGTGTCCTTCCTGTGAATTAGAGCTATCTGAGCAGGATCTGGAGGAGAGATCTGCCAGACTGAGGTTCCATCATGAAGATTTAGGGAAAGGAATTCCGCAGTTTACTCATTGCTAGTAGCTTATTTTGTCTCTCACTGATTTTCTAATATTTGTTAAATATTTTGAGTTAATGTTGGACATTTCAGCATGATGGTAAATTCTTGACTCTCTTTATTTTTCCAAAACCACAGCATTTTCTACCCCAGCAAGTCAGCTCTTTTCTCCTCATGGTTCTAATCCTTCAACACCTGCTGCAACTTCCGCCCCGACTGCATCCCCGGTCAAGGCAGCAAATCACCCATCAGCATCAGCCACTGCCACCAATCCAGGGATGAACTTGCCAACCACTGTCCTTCCAGTGTTCCCAGGGCAGGTCTCCTCAGCCATACAGACACCTCAGCCTTCAGTGCCAAATCCAACAGTCATCAGAACCCCTACCTTGCCTACCACACCTATGACTTCCTCGCACAGCACAGCATCTACTGCTGTTCCTTCTGTTTTCTCGGGCCTCGTTCCACTGCCAGCTTCTTCTGCTACTCCTACCCTGACCCCTCAAGCTGCATCTACCCCTCGGGCCACTCCTGCTTCCAGTGAAACTTTTACCTCTACTTCTGCCCCTTTCACTAGCCTCCCCTTTTCTGCCACCTCTACTGCTCCTTCTCCCAATAACCCAAGTTCTGTTTCATTATCATCATCAGTTTTTGCTGGTCTCCCCTTAACACCAGCATCCCAAGGAGTAGCCAGCCTAACTCCTGTAATTGCTGGTGGTTCCACTTCTAGTGTTGCCGGTCCACTGAGTGTAAATAATCACCTTCTGTCTGCTTTGAAAGGCTTCCTGGCATCAAATGATACCAATTTAATCAACTCTTCTGCTTTATCCTCTGCTGTTACTAATCAGAACACCAGTGTTCCTGCTTCAGTCTCTAATAAATGCTATGTGCCCTCGGTCCTCCCCACCCCACAGAGGTCTTCCACTCCAGGGCTGGCCTTGTTTCCAGGTCTCCCATCGCCTGTGGCTAACTCCACATCCACGCCCTCTACTCTGTCTGCACAGTCTCCTTTAGCTGCTCCTGCATCTTCTGCCGCTTCTGTGCCAGCTAGCTGTGGCTCCTCAACTTCCCTTTTTCATGGGCCCCACCCTAGTAACTCAGACTTGCACGTATCATCTGCCGCTACTGTAACAACTCTTCCTGTTATGATCAAAACTGAGCCAACAAGTCCTACTCCCTCAGCCTTCAAAGGCCCTTCCCATTCCATTAACCCCTCTCACAGCACTTTAGGTTTGTCAGCGACCGTCGGCCGAGCGTATACGTCAACATCTGTGCCCATCAGTCTATCTACTTGCCTTAATCCTGCACTGTCAGGTCTCTCTAGTCTGAGTACTCCTTTAAATGGTTCAAACCCCCTGTCCTCTATTTCCCTTCCACCACACGGCTCCTCCACTCCTATCGCTCCAGTATTCACTGCCCTGCCTCCTTTTACATCTTTGACCAATAATTTTCCTTTAGCAGGCAACCCTGCTCTTAACCCCTCAGTGTCTCTTCCGGGGTCGCTGATAGCCACCTCCTCTAGCACAGCCACCTCCTCATCTCTCCCTCATGCTAGCTCCACTACAGGCGTTCTCTCAGGGCTGTCTGCCTCAGCACCAGTCTCAGCCTCACCTTTCCCCCTCAACCTGTCCACTGCTGTCCCCTCACTGTTTTCCGTGACTCAAGGCCCTCTGCCGTCCTCAAACCCCTCGTACCCTGGCTTCTCTGTCTCCAATGCTCCCAGTGTTGCTCCCGCGCTCTCATCCTTCCCGGGGCTGCAGGCGCCCTCCACAGTGGCAGCTGTAGCCCCCCTGCCTGTCGCTGCCACCGCCCCATCACCTGCTCCTGTCCTCCCAGGATTCGCCTCAGCATTTAGTTCAAACTTCAACTCTGCTCTGGTGGCACAAGCTGGGTATGTGACTATTTGGAAATAGAATAAAATAATTTTTACTAACTTGGAGTTCATAGTCTCATTTTGAGTTATTCATATCCAAACCTAATTAATTTGCTGGTGCTAATTTGCCTTTTTTCTCAGCTAAGTCTTCAGTGCTCAAAAAATGTTTCATAGCCATTCTTTCATTTAAAGTTCAGAGCATAAAATATCATACTTTCCAGATTGATATTTAATAATCTAACTTCAGTACAACAAAATGTAGACTTTATGAATTCAGTGAACAATTGTCTTAGATTACTTTATTGCTTCCCAAAATTCTAAGTTTGTTTTCTAAAATACTTTAAGATACTGTTTGACAAATAGAGAAGCAGTAACTTGTGTATCTTATCTGAAATTTGATCTGCTCTTCTGTCTCCTGTTTTAGTTTATCATCTGGACTTCAAGCTGCAGGCGGCTCTGTTTTTCCAGGCCTGTTGTCCCTCCCAGGCATCCCAGGGTTTTCCCAGAATCCTTCACAGTCTTCTTTGCAAGAATTACAGCATAATGCAGCTGCACAGTCAGCATTGTTGCAGCAGGTAAGCAGGCAATGCTGTAGAAGTAAAATGGTGACATGTATAATATAGTATAACTCCTCTAATGGTAACATCATGGGCTGAAATATAGCAATGATTGTTGGCACCGGCCCGGGCAGTGTTTGTTTCTGTTGTGCATAGGGTTGCTAGGAATCAGTAGTGACTCGATGGCATCTAACAACAAAACGTGATAATAGAGTAGTTCAAACCCACCAGCCAGAAAGGTGAGGAGGAAAATGAGACTCTCTCCTCCCTTTAAAGCTTTAGTCTCAGAAGCCCTAAGGAGCAATTCTCCTCAGTCCTGTGAGGTCACTGTGAGTTGGATTGACTCTGTGACAGTTTGGGGTTTGGTTAGTGATCACATGCAGATTAGTGGTGGCTCAGTTCTAGAACTAATCACACTCCATGTGGCAGACCTGGCTCTGATTCCCAGCCAGTGCACCTCAAGTACAGCTTTCAACCTTCTATCACCGGAGGCTTACATGTTGTGATGATTTTGAATTAAGACCAACTAGGAAGAAAGGCCTGATGACCTGAAAAGCAGCAAATAAAACCCTGTTCATCACAATGGCCCAGTCTTGTTGTGCATGGGGTTGTTCCTGAATCAGGACTCCACAACCACAGCTAACAATGGTGCAGGGGTAGCATTAAGACAACTCCTGTGATCACTAACATTGGGAAAGTGGCTTTTCTCAGACTATCTAAGGGTGTTGTGATGAGTCCGCCCACATTTTCAAGTTATTATTATTCTTTCAGAAGAGTAACAAGCTGGTAGAATAGATTCTTCTTTGTGAATTGCAAGATGGCCCTGGACTGCTAATTGTACTGTTGATAGTTCAAACCCGCCAGCTGCTCCACAGGAGGAAGATGAGGCTCTCTGCTCCCATAAAGATAACTCTGCTCTGTCCCACAGGATGGCTATGAGTCAGAATCTACTGTGGGCTTGGGTAGGGTGGGGTCTATGAGTTGCTTTCCCTGCTTAAAGATAGTAAATCTCATTTAGGAGATTTTACGTAATAAAATGATACCTTTATCCAAGGCAGTTAAATTCTAATTTGCCTGTATAATTTAAGATAAAATAATTGACCATTAAAGATTTTTTCCTGTAGAATATCAATTTTTCTCTTAAACGCTATTAAATATTTTAGTGGCATTTCCATGCACCCTCTACAGTTAACCAAATTTAAACATTTTTTAAATTCTGAGACTGAGCAAACTTTTATCTTGCCCCCAGTTTTTTTGTTTCATTTTATATTCTGATTGTCTGTAATATGGGAAGGAAAAGCAAGGAGAGACTTGATCACATGCAGCTCCCTGCTAACTGCTTGTCCATCTTTGTCTAGGTCCATTCATCCTCAGCTCTGGAAAGCTATCCAGCTCAGCCTGACGGGTTTCCTAGTTATCCTTCAACACCAGGAACACCGTTTTCTTTGCAACCAAGTCTCTCTCAAAGTGGATGGCAGTGAATATAGTGTCATGTCTGTTGTCCTTTGGAGCAACATCAGAATTGTCTGGGGACTGCAGTGAACAATCTGATAAATGTGAAGTTGGGGAAAAGTCCAAAAGTGAGAATGAGGATAGCTGTGATCAGAGTTTCAGAATCATGGTTGCATTTTTTTTTTAAACAGTTTTCAGTATGAACACTCCCCTGTGTAAATGTACTGACAATAAACTATATAGAGAATAGAATTAAGAAAGGATTTGGGGACTTTTTATCTCCCATCCTATAAAATTTTGAATTGTGTATGTGAGCCACGTAGAAAGAATATTAAAGAAGAGAGTGAACTCTCATGACCGAATCCAGCCTTAACTCTGCTTGTATAGCATCCACTGACAGAAGTAATGGTTGTGCCTCAGACTTAGGGGTTGCATGTGACCCTGTGAAGTTGCTACCCTTTGGCATGTATGAGTAGTTCCTATTAGCATCAGTTGGAACTCAATACTCCATATGTATCCACAAGGGGGAACTTGAGACCGTTTTAATTTTAATTTCAGATATTAATGATCATACATATACTGCTGAATTTAACTCAATATATTTCAGGTAAGTGAAAATGGTGCTTATTATAGTCTTTAGAATGACTTTCAGGTGTTTTCACTAAAACTATACGTCCAGCATTTTCTTACAGAAATACAAGTAAGGCTTATGATAATTCGCCTTCAGTGTTTATTACTTAATCTCAGCAGTGTCCAAATAGATGAGGAGCATTTGACTGACTCTGAGGCCCCCTCTGTTACACACTGTACTCTGGAAGCTTTGGTGAATGTTTACAATCACGGGATGTAGTATTTCTCTTTGTATTTAAAGTAAAATGCATATCTAAAATAAAATAGAGAAGACTTGCTCTGTTAGTAAATATGCAGCGTGTACTCTATTTAAGGATCTTTGGTAGTAGAATGCCAGTTATTTAAGAAGAAGAACTCTGCCACGTTTTGGGAGAGAAGTAGGAAGAATGGTATCCAATCCTGTGATTAAAAGTGTAAACTATAGGGTCTACTGTAGTACATTTCAGCATCTACAAGTTTTACTTTTATAAAGACAGTGTCTGGAAGATGTTGCTAATGTATTTTCCTTCAACAAGGGGAGCAAACTTTTTAAATATATTAATAAATATTCCTGTATGATTAGTTTTTAACAATTTTTTAAAATAAATTTATGGATATGACAACTACTTTTAAAGTGTTTTTATTCAATACTTGATAGGCTTTTTGTTACGTGCAGAAGTGAATAAAAAAAAAAAGTTCCAAGTTGGCAATTCTGAACCTTTTAAAGACCGGTTTTTTGAAGCATTTGCTGAGTGAGTCGTCTGCATACAGTGTGGTGTTGCGTTTACCCACTAGGGTGCTAGTTCATACTGTGGGGTAGGCACTGGACTGCTAACTGCAAAGTCAGCAGCTCAAGCACACGCAACAATAAGACCCCCTTGAAGGAGCCCTGGTGTCTCAGTGGTCAAAGTGCTGGCTACTAACCAAAAGATCTCAGTTCACACCCCTCATGGGGAAAAAATATGGCAGTGTGCTCTCCTGATGATTTATAGCCGTTTTACTGTGTCCTCTAAGGTCTCTGTGAGTCCAAGTCAACTCCTGGGCATCTTGCACTAATACGTCTGTATAAAACAGGACTATTTTTGACACATTTGTAATAGTTACTAGAGACTGCTTTTATGTATCTACTTACTATAAATCTGAGGGACAGACACAGGAAACCTGGTGTGCTTCTGTAGGATAAGCACTGGACTGTTAATCTGCAAGTTCGGCAGTGCAAACTTACTGGCTGCTTCTTGGACACTCCATACTATGAGGAACTGATTCAATAGCATTTAACAAGCGCCTCATTCATTGGATAAAGAAGCTAAGATGCAAGCACTTCCTGTCAGATCAGGCTGTGCCACCATGGACTATGAGAACAGATACAAGGGGAGTCAGTACCTTACTGCCTCATGGAGTCAAGAGAGCTTTCTCAGTGACACTAAGCCTGAAGGGAGGAGTAAGAATTAATATCCAAAGTAAATATACAACATAGGGTTTAAATTGTGTACCTACCACCAAATATGTGTTAGAATCCTAACTTACACATGTACATGCAGTCCTGTTTGGAAATAGGAGTTTCTTTGTTAATATTAATAAACATGACCCAAATAAGTGGGTCCTGAATCTGAGCTATAAAAAAAGCAGAGGAGACACAGACACAAGGGGAAACAGATTCCTTGTAAAAATCAGGAACGTCAGGACCTACCAACAAACAAGAAGACAACACAACACCCCAATTTGGACTTTTAGCTTCCAAAACTGAAAAATAAACTTATGTTTTTATAAAGGCACCTGCTTGTGTGGAGCCTACCTACATGGGGCAAAATTATGAAAACTTATGATATTACCAAACACCTTGAGGTTGGTGGGTCTCAGGACCAAAGTCTTGGGACACAATGATCAGTTGGCATTACAATCCCCAATGACAATGCTCTGCATCTGCCTTTGGCAAGTAAGGACTGGGAGCTTCAAAGCTAAGGAGCAGCTATGGGTCTCTGCCTGTCCAGTAAGGAGTGTTGAAAATGGTCTGATGGATTGATGGATCATGGTAACATCAGTCTTCATGACCCTGAGACCAGTAGAACTATATGGTGCCTGACTACCACAACCAACTGCTCTGAAAGGGATCAGAAGGTCCTGAATAAAGTAGAAGAAAATGTGGAACATAAAAATTTCTAAAAGACCAGACTTACTGGTCAGCGAGAGACTGGTGGAATCCCAAACCTCTGGCTCCTGTTCACCCTTGAAATCTGAAACTCACCTTTGGCTCACTTTTCAGCTGAGCATTAGATAGATGGTTGTTGTTATGTGCCGTCGAGTTATGTGCCTCATCTTTCTCCCGCGGAGCCACTGGTAGTTTCGATCTGCTGACCTTGCGGTTTGCAGCCCGATTCGTAACCACTATGCTACCAGAGCTATGTAGGGGTTATAGCACCATGAGATGTACATCAGTGGTCAAACTATTTGAGAACAAAAGGACAGCATTTCTTTAAGCACAGGGTTGAGAAAGATTGGGAAAGGAATGGAAACAATCACAGGGAGGAAGCGGTTGAGTGATGCTACGTTGAGGGATTGCAGTCAGAGATGAAATGCAGTGTCTGAGTTGTTGAATGTGAAACTGATGATCTGCCTGCTCCTTAATGTTTCTCTCAATTAGCATAAGTTGTTTCAGTTCTAAAAACACCACCTGTGGTATTTCTGCTACAGCAGCACCAAGAATCTAAGGCAACATGTGACTTAATAGTCACTTATTCCTCTAACTTGATTATTGTAAAGTGCCATAAATCGGTTTTAACTCATGATCCTGTATAGGTTTCAAGGAGCATTATAGGTTTGAACCACCAGCCTTGCAGTTGGCAGTCCTATGCTTATCCTACAGCACCACACCAGGACTCTAACTTAATGGAACACAATATATAGTTTAAATGAACAGGCGTACTTACAAATGACTGTTTTATAGTCAATTGTTAGGAACTTTATTGGCAAACATTTTGCTGAAATCATTTTCGATGCAGCATAGAAAATGGATTAGAGATGATGAACTTCAAAAATGAAGATTGTGAGGTTTACCATTAAGGAAAAGGGTAGATAGGGGAACACTGAGACAGGTTTGCATGGGCTAAATGGGACCGGTAAAGAGTGATGTATGCTCAACCTTGGAACAACAGGACTCTGTGATACAGGGATGAAGACGTAGTTTGAAGAGGGGAAATAATACAAAGATGCTTGACTTGTCTTATGTATATTGGTTTCCCTTGCCTACTGTTGTCAGCAGTTCAAAACTACCAGCTGTTCCATGGGAGAAAGATGATGCTTTCTGCTCCCAGAAAGATTTACAGTCTCGGAAACCCTGTACAGGGTCGCTATGAGTCGGAACCAACTCCACTGCACAAAACCACCACCACCACCACTATTGTAAAATGGACACTTGAATTAGATAGAAAGGAACATCAGGAAACATGATTACAGAAAGCTTGTAAGCCCATCTTCAACCTGTAACTGATTGGAATACCTAAAAGGGGTTCTAGAACTTGCCCAGTGAAAGAGGCCTCTTGCAGTCTTTGCAGTGTATACGACCTTAGGTGGAATCCTGAGCCCCATCCCGAACCTTCTGAGGTGGAACATTCCTACTGGAAAGGACAAGCAGACCTGCCTGGAACAGCTGGATTGACAGAAGCTACATCTTCAAAGAAAGATCATCAGGAAAAACCCAAAAATGGCAGTATGACTGGCTACAACAAGAACAAGCAAGTTGTTCGCTGGGAAGCCATCAAGGCAAGCATTCAAGTTCCTTCAGGACAAACTCCGCACCCCACCGCCTCTCCTAAGACAAACTCAAAGGGAAACACATGAGTAGGCATGTAAGCTTGCTGATGATCACATTGGTCTACTGGTAAGTGGAAGAGGGGGAAAGGCAGCAATGAAGGAACGGGCTGAGTTCAACCACTTTCAAGACTCCCGTTGATACGGAAATGAGAGAGAGAAGAGGAAGGGCAGGTTGGACCAAAATGTGGTGAGACCTGGGGACACCTGAGCCTATGGGCAACAACAAGCCACAAAGGGCCATAGCTGAGTGAAGCATCCAGCTGATAGGAAGTGAGAAGAGGTGCACAAGAACAGCCAAAGTTGTAGAGAGTACCCATTTGACCTAGCCTTGATGGCTTGATAATCAGAACTCGACTAGAGGAAGATAAAAAAAAATTTTTTATAAACGAAATGGGTAAATTGCTACAATTTGATAAACCTGGCCTATACTCATGGAAGTTGTTAAGTGTTGTCAAATTGATAACAACCCATAGGGACCCTGTACAGGGTTTCTGAGGCTGTAAATCTTTACGGGAGCAGAAAACCTCATCTTTCTCCTGCAGAATAGCTGGTAGTTTCAAACTGCTGACCTTGAGGTTTGCAGCCCTATTTGTAACCACTACACAGGTATCCTGTGACATGTAGGTAAATCAAGCCTAAATTGTTCACCAGAAAGTAAAATATAGCACACTAGCAAGTACATTGGGAAGAGTGCTCAGAATCAGTGTTCCCAAGTTGCATTCAGGAGGGTTGTTGCCACACTGATTCCTTTTTTTAATTTCAGTATGCCTGCTAAGATTGTAGAAGAGCTAAAAAAAAAATGTGGGGCTTATGATTTCTATTCCAGGGAGATGGGAAAGTGGAAATGTTTTTAAAACAAGAAAGAAATGCACAGAATTAAAACAAAACAAAACAAAAAAAAACACAGATGTTAGCCAGGGAGCATGGTGACTCTGTAGAATAAGCACTGGACTGCAAACTACATGGCTGGCGGTTTGAGCCTACCAGCCACTCCATGGAAGAAAAATGAGGCTTTCTGCTCCTGCAAAAAATTAAGCCCCAGAAACCCTTAACAACAAGATGTTATATACATTATATATTAGTAATCCCAATATTTGTAAATGCACTAAACATGCTAACAAGGAAAGAGCAGGTTGAAAGGCATTCAGGCAACTCTACTGAACTCTGATGAATGGATCACTCCTAGAGTACACAAAGTCTTCCAGGGAAAATGCAAGTCACTCTTACTTAAGAACATAGTAGAAGCTTATAAAAATCCAGCGTTTATTTTTAAAAAAGATTATATACCATAATCAAGTTGAATTAATATCAGTAGAGCAAGGATGAAATTAGGAAATCTAAAAAAATTCACCATTTTCTCAGTATATACAGAGAAACCATTTGACAATATTCGACCACCATAATCGTTTTCAAAAGAAAAAGAAACTGTAAACTAGGAAATAAAGGAAACTATCAGGTGGAGCTCTGGTAGTGTAGCGGTTACAAATCAGGCTGCTAAACTCAAGGTCGACAGTTTGAAACTACCAGCTGTTCTGCGGGAGAAAGATGAGGCTTTCTGCTCCCATAAAGATTTGTAGCCTCAGAAA
>NW_006408768.1:932692-934099 GCF_000296735.1 Chrysochloris asiatica | reverse complement strand
TAACTGATGGTACATGGAGGGGATTGTAATCATTGTAATGAAACAAGGTGTATGATTTGTTGAATGTAAAACTGATGATCTGCCCTGTAAACGTTCACTCACTCAATCCACAATAAAATCAAATTTAAAAAAGGAAAGGGAATAGAAAAGAACATTTCAGAGTGTTGGGAGGTTGAATTGGTAGGCCAAGCTTCTGGCCTAGGGGAATGGTGGTACCATTCATAGCTGTGGTTGGTGGGTATGTCAGTTTTTCTGATCTGGTGTGGATCAGCATTCGGCTGCCAATCACAAAGTTGGTAGTTCAAACCCACCAATTGCTTCTTGGAAACCCTATACAGGGTCACTATGAGTCAGAATTGATTCGAACATACTTAACAACATACAGTTTCCGAGGCTGTAAACTCTACAGAACGAACCTGCTAGTAGTTTCAACTTGCTGACCTTGAAATTAACAGCCTGATTTGTATCCAGTAAGCTACCAGAGGGGTTATTTTTTAGAATAGCATTCTAAAAAAAGTATGTGTACAGGAAGAAAATGGTGAGCATCAAGTGTCCGTAAATCTAGATTCAAACAGATTAAGGACAGTTTGCCCTTAAAATGGAGTCCTGGTGTGGCGTTGTAAGGTAAGCACTGTTAACTGCAAGGCTGGCGGTTCAAACCCACCAGCTATTTCTCAGACTCCTTATACAAGGTTGCTATGAGTTGGAACCGACTCAACAGCACTTAACAACAACACCCTTACAGTGTGTAATACTCGGGGGAATGTGATGTTTTTCTAATCACAGCAGAATAAGCCAGTAATGGCGGGCACTCTTCTAGTTTGAAGAAAATAAGACAATTTGTAGCTGTTGCTGCAGAAATCTATTTCCTAACATTCTAAGTGCTTCATTATTAAATATAAATTGATTGTCCTAATATCTGAGCTAACCACTATGAGTTGGAACCGACTCCACAGCACACCACCATCTGGAAGGATCTTCTGAAGCCTTGAATATAAACTTACTGTTCAGCGTAGATTTAGGCTAATAAAATTCTTTGTTTCAGCTTTTGGATAGAGACTCTCGATATGATTTGAAAAATCTGTCAGCTATATGACATGGCTTTAAAAAGTTATCGTAAAAATCATGCTCTTTTCATTCCACATATTCCACAATTTTTTTAAGCCCCTCAGGATGATTAATGAGCCCTAGTTTTAAGCTTCGCATTTGATATGCCAGATGAGTTTAGTCTCTGTTTACAAAATAATAATTGGTGTCGTCCAATGAGAAACGCATTCCTTCAAATCACATTTAGTGAGCCTTTGTTCTTTGTCAGGTATCCTGTGACATGTAGGTAAATCAAGCCTAAATTGTTCACCAGAAAGTAAAATATAGCACACTAGCAAGTACATTGGGAAGAGTGCTCAG
>NW_006408768.1:924200-930802 GCF_000296735.1 Chrysochloris asiatica | reverse complement strand
CAGCTTCACATCATTACGTTTTACAAATTTATTCTACAGTTATGCATAAGGCCAAAGGGTGAAGACATGTCAAAATACTAATGAAACAATGAATAAGGTAGAAGGACCTGATGTACCAAGTATCCGCACAGCCATGGAAACTGAGGCCACGCAGTATTAACTGGAGCAACCAAACATTGAATGCCAGCTCCATGGCGTCAGGGACCTGCAGCACCCATCTATAAAATGGAGACCTTCTTGTTGCTGTGATGCTCAACAAGGAACGCTGGAGGTGCAGTGGGTTAAGGGCTCAGCTGCTAACCAAAAGGCGGGAGATTCAAACCCACTAGCCACTCTGCTCTGGCAGCGTAATGGTTACGAATCGGGCTACGACCTGCAAGGTCAGCAGTTCGAAACTACCAGTTGTTCCGCGGGAGAAAGATGAGGCTTTCTGCGCCCATAAAGATTTACAGCCTCGGAAACCCTGTGAGTCGGCACATAACAACAACAACAGTCGCTCTGCAGGAGAAAAGACATGGCAGTCTGCCTCTACAAAAGAGTTGTTGTTGAGTGCGGTGGAGTCGGTTCCGACCCATAGCGACCCTATACAGGGTTCTATCTACAATTGATGATAGGTTGGTACAGAACCAGGCAGCATTTCATTCTCTTGTTCAGCAGTCACCATGCATTAAGAACTGACTCTAGGACAAGTAACCAACCACTCATACATGGAAATTATTTAAAACAACTGGTAAAGTAAAGAGGATATTTTATTAAGAGGTTCTGTGATAATTGGTTATCTATATGAAAGAAAAAAGAAAATGTATCCACACAACAACTCTGAGTGATTTCAAGACAAATTCAAAATAATAAGTATCTAAAACATCTAAAAGAAAATCTAGGAGAATATCTCTAAGTCCTTGAGAAAGGAAATATTTTTTAATCAAGGCACATCAAACATTAAAAATAATGAAACAACATATGCTTTATAAAAAAGGCATATAATGTGCCATGCTTAAACAAAGTGGGGACCATATCTGATTTTCCCTGGCTTCACAAGGGGTAAAGAGAATTAGAGTCAAAATCAGTCCAAGGCCAATTCCTATGAAGTGGAGCTCAGAGATGCTTCCACCCTACAACCTTCTTTACCCTATTCTAACACTAACCATTCCTCCCATAGCACTCTCTGCTTCACATCTGGGGTTGATAATTCATTGCAACAGCCAGAAAGAATTCATAACAATACTCATAATTATGGGTTTATTAGGGAAATGAACAAGGTACAAGTCAGGATCAAAACCAACACAGGACACAGCAGTTCTCCAATCAAGAATGCCCCTAGTCTGCCACACTGCAGGCACGTATTAGCCTTGTCTTCAGTCTCTAAATCATGTGGCCGTTAACCTCTGACCTGATCCGGCAACTGATTGTTGTTGTTGGTAGGTGCCTTCGAGTTGGTACTGACTCATAGTGACCTTATGCACAACAGAATGAAACACTGACCAGTCCTTCGCCAACCTTACAATCAATCATTGGTACACTTAAGCCAATTACTGCTGCCACCATGCCAATCCATTTCGTTGGAGGTCTTCCTCTTTTTTGCTGATCCTTCACTTTACTAAGCGTGATATCCTTCTCCAGGGACAGGTCTCTCCTGATAGTATGTCTGAAGTACGAGAGACGAAGTCTGGTCATCCTGACTTCTGAGGAGCATTCTAGCTGTACTTCTTCCAACACATATTTGTTTGTTCTTTTGGCGAGTCATGGGACGTTAAATATTCTCCTCTAACACCATAACACAAGTGCATCAATTCTTCTACAGTCTTTATTCAATGTCCAACGTTCACATGTATATGGGATTATTGAATATGCCGTGATTTGAGTCAGTTACATCTTAGTCCTCAAACTTACATCTTTGCTCTTGAACACTTTAAAGAAGTCTTGTGCAGCATATTTGCCGAATGCAATATATCCTCTGGTTTCTTGACTGCTGTTATCATCAGTGTTGATGGTGGATCTGAGTAAAATGAAGCCTTTGACAACTTCAATCTTTTCTCCATTTATCTTGATTTTATTGGTCCAGTGGCGAGAATTTTTGTTTTCTTTATATTGAGGTGCAACCCATACCGAAGGCTGTGGTTTTTGATCTCCATCAGTAAGTATTTTAAGTCTTCTTTGCTTTCAGCAAGCAAGATCATATCATCTTCATAGGTTGTTAATGAGTCTTGCTAAAAACCTGATGCCATGTTCTTCATCATATAATCCAGTTTTTCAGATTATTTGCTCAGCATACAGATTGAATAAGTATGGTGAAAGAATACAACCCTGATGCACACCTTTCCTAAATTTAAGTAATTCAGTGTTCCCTTGTTCTGTTCAAATTACTGCCTCTTGGTTTATGTACAGATTCCTCATAAGCACAATTAAGTATTCTGGAAAACTCATTCTCTGCAATATTGTCCATAACTTGTCATGACCAGACAATCAAAAGCCTTTGTCTAGTTAATAAAGTACCAATAAACATCTTTCTGGAATTCTCTGTTTTCAGCCAAGATCCACCTATGATATCCCTCATTTCATGTCCTCATCTAAATACAGCTTGCACTTTGGACACATCCCTGTCAATGTACTCTTGCAGCAAGTTTTGAATTATCTTTAGAAAATTTTACTTGTATACCATATTAATGATACTATCCAATGATTTCCGCATTCCATTGTATCACCTCTCTTTAAAATGAACACAAATATGGATATCTTCCAATCAATTGACCGGGTAGCTGTCTTCCAAATTTCTTGGCATAGATGAATGAATGAATGACTCCCATGCTACATCAGTTTGTTGAAAGATTCCAATTTGTATTCCATCAATTCCCAGGGCCTTCTTTGTCAATGCCTTCAATGCACCATGAACTTCTTCTTTCTTCCTTCAATATTATTGGCTTTTTTTTTTTTTTTTTTTTTTGTCTCTAAAGTTTTTGTTGTGAATTATATGATAATCCACATAGGAGAACATCACTTTTATACTCATCTTTTCATTGCAATGATTAGAATGATCCCCTCCATGCACCATTATTCAACAGTATCTGCTTCTATTTCCTCTTGGGTTTTTTTTGTTTGTTTGTTTGTTTAGTTTTGTTTTGGGGGCAAGACGATGTACACAAAAACACTCAGGAATATATAATCATTTAAACAACCCAAGGGCACATTCTGGAAGCCTACCTCCTGGCCTCCATGAGTCTAGACTCCTCAGCTGCTCTGCCTCTCCTTGTCCTCACCTCTGCCTCCATCTCTGGTATTGCTGCTTCTCTGGATAGGGTCCCACATTCTGTTCATGCTCTTCTCCCTTGATGGTCCTAGGGTGCTCTGTTCCTGGACTGTAAGGTTAATAACTTCCCCCTTTTTGTTATAAAACTTCTACCTTTACAATTGTGACAGTCACAATTAGTCATGATAATAATTACTCACTATTGAATCATAAGAATCTTATCCCGATTTCCTTTCACCTGACCTTTCTAGACAAGATGAAAATTATTCAGTGAGGATCCTGCTTTCCCCCACATACTCTGAAATTAAACTCCCTCTTGAACACTTGTAAGTCAGTCACTTTGTGCCTTTTATAAGTCCTCCTCCCCACCCCCATTTTAGGTAGCAAATGTCTAACTTGCCCATCACTATCAACCCTGAGTACAGACGGGATAGCTTGAAGACACCTTCCATCTTAGTTGGTATTTTGAGCTACTACATCCATAAGTGTAGGTCAGGCTCATCAGATTTACACTTGTTTCCTTTATCAAATTTTTTTTTATCTTCTTCTAGTTGAGTAGTGATCAGCAAGACATTGAAGCTAGGTGAAATAGATACTATCTGCAAGTTTCAGCTTCTTGTGTGTCTCCCCTCACTTCATATCAGTTGGATGCTTCACTTTCAACTCTAGCCCTCTGCAGCTACGACCTTGTCCATGGGCTCAGGAGATCCCAGGTGTCACCATAATTTGGACTAACTAGCCCTTCCTCTTCTCTCTCTCATCTCCAGGTCGATGGGGGTCATTGGCTCTTGTTCACATGCTACCTCTTGAAATGGTTGAACATTGAGCATTTCTTTTTGGTTCAGTACCTCTGTATTCCTTGTTTTGATGTTTTCTGCATCATTCAATATTTTGTCCATTGTTGTTGTTGTTAAGTGCCTTCGAGTTGATTCTGGCCCATAGTGACCATAACTTGTCATGGTTTTCAGAGGAACAGCTGGTGAGCTTGAACCACCAATCTTGTGGTTCAAAGTGACTTTTTAGTCCAGTGCATTAACCCACAGCATCCGTAGAGTCCTTCAATATTACAAGCCAAGCTTTGAATTTTTTTCTCAAATTCCCCAGCTTCAGGAATGCTGAACGTGTTCTTTCCTTTTGGTTTTCTAACTCCAGATCTTCACACTTTTCATTATAATATTTGACTTTGTCTTCTTGAGTTGCCCTTTGAAATTTCCTATTCAGCTCTTTTGCTTCCTCATTTCTTCTATTTTCTTTAGCATCTCTACACTGGAGATCAAGTTTCAGAGTCTCAGTCTTTTTCTTTTTTCTTGCCTTCTCAATGACCTTTTGCTTTCTTCCTGTATGATATTCTTGATGTCATCCCACAACTCTTCTGGTCTTTGGTCTGTAGTATCTAATGTATCAAATCTATTCTTGAGATGATTTCTAAATTCAGATGGGATATGTTTAAGGTCATATTTTGGCTCTCATGGACTTATTTTCATTTTCTTTAGCTGCAGCCTGAACTTGTATCTGAGCAATTGATTGTCTGTTCCAGAGTCTGCCCCTGATGTAGTCAATTTGATTTCTGTGTATTTCATTTGATGAGGTCTATGTGTATAGTAATCTTTTATGTGTTTTAAAAAGATATTTACAATGTAGAAGTCATTGGTCTTGCAAAGTTCTATCATGCAATCTTTAGCATCGTTTCTATAACCAAGGCCACATTTCTAACTACTGATCGATCCTTCCTGGTCCCTATGAAGTGGAGATTAAAGATATTCCAGAAGTCTGAGTTTTCCATAATGTAATAAAAGAGACCACTTCTCAATCCCTTGTATCAACCACCACTCTTCCCTCAACAGTCTCCCTCATATTCCAGGGCTCCACAATTCACTGCAGCATTCATAGAACTCACAAACTGTCAAGGAAATGGCTCACACAGTTTGGAGGCTAGCAAGTTCCAATCCATATAGTGCAGACATCAGTGTGGCTGATTCTCCTCACCTACATGGTTGCATGGCCTGAAGAACCTAAATTGGTGGGTCAGACAACTGGCTGTGATTCACAAGGCTGCCGAAGCTAGCTAATCAGGTCAGGCAATAAGCAGCAAGTCCCAAGACAGTGATGAGCCAGGTATAGGATCCAGAGCAATACTGAGCAAACTTTGCCAAAACATTCTTATATGTTGAATGCATATCACAATCTCAAGGGAACTAAGGGTGATGACTTGAGTCACAACCTCTATAAGGTGCAGGAACTCAAGATACACCTCACCTTTATCCTATCTCATTAATGTAGCAGACAACTCACTCCAAAATGGGATCATAACCACACACACGCATAGAGGCATATCACAGAATGTAGAACAATGGCTAGAAGGGTCATATTAAGCAATTAACTGCACTACAGGAGACCTCCAACTAGAGACATTTAATCAGCAGATCATGGAAAATACGTGTTCTTCTGGCAAAAGGTCTAGGTCAGAGCTGTCATTTTGGGAGTTATCATTATAAAGACTTGGGGACTGATTTGGTAGAGCTGTGGAAAGCCAAGAACTGGGTAGACCAGAATATGTAACTTAGAATGGATGATAGGTACTGATGAAAAGTTAATGAAATTGGAGAAAAAACAAAGGAATGGTTTCATAAAGAATATAAATATTCTGGAATATATGTGCGCATCTTAGCAAGAAAGGATGGTTGATGACGTCTGATGTAAGAATGTTGCTGCAGCCAAAAGTGTGGGAATGGAGACAGGTCCAAGGCTAGAATGGATTGTTTCCATATGGGGTTTGTGTTCTAAGATGAACAGTTGGGAGAAGTCAACATACTTAAAATACTTAGGGGCAAAAATCTTGTATGTCAAGAATGGGAACAGAATTAGATACATAACCAGTTAGCCAGTTACGTGTTTAAACGTAAAATACATAGCCAGTTGGCCAGTGGTCATGGAGCCAACTCCAAATAGAACAGTACTCCACAGTGACTGGCTTTTCAGAAGCAGGCCTTTCTTTTAAGGCACCTCTAAGTGGACTCAAACCTCTAATCTTTCCTTTAGCAATTGAGTACATTAACGGTTTGCATCCGCCAGGGACTCCTTTAAACACTAGGACTTTCCCTGGTGCAGGAATCGATAGGATGAAAGTGTAGAAACACAGAAAAACCTTCATCAGTTGCACCGTCCAGCAATTTCCAATCTTCCAGATGAAAGGGAGAAAATCCATTAATGGGGCCCACTGCTGCTGCTGCTAAATACCATGAGTCTTGGATGCGAATGTACCACCAGGGCCTGGAGTTTTAGTGTATGTAGACAAATGAGAAGGAAGCATTTGAAAATGGGCTCATACTTCATTTGTCTCCTGAAGCCTTGAGTCAAG
>NW_006408768.1:915239-922180 GCF_000296735.1 Chrysochloris asiatica | reverse complement strand
TTAAATGTTCACTTATGAGCTTTTAACATCCCAGATACTCCTCACCCAGGCAGGATTTACAACTTTGTCTTTATGTATTATGTTGTGCCAATTGATCATGGTGTGTTCCCTGGAACTTTGGTCCTGAGCCCCAGTCTCCATCATTTTGCCTGCTGTATACGCCACTACCTTCCCAGTGGTATTTGCAGGAAAGGTAAATATTCATGTACTGATTTCCTGTTTCACACTCTTTTATATCCAGATGGCTTTTAATGGCTGATTTTTCAGAAGCAGATTACGAGGCTGGTCTACAAGGTGCCTCTGGGTGGACTTGAACCTCCAACCTTTCAGGCAAAGTGTTTAGCACTTAACACTTTGCACCAGCCAGGGACTCCTTGGAAACCTTATACAGGGTCACTATGGGTTGGAATCAACTCGACGGCACTTAACAGCAACACCACTAAGGCAATATGAGTCCAGAACTATGATTCCAAAGGATTGTGAGGAAATGGAGCGGAGATTACGCATAGCACCCAGACACTGTACTGTACATGTGCCCATATTAGCCTATGTTTCTGGTTCCCGGCCCCTCTTCATTCTCCCAATTACAAAATGTGGAGAGCAGTCATGGCTATGACTATAATCTGTGTTTAGGGTGGGAGCCAATCAAATGATCAAGTAGTTGGGAAAAAAATAATCTGGATGTTTTAAAGATGAAATTGCTAGAAGGAAAAAACTAGATAATTGAGGAGGGGAAAAAAAAAGACAAGGTGACAAGGTCACTAGGGAAAGATCAAATATGATTTTGTCTTGTTATAAAAGGAAAACATTATTTGGGATATTGCTATCTACAGAGATGAAATTATTGGAAAATTCACAAATTGGTGCTTTCGGTACTGGAATAAACTCAAAGTCCTGGATCCCAGGTGGTATACTGAAAGGAACTCTGGGCTTGGAGCCTTAAGACATGGAGTCTAGAAAGATTCAAATAAGTTTTCTTTGAAAATGTATTCATTTACTTAATAATTCACTCGTCAAGTATCTTTGAACATCTACTGTGTGCCTGCATTGTTCTAAAGGCTGCTAATATGACGGTATAGCAACAGACCTGGATGACTATGGTGGGAGTTGTATTGTACAGTACTAGTCAGCAAACTTTGTAGCTGTCCAGTCTCTGTCACAACTACACAACCCTGCACTGCAATGCAAAAGCAGCTCTAGACAATAGGGAGAAAATGGCATGGCTATATTCCAGTATAGCTACTTACAAAAACAGAAGGTGGTGCAAATTGGCCGGTGGAACATTTGTCAGCCTCTGGTCTAGGGGAGGAAATGAACATCATCACATGATGACATGGGCAAAGATCATGAGACAAGAGGACACATGAAGTTTGAGAGGGACTGATAGAAAGCCAAGATGAGAGAGTGAGGGTGAGTGTCATGTGAGTGAGGTTGGAAAGGGAGAGAGGTCTTTGCCATAGTAGCATTTGACAGTCATTGGACTATCTTTCTTTTCTTTTAATTGTGAATTGAGTGAAGGTTTACAAACAGGATCATCAATTGTACAGGCAACACATCATACACTTTGCTTCATCTCAATGACTGCGATCCCCTCCATGCAACAACAGCTATCCTGCTTCCTCCATGTGCTTACCCACGTACAAAAATCCTCTTTCAAACTCATATACTGGTGGCATCTATAAACATATATATATATATCCTGCTCTTCCTCCCATACCAATCAGCTTGTGTCTCCGTTCATGTATCTACACAGAAAACACGCTTGTTTCATTGGATTATCTTAAGCAACATGGTGACATGGGCAGATTTGAGTTTCAAAAGAGCATGTACTGTAGTGTGTTGAATGAACTGATTTAAATATTTTTATTTGAAACCTCAAGATGACTCCATTTGCCCTAGGTGTCTGAAAGTTTAGTATGGTGAACAAACCACACAAAGTACAGAAAGTGTTTTCTAAAATATAAATGATATAGAAAAACAAATAGTGATCATTTATAGGATGCAACGCCACTAGAAGATCATATTCTTTCAAGTTTTCTCTGTGAACAAGGACAGTCTGAATTCATGAAAGAAATATACTCTGTGTATTAGGTCTGTAAACAGGCTTCCTTCACCAAGGTAACTACTCCTTAGGGTACTCCCTGAAGAGGAGGAACTTCCCTCACTGACTCTCTTTGTAGCTATTTCGCCTCTTCCCCTCTGTGAGACACTTCTGGGTTGCTCCTGTGACCCAGGCTTGGCTCCAAACATATGAACATTTACCAAGGCTAAAAGCTTCTCAAGTATGAGATGGATTCTGGGGCGGCCTCCCCTGAGAAGGACAAAGAAAATTTAGTGGGTACGTATCTTTTCTTGTCTTAAGCTTGTGTTTTGAGTATCATGCAAAGGTAGAGTTGTAGAGTGAGCATGGAATAAATTAATACAAATAGTGATTAGCTTCCATTCTATGTAAAGCCCAGGAGTTTGGCTTGATTTCTTATGTTGGTTCTATTTGCTTTTGAACCACAGTGTATAACTTGCTCCCTTTTTTCAGTTCTAGAGAGAATTTGTGTTTATCTGTGCACTCATTTTTTGCATTAAATAGCAAAGGTATGTTAAAGAGCCTGGATTCGTTCCATCTTTAGATGCTGGTGTTAAATGCCATCGACTTGGTTCCAACCCATAGCAACCCTGCATAGGGTTTCCAAGGAGCGACTGGTGAGTTTAAACCACCGACCTAGTGGTTCAAACCAACCTTGTGGTCCAGTGCTTTATCCCACAGCAACACACCAGAACTCCCCATCTTTAGATATCATCTAATAATATTCAAATTTTACTAAAGTCAAGTTGGTTGTGTCACATTGTGTTTGATAAATGAAGAAGGAAAAAAAACAAAAAACCCTTTGCCATTGATTCCAACTCATAGCAACTCTACGTAGGGTTTCCAAGATTGTGAATCCTTAGCAGCTTCGTGTGTCTCCCAACGATCAACTGGTGGGTCTGAACCACCGACCCTGTGGTTGTCAGTTCAGAAGTTAAGAAAGGTAAAATTTAGCCCAAAGTATCAATGCTACTTCTAATGGCTAATCAACAGACATACCTGGGTTTATTGAATTTCACTTTATTGGGCTAGGCAAACATTACATTTTTTACGAACTGAAAGTTTGTGGCAACCCAGTGTTGAGCAAAACTATGGCCACCATTTTCTGAATAGCATGTACTCACTTCATATCTATGTGCCACATTTTGCTAATTTTCACAGTATTTCATACTTTTCTGTAATGTTATCACACACTTCATATACTACAATAAAATGTAAACTTTTATATGTACTGGGAAACCAAAAAAATTGTGTGATTTGCTTTACTGTGATATTTGCTTTACTGTAAGCAAATCTGCATTATTTCTGAAATTTTTTATATTAAAAAAGGCATTACTTGCATTATATTTTCAATCTCTACTATTATTCTAGCAAGGTCCTCTGATGATCTCATTTGATCAATGAAAAGCCTAAGTCTTGGAGTGTTTAAAAATATGTTGACGTTCAGAAAGAGATAACGAAGAGTATGTGTATGGTGTGTCAAACCCAGTGTTAGTTTAATCTGGAGGCCATGTCCTAATCCGTTTTATATACTGCTTTCTACTATCAAATAACGGAGCCCTGGGGTCACTGTGGACTAAGCATTAGGCTGTTAACTTCAAGGTTGATGGTTTAAGACCACCCAGGATTATCTCAAAAGAAAGCCCTGGAGATCTGCTTCCCAAAGCCAGTCATGAAAAACCCTATGGATTACAGTTCTACTCTGACACATATGGAGTTGCTATGAGTCAGAGTAGATGACAGCTGGCTTACATGGTGTTAAGTGCTGTCCAGTTGGTTCTAGCTCAGCGACCCTGTATAGGATTTCCGAAGAGTGGCTGGTGGGTTTGAACCGCTGACCTTGTGGTTAGCAGTCCAGTGCTGATCCTACAGCATCACACCAAGACTGCACTCATCATGAGGCTTGACTAAAAGTTTGTGCACTGAGTATGTCCACCTTGTCATCAGAAATGCTTATCGATGCCTGGCCCATGAATAACATTGTTGTGTGAGACCATCAGAAGCCCTGGCACTTGATTAACTGAATTATTGTTGTATTGGGAACCTGGTACTGTGTCGTCATTTCACTGTAGGGATGAAGCCTCATTGGAATTTACACTGAAGAGGCCCCAGAGCAAGCTGGTCTGGGGCAGGCCCCACAGAGGGTGTTAATTATGTTGCAAAGTCTAAATTCTTAAGCCAGCTGGTAATGTGGTGCTGTAGGATAATGCACTGGTCCTCAAGGTCGGTGGTTCAAATTTACCAGCTGCTCCTCAGAAACCCTATACAGGATCACTATGAGTCAGAACCGACTCGACAGCAGTTAACAACAATATATTTTATAACTTTTTGAAGTTTAGTTCTAATGTTGTTGTTGTATTGTTGTTGTTAAGTATCATCAAGTCGATTCCGACTCATAGCAACTCTGTATGGGGTTTCCTGGTGTGGCGCTCTAGGATAAACACTGGACTGCTAACCACAAGGTGGGTGTGTCAAACCTACCTGCCATTCCTTGGAAACCCTATACAGGGTCGCTGTGAGTCAGAACTGACTTGATGACACTTAACAACAACACAGGGTTTTCTAGGCTATAAATCTCAGTAGCAGAAAGCCTTACCTTTCTCCTATGTGGGCTCAAACCATGGACTTTGTGGTTTGAAGTCCAGTGCTTATCCTACAGAGCTACCATGCTCCCAGTTCTAATGTACTAGAGTTTATATTCTAAAGCACTTGCTTTTATGGGAGGCTGCACTCTACAGTGGGAGTTAACTAACTGCACTTAGAGTTCAGACTCCATTTGGGTTGTTTCTCAATGTGGCAGTTTTGCCCTCAGGAAAAACATGTTTGAAGGTAGATTATGATTTCTGAACCATCCCAGCGAGGACCAGTTTTGCCTTCAGGCTTGTCCTAATATATGTTATTATTAACTGCTTTGATTCAGATCCAACTCACAGTGACTGTAAAGAGTTTCCAAGGAGCAGCTGGTGGGTATGAACTGCCAACTTGTGGTTAGCAGTCAAGAGCTTATCCTACAGCACCACACCAGGACTCCTCCTTATGTATGAGGGAACTTCAAAAAAAATTTATGAAAAATTTACATTATCTTTTAATCCCATTTATCCATAAACTTTTTGAAGCCCCCTAGTACTTTCTTCATTGCTTTGTGACATACCTAGGTTAAAATGCACACGTCTTAAATGTTTGTCTCAATTTATATAACTTCATGAAATAGAATCAGAATGCTATTTAGAAGTAAAGATGAAGAAGGATGAGGAGACTTTAGTTCTAGTGTGGCGCTGTGGGTTAATGCATCAGACCGCAAAGTCGTTTGAACTGCAAGGTTGGCAGTTCAAGCTCACCAGCTGCTCCTTGGAAACTCTATACAGGGTCGCTATGGGTCAAAATCGACTCTACACTTAACAACAACAACAACCTTAGATATAGCATTGGTGGTGGTAGTTGTGTGCCGTTGAGTCAGTTCCAACTCATAGTGACCCTGTATAGGGTTTCCAAGTGTTGATATTGTTAAGTGTGGTACAGTTGGTTCTGACTCTCAATGACCCTGTACAGGATTTCTGAGGAGTGGCTGGTGGGTTTCAGCTGCTGATCTTGTGGTTCCCAGTCCAGTGCTTATCCTCATCACCACTTAAATCAAGATTTTGAATCCGTCTTGCAGATTCTAAAAGTTTTTTTTGTTACTTTCCAGTGAATGCCTGAGCCACCACCAATCACACCATCCAGAAAGAGTTACTGTTCTCACCTCCAAAGTTTTAGATTCATTTTGTTTGCCCTTAAATGAAATTGCACAAGTTAAATCAAACAGGGTGTTCTCTTATACATGAAATGAAAGGAGCATGTGTTCTTTATTGCTGTGTATGAATAGACCATGGTTGTATTTAGCCATTTTACTATTGATAGATTTGGGTTGCTCTTCATGTCTTGGCTTTTATGAGTAAAATTGTACAAAATTGTAAAAAAAGAAATTTTTTTTTTAAGTTTTATTGTTAATTGTGAATTGATTGCACTCAACCAATCATATTTTGTTTCATTGCAATGATTCCAATTCCTTCATGAACCATCGGTTAACAGTTGTTGTTATGTGCCGTGGAGTCGGTTCCAACCCATAGCAACCCTGTACAGGGTTTCCAAGGCTGTAAATCTTTACGGAAGCAGAAAGCCTCATCTTTCTCCCATGGAACAGCTGGTAGTTTCGAACTGCTGACCTTGCGGTTCACATCCCGATTCGTAACCACATCGGCTAACAGTATTTACCTCTATTCCCTCTTTTTCTTTCTTTCTTTTTTTTTTTTTTTTTGATGTACACAAAACACACAGAAATATGTATTTGTTTACAGCAAAGGCACATTTTGCAAGCCTGCTTCCTGCCTGTCAGCACACAACCTTTCTCTTTTCATGGGTCTGGAGTCCTCAGCAGCTCTATCTCTCCATGCCATTATCTCTGTCTCTGTCTCCTGTGTCACCGCTTCTCTGGTTAGGATTCCATGCTCTGCTCATGCTCTTTCCTTTTGATGGTCCTAGGGTCCTTTGTCCCTGGAATGTAAGAGTAACCATTCCTTGCTTTTTGTTATACATCTGCTACCTTTACAGTTGTGACAATCTCCATTAGTCATGATAACAATTATTCACTATTGATTCAAAAGAATCCTATCCTCAACCTTCCCATCCCCCTTCACCAGACCCATTTAGACAAGATGAAAACTATTCAATGGGAATTCTGCCCTCCCACACTTGCTCTGAAATTCAGCATACTCTTGAAAACTTGGAAGCCAGCCACTTTCTTCCTTTATAGCCCCTTCTCCCTGTTTTAGGTAGCCAATGTCTAAGTTGCCCATCCCTATCAACCTTGTATACTGAAGGGATA